>NC_058371.1:157888979-158209396 GCF_018350175.1 Felis catus | reverse complement strand
AGCTTTATGACAGATATAGTTGCTACTGTATTTGCTACTATTTTTGGAAGATAAATATTGTGAAAAAGTTGGATATAATATAATTTTGCACAAACATACTCCTGCTACCTGATAATCTATGGGTCCTATGGTGTTCATTATAGATGATTTTCATGGTTGAAGCACTCCATCCTTGAGCTCCACAGATAACTCCTCTCCAGGAAGTGTCTTTACCTCAAGGGAACCCCTTTTGCTTTTCCTTGGGCTGCTCACAACCAATGACTATCGAGGTATAAAGATTAACCCTCTCGCTTGAGTGTTATGTAACTGGAGAGAGTCTGAGCTCCAGAATGCTCTGTAGGATCTGCCACGGCCTCTGTTGCAACTACATGATAGCTCAGTTCAAAGGTGGACTGGAACGAACTCCACATGGCTCCTAAGAGCCGACTGTGTGCCTCATTCCTAATTCTGCATTCAGTGAATTTCATAATGGTAGCTTGAAAGGTTTAGATACACCATCCAAATCAGCAAATGCTACAAATCAATGATTATTTTTCCTGTTTATCAGCGTAAGTTCAAGTTCAAGTTCTACTTGTGCTTAAGCTTAGATTCCTTACTTCCTTACATTTGTCATTCTACAGTGTGTTCATCAATAAACCCTCTACAGGCACCCCCCTCTAAGCATCTGTTTCCAGGGAGCTCACCCTATGACAGTGGCATTTCTGCAACAGTTAGATACTTTCAACAGTTTATAGGAGGGTTTGGTGAACAATGGCTAAATGCATTTCATTGGAACACAATCATACCTATTCACAAACTTACCATTAATGACTGCTTTCATGATAGAATGGCTAAATGCATTTCATTGGAACACAATCATACCTATTCACAAACTTACCATTAATGACTGCTTTCATGATAGAATGGCAAAGATATCCATCCCACAAAACCAAAAATATTTACTCTTTGTCCTTTATGGAAAATGTTTGCTGACTTCTGGTCTATTGGACAACTTTTATATTTCTCTAAGACATTTCTAGCTTAAATTGTCCCAAACTAATCTCACTATCCCTGTTCTTCTCTTTATCTTTATTTCACTAGTATTCAGGATCTTGGGGCATATGGGTGACTCAGTCAGTTAAGCCTCCAACTCTTGATTTTGGCTCAGGTCATGATCTCGTGGGTCCGTGTGATTGAGCCCTGAATCCAGCTCTCTGCTGAATATGTGGAGCCTGCTTGGGATGCTGTCTCTCCTTCTCTCTGTCTCTCTCTGTCTCTGTCTCTCTTGCTCTATCTCTCTAAGTAAATAATAAATAGCAAAACTTTTTAAAAAATGTTCGGAATCTTATATATTGTTTGGGGCCACTTTTTATCTGCCTTCCTTCTGAGCAGTCTCTTCTCATGTCAGTTTTATCTCTATGGTATTTTGAGAACTTTTGAGAAACACAGATTTTGTCATATGATTTTTCTGCTTAAAACCTCCATTCAGTCACCATTAATCAAATACGTAGCAAAAAGCTTAATAGGTGTGTTCTTTCTCGATTTGCCCTGCCTACTTTTTTCAGTTTTACCCCTCAACAGTGTCCTTCAAACACAGCCTCTACTTTCTCATCACTGATGATCTTTTACAAACCAGCAAAGCTCATTCTTTTATGCCTGTGTATATAGTTCCAGCTGACTATGATGGTTGTCTCTTTCCTGATTCATAAAATCCTGTTCATCTCCCAAGTTACAGCTCAACTCTTCTTCTGACTTCAGGGCTTCCATAACTCCAGCTAACAGAATTAACCACTCTTTCCTTGGCATTCACAAAGCATGAAGCCCTCATCTCTACTTTGTACCACATAGCATTTCAGTATTTGATTTTATATACGGTTGGACCAGTATTGTTTGCACATCTATCTCTCTCTATCCAGTTACTGTGTTCTCAGAATCATGGGCACTATTTTTTTTACACCTTTTCACCCAACCCAAAATCTAGCACAAAGCTTGAGGTTTTCTTGATTCTTAATGAATGCTGCCTTTGTTAGAAAAAAAGAAAAGCAAAAAGAAAAGAAAAGACTAAATATACCCTGAGATTTGTCTTAGAAGGGGTTTAAGCTTATCTAATGGTAGAAATAGTATGCATCAGGTTATAGGATATTGCCAATTTTCAGAATTTTAATAAAGACCACTACTTTCTGAGTAACATATTTAATTTGAGCATTTGAGTTTTAATAAAGAAATGCCTTCTTGCAACTTCTGGGACTAGAGAAAATTGTGGTTGGATTTTTTTAGGGCAGTATGTCATCATTTTGGCTTCAAGTGTTCACTGGGCTTGCGGCAGACAATAAACCCTGAAATTTCTATTCTTGATATTTTTGCATGCCCTTGTTGCAGAAATGGTTATGGGAGATCAAATAAATTACACAAATGGTATTTTGTCAACTTTTCCTCTTAAAATCATGTCCTGATGCAGAGTTCCAAAGTTCATGTTTCCTGACACTTCGGTGGCTATAAGGTTGGACATAGCTATTTAATTCAAAGGATTAAATTAGCTTTAACAGAACGAGTAAGGCTTGGTTTTCTCACAGATTGCCATGGGAGCATGAATGCTGTGAAGCTATTATACCTCTCATCTGAAGCATTTCAAATAATTTGGAATATCTCAAACAATGACATTCAAAACCTCCCAAGCATGATCATCCAGAATATTAAAGTTAGAGGACCAGGATATTTTATAATTTAGCACTGTTTCAAATATTTTAGTGGCACCGATTTAATAAAT
The DNA here is from genome assembly GCF_018350175.1 of Felis catus. Taxonomy (NCBI): domain Eukaryota; kingdom Metazoa; phylum Chordata; class Mammalia; order Carnivora; family Felidae; genus Felis; species Felis catus. The sequence continues at coordinate 158,206,650 of NC_058371.1, read as the reverse complement.
GGTAACATCATCCGGAATAGCATTTGAATCAGGGGCATTTTCTAAAAGTCTAATTAGCACAGAATACGTATTGCTAAAATGTAGCAGCCTACGCATAAAACAACAAAACTCTAGGAAAAGGAAATAAATCATTAGACAAATAACAGATGAAATTGACCCAGTGTTTTTTCTTATGATCTTATAAACATTAAAAATGTCTTTTGAAATAGAAGTCCATTTAAGATGAGATTTTATAGCAATTTGAAATGTGAAATTTTCATCTTTGATATATTAACTTGTGCCATCTACATAATCAACAAAAGGACTGAAAAAAAGATTGCCTTTCCTTTCAGTATGAAGCACAAATTTTACATTTTATTCAAGCTTATTGCTACTACCAGGAGGTAAAAAATGGTATATAGAGTTTTTTTTTTGAGTTGAGATATGTTCGTGTTTATTCTGAATTTTAATTCAGTGTTGCTGACAGCACTTTCATTTAGATGGATAGAAAGACATTTTTTTAAAAAGCATAGCTAATTCTCTTTCTAAAAACAAAAGTTGCATGCTTGATTCTTTCTATACTTAAAAGAAGACATTCTGAATATAATTCAAACAATGTCTTTTCATGCAATTTTGATTTTTCTTATCATTAACCAATTAGTTTTATTCTTTCTCACCTCTTGTTAATTTGTAAACATTGAAGATTACTTTGTATCTAATGGCCGGTGATGAGCCATATTTTAGGTTTTTAAATACTCAGGTAAACCTGTATTTTCCCATGCAACTATAACGAAATGCATAATTTTTCTAATGATTTTAACATATGCTCTGATCCATCAGAAAAAAAAAACAACAAAACAGTTTTTCCTAAGGGAAGACTACATTAGCTATTTCTTAATCTTTCATATTTTCTACCTAGTATAGGGCAGATTCATTTCACCTTAAGTAAGTATGTCTTAATGTTTGGTTATTCATTCTTATCTCACTGCTCTCAAACATTGTCTTTTATGTTACATCTTCCTAAGAGACAGTAACCAGAACTGTTTACAATACTGGAGATAAACTGATACAGGAAAATCAGTCAGAAGAAACATGATACAAAATGTAGCAGTGTGGATTTATTTCATTTTGTCCCTAAACAGAGAGTAAATGTGTGAAGGTAATTGCACTTTCAGCAATTAAAAAAGGTTACATAAAAATAATTTTCACTTAATGGGAAATGCTTCAGAATAGATTTCCCATTTGATAGCATAACTTGTTTCTGAGCTTCTTATCACAATCTGATTAATGTTAAAGACAAAGTTGAAAACATTTTTAGTTATTTTTCTTCCTTCAATACCTGGAACAAAGAAAAATTTATGACTGTACTTTAATTTTATTGCTACTGAGCCTTTCCTAAAATGAACTGGCAGATGCCATTAGCAAGTTAATTGATTTAATAATGTTCCTATGAATAAGCTAGCATTTCTGACTTGAATTGCTTTCTCAATTGATTGGTACCCTATAATAGAATTCTATAAAAATGTATAGAAAGAGCAATAAGGAATTCAGCTCTGGATTTTTCCATTAATTCATTAGCATTTAGAAGTGTAAGAAATTATTGCATTTTCAATTTGCTAAATACACAGCATTTGTTACTAATAATTAGGCACATGCATTGCTTTTTACAAAAAGTCTCTTTAAAATGCAGTCTTGTAACAATGACACCAGGAAATGTGTGTTAATAGCCTAGCAGTGCGTTTATTTTTCAAATGTCAGCAAGTAGCACCTTCCAGGGATTTATAAGATGGAAGAATCAGGATAACTTAAGGTAAAGGGTCATTTAAGGTAACCTGCAGGGAAGCCTTAGTACTGGGAAAAGAGGAAGAAAAGAGATTGCCACAGAGGAGGGCTGGGGTGGCTCAGTTGATCAAACAGACTCTTGATCTTGGCTCAGGTCAGGAACTCACAGTTCCTGAGGTTGAGCCCCACGTAGGGCTTTGTGGTGACAGTGCAGAGCCTGCTTGGGATTCTCTGTCTCCCTCTCTTACTGTCCCACCCCCAGGTTCACTCTCTCTTTCAAAAATAAATAAATAAACATTTGAAAAGGAGGAGGAGGAGGAGGAGGAGGAGGAGGAGGAGGAGGAGGAGGAGGAGAAAAGGACTGCCACAGAGAAGCTAGCTGCAAGAGCCCCAGTGGTTCAAAAGGAAGAAGAGGGCCGCTCCCCTCTCACCCATTTTCCAGAAAAAAAAAATGCCAAGGTTTTGTAAAACAATGTCCTCATTTCCACAAGAAATTTCATTTGTAGCTGTATCATATAAACACCTTACTTAAAAAATTTCAACAATTGAGGCACCTGGGTAGCTCAGTCAAAAATCTGACTTTGGCTCGTCACAATCTCACAGTTTGTGGATTCGAGTCCCACATTGTGCTCTGTGCTGACAGCTTAGAGCCTGGAGCCTGTTTCAGATTCTGTGTCTCCCTCTCTCTCTGCTCCTTCCCCACTCATGCTCTGTCTCTCTGTGTCTTTCAAAAATAAATGAATGTTAAAACATATTTTTAAAATTTCAACAATTGTTCATTCCAATTAGAAAAATAGTTAATGTTCTTAAGACTCTTCTATTCAACAAAAATTTATTCAATATGTTCCAAGTATTAGCCCTGATTTTTGGCATAGATAAATAAGGTAATATAAAAACATATTTGAAACTGTCTTTATACAGCTTATATTCTAATAGGATTGATGTGTTTTGACCACTCCATACTTCTCACAGATGCAGGACCAGGACAAGATAAATGATGTACTCACCACAGGTACAAAATTTAAAGAAGCTCCAAACACCTCAGTAACAAAAACAGGTAATATTTTAATACAATATTTTAGATAATCAATATTAGTGTAAATAATCCATAATGACTAAAATTTTAAAAAACTAAAGAAAAAATGTCATATGGAGACAATACAGCCTAAGGAAAATGGAAAAAATTAGTAACAGTGAAATAAATTCTATCTCTTGCTTAGAGTGGCATGAACATATAGGGAGGGAAGAAATATATGGCAGCCAGCTTTGGAGACTGACGACCATAGTCTGTAACCTACAAGAATATTTCACATTCTTCTCCCCAAAAGATTTCATCCCTTCCATGTGACAAAACTCATCTCTTCCACTCAAAAGTTTCCATTAAATTGCTTCAAAGTCTGAAGATAATTTCATCCTCTAAAAAAAAGTTGTCGGGACGCCTCGGTGGCACAGTTGGTTAAGCCTCTGACTTCGGCTTAGGTCATGATCTTGGGGACAGTGAGTTTGAGCTTAGACAGCTTAGAGCCTGGAACTTGCTTTGGATTCTCTGTTTCCCTTGTCTCTCTGCCCCTCCCCACTCATGCTCTATCTCTCTGTCTTTCTCAGAAATAAACATTAAGAAAACAAATAAATAAATCGATAAATAAATAAATAAATAAATAATAAATAAATGTAAAAAAAAGAAATGAAGTTGTCTCCCTCATTAATGTCTAACATACAATAGTGGAAAAGGGTCAGGACAACTGCACTAGATAATCCATGGATAAGGTGAGGGATGGAGGCAAACTCTGCTAGTTACTATTTTTCCCAGTAAAGATAAGGAATAGGGGCACCTGGTGGCTCAGTTGGTTAAGCATCTGACTCTTGGTTTCACCTCAGGTCATGATCTCACGGTGTGTGGGTTTGAGCCCTACATAGGGCTCCAGCTTGGAGCCTGCTTGAGATTCTCTCTCTCTTTCTCTCTCTGCCTCTTCCCCACTAGTGCTCTCTCTCTTTCTCAAAAGTAAGTAAACATTAAAAAAAGATAAGGAATAAAGGATTAGAAAATATTTACATTAAATGACACTAGAATACTAAACAAAATAGAAAACAAAAACATCCACATGGAGCAGTAGCCTTTTAAGATTCAATTATTGAGTGCTTTGATTAGGGCTATGTTGTTGATTACCAGAAAGACTTCCACAGACACTGGGAAAATATTCTCTTTGTTGTTGTTGTTGTTGTTTAGTAAATGACGCAATCCAGTAGGTAAAGAGCACTTGAAATAACTCCCTAATATAGATCTGTAAAACAGAAGTGCGCACAGTTACAGAGGTACTTGAGTCTTTATAACCAATTACTGATGCCATCATCTGGTTGGAAGGGAGGCTCCCAAACTGTTAATTTTTGGCCTTTACTTTTCTACTTATTTTTTTTTTCATTTTTTCCTGACCCTTCTCGATTCTTCAGGATACTCTAAGTACTTACTCTAAGTTCATAGATTCAAAGACAGCACAGAGATAACCATGATTTTCATATTCATTTTTCTCATTTTCCATGGATTTCTTCTTTCTACCAGGCCCAAACTTAAGATTACCATGCACTACAAAATATCTCTTATTTTAATTAAGAAAAATTGTTAGAAAATGAGGCAGCAATTTAACAGTCTTATTACAAAAAACGCAATATTTTAACAATCTAATCTTTTCACAGGAGACTTTAAGAGTATCATTCCATTATCTTCTCAACTCCTTCAGCTAAGTCAGTCAAGATTCCTACTGGTGTCTTTCTGTGTATAAACTGTGCATTTTCCTCTGGATGCTTTTAAGATTTTCTTTCTATCTTTGGTTTTTTAGCAGTTCGATTACTATGTGCCTTGGTGTTTTCTTTGTATTTTCCTTTGAGTTTCAATGAATTTCTTAGGTTTTTGGCTTGAAACCTTTTATTAATTTTAGGAAATTTTTTGTCATTACCCCTCCATATAATTCCTCTGCACTATTCTTCTTCTCCCCTCCTTCTTGAAATCCAATTTCATGCATGTTCGGTCATTTGATTTTATAACACACATCTCAAATGTGTTGCTTCAATGTTTTACATATTTTTTTTTCCTTTGTGTTTCAACTTGGAGAACTCCTTCTGGCCTGTTTCATCTTCACTCATTTTTTTTTCTTTATTCTACTGTATCAAGTCAGCTTTAAGGCTAATATTATATATATTTTTTATTTGTAGCATTTTCATTGCTTCCTTTTTTTTCTTACCATTTTCTGCTGGAAAATCACTAACTCTATATATGTGGTTCACTCTTTCTGTTAGAGTTTTAAACATATTTATTACAAAAAATAATCTCTTTGTCTAATTTCAATATTTTGGATACCTGGAGGCTTGCTTTTCTTTTTTTACTCTTGGTTATGGATCCTATATATTTGCTCTTTCAAATTTCTCATAATTTTTGGTTATATGACAATTGTTGTGTATAAAAATAGAGATTAAACTAAACAATACTTACCTGGAGGGAAGCACATGCCGTGCCTTCTAGAAGGCCATTAGGGTTTGTTGTGAGTAGGGACTGAGTCCTTATATTCTGTAGTTGAGTTGTACATGGGCTTGGTTACAAATTTAGTTTACTGTTATCGTCACATATTTTCAGGACACAGTCTAGACTTTCCTTCAGCAAGGCTTGCACTCTGAGCATTAGAGAGATTATCAAAATCCCTTTGTATTTTATAAAACTACCTCCAGGTTTCCCAAATGTGAGTGATCTCTCTTTGCTTTACAGCTTGGCTGCCAGCCTTTTTCCTCCGGGGATGGTTTTTGTTTGATCATTGGCTTGAGTTTTCTTCTGCCCTTTCTCTAGCTTCCTGGGAATTGGAAGATCGCTGTCTATCCTTTCACGCTGTCTGCAGCCTTGGAGTATGGCTTTAGTGTACATGGTGAAGGTCTGGAGTGGCTAAGGGGACCTTTATTAGCTTCCTTCACCCATGCACAGCTCTCAAAGGGCCACTGTTTTGCACTCAGACAGGATTCACATGCCCTCAGAATCAACAACAAAGGGATCATCAGTGACTACCTCAAAGGCTGCCTGTTACACATTATGTTCTTAGTATGGTAAGAAAATAGAGCAAAGGACAACAGACAACAAACACCACACCACCATCACACACACACACACACACACACACACACACACACACACAAAGACAAAAAAAACCCCCTGAAGACTCTGTGGCTTATCTGGCTTGTCCACATGTTTATGGGGGGAGGGATGGTCTCTTACAAACTTAGTTTCTACATCCTAACTAGTGGGAGAAGTCTTAACAAATTAATCTTATGATAAGCCATGTGTATTTTAGTAGAAAGACTTCTTGCTTAAAAATGTAAAATTTATACAGATATGTCAAATTGTATATACTAATATATATGTATTTATAGTTTTCTTTTTTTCAGTTGGTGTCTTATGGACAGGAATTTATTAGAGGGGACTGGGATCGGAGTGGATACATAAGTTCCAGGTTGGGCAGAGGGGAGCAGGAGGCACGAGTAGCGCTGTCAAAGTGAAGCCAGTAAGACAGGATGCCAGGGGTGCCATAACTAGTAGAGCACTGGCTCAGCAGGCAAGCAGGCAACTGCTTCTCATCCTACCAGTGCCATCACCTCAGGGCATGGCAGAGGCTTTGTGGGAGGAAGTCTAGGGTCCAGGTGTCTGGTTCCAGTTGTAAATGAGAGTGGTAGGGGGCAGAAAGATGACGAGACTCCTACCCCAGGGGTCTTCAGCTACTGAGAGATAAGTCTGGGGAGATGCCGCTCAGGGTTTGAGGAAGGGCATTTGGATAAGGCAGGCAAAAGGCAGTTGTGGTGGCATCAGTGGCTGCATAGGGGAGGCAAGCCACAGAGGGAACACTGGGGTGGTGAGAGGTCAGTGCCCCAAGGGAGGGAAACCCAGGGCCTTTGTGCAACCTTTTAGAGCCCCACATTGAGCGGATACACTGCTCCAAGTGGGAGAGTTCCTTGGCCAGGGTCCCCTCCCAGCACATGGTACTGGCAGTGCACATGATGGCCTGAAATCCCACCTGTGCTCACAGCTTGTCCCTCAGGCCCAGATGATGTCAGACTTTGACCCAGGGCCCATGGAATAAATCACACATTTGAGGTCCTTCAGATCCTACTCCAGTGGTTTGTAAGCACTACAGTAGTAAAGTGCTATACTGTATATGGAGTAGTGGGGTTTTGTTACTAAAATATCTTTAGATCTTTGGATCTTGTATTTGCTTTGTCACAAACACTGCCAAGTAAATAAAGCATTCTCTCTGGCATATTCAGACATGGATTAGCCTCTTTTCCACATTGTCTTTAAGATTTAGCAATTCTCCTTTTTTAAGGTGCTCTCCTCCCTAGTAAATTCTTTCTCTTTCATATGTTTTAATGGACTGTATTTGTGTTCACTTCTTGTGGTTTCTATGACATTATATCATACAGATTGATTTGCTTGTAAGTTGCTCTAGGAGTCCAGCGGAAGACATGATATGTCATAAATGCTCAAACACGTTTATTAAATTAATTAATCTGGAATATTAGAACATAACGTTCTTAGTGTCCTTTTAGTATCTGGCCTCATTAACAAAGAGATTTCTGTGTCATAATGCATTTTTTTAAATTTAAATGGCTAATGAAAATTTCAAGAATTTTTTAATTTAAATGGCTAATGAGAATTTCAAGTAGAATAAAAGGCTATCAATCATACAGTTACTATTTCTATACTCTTTTTTTACATTTAAAAAATTAATAGGTTTTGGTAAATTGACGTTGGCTAGTGGTCACTATAACACAGAGGTTAGTAATACATAAATTAAAAGATCTACTTGAAATCAACACAATTTATTGATACCCACAGACTGAAAATAATTTCAATAAGCAAAAATAACAGAATATAGCTTCCTAAGAAACAGATGCAAGGATTACTTGCTGTAAGTAATGTTAAACCTCCTTTGCTGAATTGATTTGGTTGACGTCCCAGTAAATTTGCCAACAAAGCAGCCACTTCTCTTGATATTTACTCATTTTTCCTAGGAATTTGGTTATGCTCAGAAATTTTGGAACCAATTCTTCATGGAGAGATGTCCGTCTGTTGGCAACCTGAACTATGACAGGGCCTCAGAGAATCATGATTTATGGAATTTGATAATTTTCTTTCAAATGACTGGATACTTCCTAAATATCCTTCTGTGACTTGACAGTATTAGTGTTTCCAGACAGCTAAGTCCTTTTTGTGTTTAGGTGTAAGGAAAGAAGTAAGTTTTTTTCTTTCTTCTTATTTTGTACTACTTAACTATCTATTCTTAAACATGGAACTATCAGGAGAACAATACTGATATAAAAATAGTATGAAATGTTAAATTGTTTTAATTTCTTACACCAACAATATAAGCTTATGAAATAAATATTCTATATTTATATTAAGAAGATACACACACACATACATATATACTTATTTCTCACAGTTCTGTAGGCTGAAAGTCCAACATAAAGGTGCCATCAGGGTTGATTCCTGGTGAGACCTCTTCCTGGCTTATAGATGGCTGCCTTCTCTTTGTGTCTTCATGTGTCCTTTCCTCTGTGCATGCATGGGAAAAGAGATCTCAGGTGTCTCTTTCTCTTCTTTCAGATTAGATTCTAATCTATCTGATTCCAGTTCTATTGGATTAGTGCCCCATGTATCTTTAGGGCTATTCTAAATAGTCCTATAAGTGATATTCTGATTCAGATAAATTTATACAAGTTAGAATTTGGACTGAAAGACAATAAATATTCTGCCTTCAAAAGACAGAAGAAATATTCAATTCACAAGGTAGTCAAGGAGAAAGTCCTAGTACCTAATGGAACTTCCTTGGGCAAAGTAATTTTGCCCAGAGATTTCCAGGGACACACTCCTTCTGGGGAAAAATTTGATTCCTTACCTTTTCCTGCTTCTAGAAGTTACCACATTTCTTGGTTTGTGCCAGTTTTCCTCCATAGTCAAAGGGAGTAACTATGGTTGTCATACTGGCCTCATGCTGCCATCCCTGGGCTTCTCTCCCTTCTGACTCCCTCTTTTACTTTTATTGTCTCCTGTGATTACACTGGATAATCCAGGATCATCTTTCCATACCAAGGCCAGCTGATTATCAGTCTTATTTCCATCCACAGGTTACTTCTCATTTGCCATGTAACCTAATATATTACAGGTTCCAGGGTTAGGGTTTGCGTACTTTTGTAAGGCCATTATTACACCAACCATTCGCAGCAACTTAAATGAGTAAGATTTAGCCCAGCAAAGGCAGGTTAGGAAGAACATTCTAAACAAAGGAAACAACATGACAGAAAGCGTTATTGGAATCGAGTGACAATGACAAATAGTATGTAACCTTCAAGCAGGAAGTAAGAATAGGAGTGAGGCATGATCAGCCTTAAGATACAGATGGCTTAAGATCTACTGACCTTGTTACAAAAGAATCAGTCTTTTGGCCAATCACATATCACAAAGCCGTTACTTTCTGAAATTCCTAATGAAACCAGCATTTCCCTCAGCATTAATTCTCAACAATTAGCAGTGTGTTTATTTGAAAACAGGACAGAGAACCAATATCAGAATGAGTTAGTCTGATGGTGATCATTTCTGTTCTTAACACAAAGTCAGATAAACTTCATCTTTTATCTCAGGAACATGGACATTTTTTTTTTCTCATGTTCCTTGGCTGGTAGCATCAAAAAGAATTTACTAAATAGATATAATTTGAACCTTTATCAGTGTATCTTACAGTAATGTGGCACTGATACTTTATCTTTCTTTGTTTTGTTAATTTGCTAGCATCTGCTAAATTTCTGGATTCTTACATGGTTACTTACCAAATTGAACCATGACTTATATTTCACAATTGACATAGCTTTTGCATGGGTTATCATGTTTTGTATGGTAATGAATTTATCTTTTTCTTCTTTTGTAACACCACAAAGTTACATTGCTTGTGAAAATATTATTTTGTAACTTAGGATAGTTCCAAAGGATCCCTCCCATATTTCCCTCCCCTGAAATTCAAGGCTTCCAATATCAGAATGCCTGTTTTAAAGGTGACTCTTTACAGACTAAATGTTGGTGTCTCCCCAAAATTCATATGTTGAAATCTTAACCCCCGTATAAACTGATGCAGTCACATGGAAAACCGTATGGAAGGTCCTCAAAAAATTAAAAATAGAACTGCCATATAATCTAGCAATTTTCTGAGTGTTTACCTGAAGAAAACAAAAACACTAATTTGAAAAGATATATGCACCTCCATGCTCATTGAAGCATTATTTACAACAACCAGGAAATGGAAACAACTTAAATGTCCATCAAAGAATTAATGGTAAAGAAAACGTGGTAAATATATACAATGTAATGTTATTAGCGATAAAAAAAGAATGAAATCTTGCCATTTGTGACCACATGGATGGATCTTGAGGGGATTATGCTCAGGGTAATAAGTCATACAAGGAAAAATAAATATTGTATATTCTCACTTATATGTGGAATCTAAAAACCAAACCAAACCAAAAAAAAATGAACAAATAAACTTGAGCTCATAGATACAGAGAACAGGTTGTGGTTGCCTGAGATAGAGGGTAAGGGGGTGGGTGAAATGGGTGAAGGGACTGAGAAGGTACAAATTCCAACTCATAAAATGGGTAAGCCATTGGATGGAACATATAGCATGATGACAATAGTTAATAATACTGTATTGCATATTTGAAAATAGCTAAGAGAGTGGATGCTAAACATTCTAACCACAAGAAAGAAAGATTGTGTAACTATCTATGGTGATGAATGCTAACTAGTCTTATTGTAGCGATCATTTTGCAATATATACAACTACTAAATCATTATGTTGTACACCTGAAACTAATATGTTATGTCAGTTACACCTTAGTAAGAAAGAGTAAGTTCTAATACAAGAGAAAAAACCCTGCACATTTTCTTGTTTTCAGTGTATAGATGTAATGTATCAATAAGCATATTTTACTTCCAAGGTTTAAAGAAGCTTAAAATACTTTATGAACAAAAATTTTCTTACATGACATGAGAATGAACCTTGCATAAAATTCATATGACACCTGTCAAGCATTTTAAATAAAACTGGGAGTTTGTAATTATACTGTAAGTAAACTACGAGTGAATAGAAAATATTTTTTCAGTTGAAAATGAAGGACACATGGAAAATAAGTCACTTTTAAAGCTTGAGTTTCTGCAAAATTTCCCAACAGCTCTAATTTAATCTTTAACTTAGTTAGGATTTTGAATACATACTGGCAGTTAAACAAATTTCACATTTAGAAGTTATTAATCCTGACCAAATATATGTATTTTTTCTCTGTTATAACTAACAAACTCTTGTTTGAATCTCTTTCTGAGCCCAGTAAAAACTTTCTATTAATTATATGAAACACAATTTCTACTAATAAAAATGAATTAAAAACCTTGAAAAGAATGTCACCTGTTCAATTTATTTGACTGTTTCATTTTTAATCAGAGCTTCTACTCAAATGGTTCATTTTTCTCATGGTTACAGAATAAAGGAATTGTTAGAAATTGACCTTGGTAATTAGGTTCTAAAGATGAAAAATTTTAGTGGTGACAGGATGACAGAATTGAATGATTAACAAAGGAAAAGCAAAGTTTCTATGAACTTACCCTACTTGAAATTTTCTCATTTATAAGTTGTCACTTTACCACTAAATAAGAATTATTGTTGAGGAAAATAGAATGCTCTATGATTTTTCTTCCTGTTAATATGGACATAGATAACCATATATCCTATAAGTAGGGAGAATTTGTACATTCAAAAGTGGGTCAAAGAAGAGAAAAAAGATAGGGATGCTAATCAGAAGAAAGACATAGGCAATGTGTTACCAAAATGCAAATAAGAGAAGGGGAGGAATCACATCTGCATATCAACTTAACTGAATACTATTTATCAAATATCTGTTTTATGGTTTTAAAAACATAGTAGAAAATCTATTTATAAAGTGTATAATCTCTCAATTACTCAAAACTACATACAGCACCTTGAAAATAAAGGATACTCTGTGGTGGCCTTGAAGATCAGCCATTTAAAATCTATCAAATTGACAATTTACCTAGCTATGTTACTGTAGTAATCTCCTACAAAGAAGTCTGAAATCTCATCCCTGGAAATATCAAGGGGAATAAGGGTGGGCAGGACTGTGACAACAGATTTTCAGAACCAAAGACACTGTTGAGGCCCATCGTGAAAAACTTTGTGATTGTTTCTTAGTCTAGCTGTTTCTCAAAGTACATGTATCTCCTGAAAGTTCAGAGCCACACTGATACTTCCTTAAGAAGCTCTAATGTTCATCTAATAATCATGGGCAGTTAGTATTTGTAAATATGGCCAGTTCCAAATTTCATTCCCACCTTGTCTGGATTAGTCAGTCCTCTTTTCTCTCCCAAAAGAGCCATTTCAGTCTCTGTATTTCCCACTCTCATTCAAGAAAAATTATTTTTGTTTTTCGCTGTAGACTGAGAAGTCCCAGGATGGGCCAAGAATGTCATGTCACTGGGTGGGTTAGTATATGTTCCTTAGGGCAATCTATGTGATAATGCATGTAGTAGGAAACAAACAAACAAACAAACAAAAACAAAATTACTACATCAAAGGTTAGTCACAGAGTTCTAGAAGAGAATTTTCTGGGTAAGAATCCTTCTTAATGAATTTGTTTAGTTTTGGAAATAAGCCCTCCTGAGTATGGCTTGGAAGTTTTATGGCAGATCAAAGAGAAAACCAGACAGCTCCAGAAAAAATGAAAAGGGGATTAGGGGACTATAATCAGGAATTCTAGGGAGGTAAATGGAGGACCTCTGATAAAGAGAGAGGATGCTATAGGAACATGGAAAGTGTCTAAAGTTTGCACAGAAGAAAATTGCAGTGATAATTTCTCTTATGAAATGAATACCCAAGGGGCACCTGGGTGCCTCAGTTGGTTAAGTGTCCAACTCTTGATTTCAGGTCAGATCATGAACCCAAGGTTGTGGAATCAAGCTTGGGATTCTCTCTCTCTCTCTCTCTCTCTCTCTTTCTGCCCCTCTCCCCCTTCTCTCTCTCAAAATAAATACATAAATGTTAAAAAATAGAAAAAAATATCCAAGACAGTTTCAAGAGCAGAATTTTTAACACTAACACACAAGCCTTTTTCCCAATCCAAGTCCCCAATATACATGGTCTAAAAGTGGAGAAATAATGAGATTAAGTAGTCTATGGAAATTCAGTGCATCTCTTTCCATCCTTCTCATGTTAGTTTCTGCTAAAGTATCTTCTTGCAGTAGAATGGCCAAAATCTAATAAGCTGACAATATCAGTTACTAGTGAAGAGGTAGAGGGACTCTCATTCATTGCTGGTAAGAATAAAGAGCGCCACCATCACTTTGGAGGACAGTTCAACAGTTTTTTAAGAGCTAAACAGAACCCTATTATACAGTCCAACAATTGTTTCCTGGGTATTTACCCAACTTATTTGAAATTATGTCAACACAAAACTGGCGTGCAAATGGTCATCACATCTTTATTTATAATCACCCCAAACTGGAAGCAACCAAGTTATCATTCAAGAGATGAATGTATAAACAAACACTGATACATCTACACAATGAAATATTATCCAGTGTTAAAAAGGAATGAGCTAACAAGTCATGGAAAGACATAAATGAATTTTAAGTGTGTATTGTCAAGTGAAAGAAGCCAGTATGAAAATACTACAAACTGTATGATTCTATTTATATGACATCCTGGAAAAGGCAAAACTATAGAGAAGGTAAACAGATCAATGATTGTCAGAAATTTAGAAAGGGGTAAGGTTAAATAGGTGAAATGGTGGAATATAAGGGCAGTGAAATTAATTTTCATGACAGTATAACTGTGAGTATATAGCACTATTCATGTGTCTATCCACAAAATGTCACAGGTCAGAGTGAATCCTATTGTATGTAAACTTAAAAAATTAGGAGGACATGGATGCTATGATAGAACGGAGACTGTGGCAAAATAATACAACTTCACATTAGGCTGGGGGGGGGGAGCTGCTGATCTACATAACTTTGGAAATGAATGGAAAATGTAAGACTAAAAGCAAAGGAAGTATAACACTCTGATGTAGTTGATAAAGTTGTTTGATGTGGAGATAAAGATTTGTAATACTGAGACCACAATGCATATGTCCTGGAATTAAACAATTAAGTAATTGGATAGCAGATGGTAAGAACCAGATTTCCCACTGGTAAAGTGGAAGGTTATAGGCCAGCAAGGAGAGGAGGCTAGAACAATCTATGCCATAATGGACTCAGCTGTAGGCAACAGTATGAGCTCATGTTTATCTTTGTATAAGCACAGTGATTACATAGAGAAATAATTATAGATATGTGTACATATTAGGTCAATATATATATATATATAAATATGTATATATACTATATGTATATATCTATATATCTGTGTATATGTATATGTATATGTATATGTATATCTATATCTATATCTATATCTATCTATATACTTAGTCAGATGAGAGCATCTAGAAACAACAACACTCCAATAGCAATGAGTACACACAGTGCCCAGGTTTTGGTTTCTAATATTCTCCAATAAAAGGAATTAGGGATCCTTGGAGAAATGGCTGATTTAAATTTAAATACCGGGGCAAGGAATGTACAAGATGAGTCTAAGGCATCTTATAGTGCCTGAAATTATAGTGCAGAAAATTAAAATTAAAAATACAAATGATTATGGAATTATTTCAGGACATAAGCACCAAATGAAAGAGCTTCTAGTTGCCAAATACAGAACAATTTCAGTAATGACAAAAAAGGAGTATTGGGTCATAACCCAAAGTATGAAATAAATATCCATGAGTCCATATTGATATGAATGAATGATTAAATAAATAGGCAGATGGAGAAGAATAAACAGGTGTCCTGGACAGATGAATTCCAAATCATTTGTGTAGAAAACTCATACTCAAGGAGGTGGACTATAACTCTTTACTCCTTAAGGTTGGGCTGCACATAATGACTACCTTTGGAAGACTACGGCAAGAAAAAGAGGGGAAAATTGTAACTTTAGAGTGAAGAAATCTGACAAATTCTATCTTAGCTCGGGTGATCAAGTTTAACATTCACAGTGTTAAGTTGCACTGACAGTGTGTACCTTTGATATGAAGTAAGGAGGATGACATTTGACTTCTGTGGTTTTCCTCCTGCAAACATAAAACACTAGGTCTAAATATGAGAAAGACATCAGAAAAATCTCAATTGATGGGCATTCTACAAAATACATGAATAATACTCCTTTTTTTGTTCTTAATAATGTTCCTTAAAACTGTTAAAATCAGAGGCCCCTGGGTGACCCAGTCGGTTAAGCATCCAACTGTTGATCTTGGCTCGGGTTGTGATCTCGTAGTTCATGGAATCAATCCCTTCATCGGGATTCTGTCTACTTGGGGTTGTCTCTCCCTCTGTCTGCCTCTCTCTCTCTTTCCCCCAAAATAAGTAAATAAAAACTTAAAAAAAAACTGTTAAAATCATAAAAAACAGTCCAGAGGGGCCTAAGGAAACATAATGGCAAAATATTATAGGATATCCTGCATGGATTCTTGAAATAGAAAAAGAATATTAGGTACAAACTAAGAAAATATGAATAACATATGGACTTTAGTTAATATTAATGGATCAGTATTGGTTTATTAATTGTGACCAACGCACCATAATAATGTTAGATGTTGACAAGTGGGGAAAATTGGTATGGAAAATATGGGGACTTTTGTGGTATCTCTGCAACTTTTCTGGAAATCTAAAACTGTTCTAAAATCAAAGTTTATGAAATATTAAAAGTTCAAACTTGAAATTTGAAAATTATATTTCTTATAGTATGTTTCTGGATACAGAGACTTGTGAGTAAATATATAGACTTTCAGTAGAAGCTGAATGAAAATACTTTTCATTGACAGAAGGTTTATAAGAATAGACCATGTAATTAAAACATGAATGTGGACAAGGTATACATTTCTTGAATATAGTTCAAAAGATAGAATGAAGTCATCTTGCTAACAGTACATGGTCTTTAGTCCTGGGTCCTAGCAGCACTCAAGAAGAAATCTTATTATCTAACAGCTATTAATCAAGTTGGTAGGAAATACACACCACAAAATTAGAGTGATAAGGATTTTATTAAATATTTTAGAAGTCATCAAGGTAAAATTAGTATTTTGTTGCACTGCTTGGAGGAAGTAACATTATTTAGCTTTCATTGTAATTATCATCACTAGCAAGTTGTTTGATTTTGTTGGCAGTTTATTTTGTTAGAATATTAGTTGTTATTAGTCTCCTAAAGGGAAAGAAATATCTATATTTAGGGGGAAGCTATTTGACATAGAAATATGTGACACAGAGATTTACATGTCAGGTGGGAAATATGTTGATTTAAAAACATGCATATAAACTGTGCCATAAATGTCAAATATTTCAGATATCATAGTCATTAATTCCTATATATTCTATTTCTTATGTTTTCTTCTTATCTCAAACTTAGTTTGAAATACACAGTTAATCAAATGCATAATACAGTCTATATAATTGTTGCCAGCCTTATTATTACTAATTAGAACTCTATGTTCTTGATCAGTTACTATTTTTATAAAAATGTTTAAGATAGAGTTGCCTGGGTTGCTCAGTAAGTTGAGCATCTGACTCTTTTTATCTTAATTTTATTTTATTTTTACCTTTTTAAATGTTTATTTATTTTTGAGAGAGAGACTGAACACTCATGCATGAGTGGGAGAGGGGCAGAGAGAGACTAGGAAGGGCAGAGAGAGAAAGAGAGAGGGGAACAGAGGATCCTAAGCTGGCTCTGTGCTAACAGCAGAGAGCCCAATGTGGGGCTCAAACTCAGGAACTGTGAGATCATGACTTGAGCCGAAGTCAGAAGCTTAACTACCTAAGCTGCTCAGGCACCTCACTCTTGATTTTGGCTCAGGTCATGATCCCAGGGTCATGGGATCGGGATCAAGCCCTGCATCAGGGCTCTTGATTTTGGCTCAGGTCATGACCTAGGGTCCACACTTAATGTGGAGCCTGCCTGGGAATCTCTCCCTCATTGCCCCTCTCCCATGCTGATGCTTTCTCTAAAATTAAATTTAAAAATTCAAAAAACAATGTTTAAGATAATTATCTTATTCAGTTTAGCAAATGAAATGGTAGTACCTGCTTCCTAAACACCCATACCTACCCAATAGGCTAGAAGACAACATATTTTGTAATGAATAGCTTTTGTAAGATTTCTTGCTCCATATCACAGTGAGAGAAATGTTCATAGTAAATCTGCTGGGAAGCAAGGTGACTTAATAAAAAAAAATTATATTTTTAAAATAGTGTCACTGGGAGAAAAACTCCTTTTACTGAAATGCCTATATTTTATTGCTGTTTCCATATCAACATCAATGGAAATTATATATAAATTATATATATATATATATACATATATATAATTTTAATGATGTAAAAATGATACGACTTTCTTAGACATTGTGATTATTTCTGTGATTACAACATGGCAACTCAATATATAAAAACACATCTGTTGTTTCTAATTATACCTGTTCCTGAACATTTCCATCATGCTAATTTCAGTTGCTGAGTGGAAATAATTGAATTTGCCTTTCCTTTCATTTCATATTTGTTTAAGCAAACACCTGGGGATTTCTGCCTGTAGGGAGAAATATAATGAGATGATTCAAAGATACAGCTTACAACAAAAACTTATTTTTTATTTTAATCTTTTTGCTATTATTTATATAAAGTTCAAGGTCCCCATTTTTTCCTCCAGAATTAAAAGTTTTATTTTTTTCAGCTAGATGCTATTGGTGAGAAAATTTAAAAAATTAAATACCACAACTGGATTTACCCAGAAGGTGACTTTGATTAAATTTTATAATAAACAGAAACTGAAAAAGTAGCATATTTACAACATACTAGTTTTTCCTATTACTTCTTGACATTCAAGTAAAGTCATTATTTCTATTTAGACAACTTGTTTCAATGCTTCAGTGAATCATATCATTATCAACCAGTTATAGAGCTTACTGTCTTCATTATTCTAGGCACTTTATATGACATGAGTTTTGCTGTCACTGAATATATAATCTAGTTGAAGAGACATGTTGTAACATATAATTGATTTTTTTCTTTTTCAAAATTTTTATTTATATTCCAGTTAGTTAACATACAATGTAATAATAGTTTCAGGTGTAGAATTTAGTGATTCATCACTTACATACAACACCCAGTGTTCATCACAACATGTGCACTCTTTAATATCCATCACCTATTTTACTGAACATACAAGACAGTTAGCAGTATTAATACTAAGAATACTGTTATTAATATTCATGAGAGGATTAAAGATTAGAACAGTGTTGCAACAGTGTTGCTTTAAGGAAATGGTGAATTTATATATGTGTCTTAGAGAATAAATGACATTTAGATGGTTTCTGAGGAGTAAATAATATATTTCAAAAAAATGGAAAGAGATGAAGGCAAAGAGAGTGTGGCCAGATATGACTAAGAAGCTGGACCCAACTTCTCCAAATCAGTGAATACCGACAAGGACTCTAAAACCTTTCACAGATATGTACTAGGAGACCAAATTATTCTGTTAGGTGGGTATGATTATGAAAAAAAATAAACAATTAAGAATCATATGTATGCCTTGTTAACTATTTTAACTTTACATGAAGCAGGAGATAGGAAGAACACCTTACCTAATAGACAAGAGAATATCAATCTTCTTGAACCATTTCATTTATTCCCTCTTATTCTCTCTTTAAAAGTGTCTACTCCCTTTTACTTTATGATTAATTGTCAGGGTGACTGAGAAGCTCTTTCCTGAGCAGTATAAATGTCATTCACGTTATTTAGGTGTGGGCTTCTCTTGAAACCTGTTTGACACCTCTTCTTAGAAGCTGAAAATCTCAGACTCCAATATTCTCACAGTCAGAAATAATAAAGTATGTTCCAAGAGAGCAACAGGGTCAAACTTGTTGAGAATAGATTTCTAAAATTAAGTTATACATGGCCATTGGTATTTTGTTGTATAAGTGGGCATATCAGTGAAAAGTTGCAAGAATATTCCACAATTAGTCTATTTTAATCTACATAAAATAATTCTTTGATGAAACAAAAAGCAGGAACTCTATTCATTTGAGTATATTGTAATGTCAATTCAACTCCAACTGCCTAAGTAATTTACCTAAAAAAATTACACACTATTTGTGTTACTTAAAATGGAAGTTTTGGTGCCATGATGTGGGACCCAGATCTCCCTTCAGGAATGAAGGACTTATTCCCTAAACTATTGGGAATGCGGCTAGGGATTTTTTTTTTTAGAGCTGTCTCTCTGCTTTGCACATTGCATCAGCTAAAGAGCTGCTTAGATATGGCCACACCTCCTTCCCGAGCAATCACAATCCAAAATGTGGGGGTAAAGGCTTCTACTGGATCTGTTTTGAAGTAACTCTGAAGGAGAATCCCAAGTCTTAAGGTCCTCATTCAAGTCAGCAGAGGTCTTCACTGGAATTTCATTGCAGCTCAACTCTCCCCTAATTCTGCTTTTTTACATCTCCTCTAAAGGTGTTCATGCCAAGTATATTTTCTAAAAAATATTGTCTCAGAGTCGGTCTCTCATGGAGTCCAATCTGCAAATATTTTAAAATATGTTCTTCTAAATACCCCAAATTTCTTAACCAAATATAAACCCCATATTTCCAGATTTCTATAGAGTTCTTACTTGAAAGTATTGTATTAGCATCAAATTCTTCATGACCAAAACATATTCATCTCTTAATATACACACATGTATATAATATACATATATACACATGTATATATACATGTGTATATATGTATATTATTACTTATTATTATTAATTCTTATTAATTCTTCTCCTTATATTAATCTTCCATCCTAAACATGCATGTTAATTAATTTACTACTAACTCAATGAGCCAACTGAAAATGTTCCTCATGTGATATTGGGCATAAACGGATTTAATAGTCAACTATTTGAAATTATTCCCCAGTAGTTGGAAGATATAAAACATGTATTTCAAGTGATAACCTAATTGCAGATTCATTTTTGGCTCACATTCCAAACATGGCGCTGCATGTGAAATGGATTTTTCCAAATTACATAATACTAGGTTTTGCAGAGAGATACATCTGCTAGTGAAAGCCCTCATTCAGTATTTATTCAACAACATTCTCATAGAATCCTCCTAATGTTCTTGCAAGCATTATAATTTCTGGGATACAGTGAATAAAATAGACATGAGCCCTACTTTATTGGCACTAATAAGATAATAAAATAGGTAATTGGTAAAGATGTACCTGAACCAGACTTACTCAGGAAGTCTTTAAAAGGAAAATTCCATTGAGCTAAGATCTGAATCATAAGAGATCATGCAAAGAACTCGAAAAAACATATTCCAGGGAGAAGGAAGAGTATGTGTAGTATCTTTAGAGGTGGGAATGCCCTTGATTTATTGAAAGGATAAAAAGAAAGTCCTTATGGCTAAAGCACGAGAACAGGATACCTTTAGGTTTCATTTTCTAGAAACAGACCTTGAAAAGAGAATTAATGAGCAAACAATTTATTAAGGAAGTGCTCCTGGGACATAGAAATATTAAAAGGATCTGTGGAGATCTGGGTAAAGTAGTGATATCCTCTACAAAAAGAAAGCAGTATATGAATTGAAGACAATGTAAGAACATAATAAAAAATTGGATTATATTTTGTTTGATGACATGCTTTTGAAGAGTTTTAATCAGAGTAGTAGAATGATCAGTATTGTGCTTTAAAATTATCACTCTGGGCACTAATGCAAAGAGAGAGAAAGGGAGAAGGAGAGCCAAGAGGGAGGGAAGAAAGGAAGGAGGGGGTAAGGGAGAGAGACAGAGATGTAGAAGACCAAATCTGATATCAGAGAAGTTGGTTGTAAGGGAGTTGAAGTGTTCTAGAAACTAGTGATGGTAGTTCAGTCAATATATGGATAGAGAGAAATAGCCAAATTCTGAACATATTTAAGAGGTTGATTCCATACATTTTGCTCAGAGTTTAGACATAAGACATAGAAGAAGGAAAAAAATAAGGATGATGCCTTGAATTTTGGCCTGAACAACTGGGTTCTGATATTTACTAAGAGTGATCCTTGGAAAGGGATAGATTGAGTGAAACACACACACACGCGCGCACGCGCGCGCGCACACACACACACACACACACACACACACACTACCTGTCTATACTTGTCAGTTTTAGACAGTTAAGCAGTTAAATAGATCTAGAAGTTTGGAACTCAGAGAAAGTTTTGGGCTGGAAAATATATATTTTGGAGTCAGGCATAGATGGAAAGTATTTATAGTCATGATACTGGATAAGATTACATAGAAACAAAGGGCCAAAATCAATGTAACACTTCAACATTTAGAAGTCTGACAAAGGAGGGGCGCCTGGGTGGCACAGTCGGTTAAGCGTCCGACTTCAGCCAGGTCACTATCTCGCGGTCTGTGAGTTCAAGCCCAGTGTCAGGCTCTGGGCTGATGGCTCGGAGCCTGGAGCCTGTTTCCGATTCTGTGTCTCCCTCTCTCTCTGCCCATCCCCCGTTCATGCTCTGTCTCTCTCTGTCCCAAAAATAAATAAAAACGTGGAAAAAAAATTAAAAAAAAAAAGAAGTCTGACAAAGGAAAATTGTTAGTGAGGTGGGAAGAAAAAGCGAGATAGATGTATAAAAGACTAAAACAGGTATTTCAAGAAGGAGAGTATAGTCAACAGTGACAAAACAGGTGAGTATTTGAATCCTGTTAGAATTTTGAAGCAGCTCAGCAAGTTTCAGAATATTAGGAACAGACCTATTAGAATTCCAGGGTCTTTACAGCTAGATGGCCAATTTGTGTAGTTAGTCTCTTCTGTTACCATCTTTCAAATTAAAGACAGCTAGGAGGAGCCTAAGGATGAATTATTTGGTGCATCTTCTCTGACCTTTAATTAGGTAGTAAATTCTAGTGGTCTTGAGTCATTGCAAACAGTGTTTGTTTGTTTGTTTGTTTGTTTTTGTTTTTTGTTTTTTACTATGCTTTTCATATTTAAAAAAAGGATAGGGCACCTGGGTGGTACAGTCTGTTAAGTGTCTGACTTCAGCTCAGGTCATGATCTTATGGTTCATGGGTTCAAGTTCTGTATCAGGCTCTGTCTCTCAGCACAGAGTCTGCTTAGGATTTTCTGTCTCTCTCTGTCTCTGCCCCTCCCTTGCTTGAGCTCTCTCTGTCTCTCTCAAAAATAAATAAACATTAAAAAAAGATTAAAAAAAGGATATGTCTATGCTTATAGTACCTTAAACATTCTTTTGCACATTTTATTACCTTTGTTTATATTTCCCTTCCTCACTTTTGAAAGAAGAGTGCAATGGAGTTAAGAGCGTAGTACTATAGTTACACAACCAAAGTTCCAAACTCCCTGCAGACACTTTTGAGTTGTATGTTCTGTGCCCCACTTCTCTGTGCCTCAGTATCTTCACTGTTAAATAAGGAAAAGAAGAATTTTCCATTCCATGGGTTATTATAGAATATTGTAGAGGATAAGTAGAATTAATATGTGAAAAGCCTTAAGATACTGATATCTGCTACTATTTTATCATTGCCTAGAAAAAAATCCTACTCATTATTTTCTAGATTCTCTTCTAAGATCTATTTTATGACAGACCTGGACAGAATTAATCATTCTCATGTCTGTGTGGCCACTGTATTTTTACTTATACCCAGATTTTTCCTGCTGCATTTCTTACACCGTTATCTCTCCCACTACACAATGAGCTTCCTGAAGGCAAGATTATATTTTATACAGCCTGTATCCCTGCAACAAAATGATGTCCCCCTACACATTGCACCAATGATTATCATTCTTGGCTCTGGCAGGATCATTGGGGATATTTCTTAAAATATATATGCCATGATATTAGGATTCAATAGGAAATTGAGATTTTTTTTAGAGGGTTTATCATATGTTTTTTGTGTTCTGGCAAGTTGCGATTCTATGTGGTAGACATACAATAAATAGGCAAATAAATGAATGAGCTATTTCTCTTTGCTTACTATTTATAGAGGAAAACATTTTTACTTCTCATTCCTTCTGAGTGTCTTGTAGGAAAATTGCATTTATTGATGGAAAAGAAGAGCTATACATGATCTGATTTATGGAATACCTTTTTTTTATTTGAATACTATTATATTTCACTTTTCAACTTTCTCTGACTAAGTCAAAATAATCACATATAATGCCTTTGGATTTATTCATACTCTGAGTATGATGCACTACCTTATAAAGAGTTTAATTGTGTGGAAGAAAACTTCAAATGTATAGGAAGAATTGTCCCCAACCTTTAAATATGTGCCTACTTTCAGAAGTTCTTTATTTGAATGTGGTGATTTCTGTTTGTCTAATTTATTCATTGGCCAAATTAGTTAAAACATATAATATGTTCCTCATTTTTCTAGGTTTCCAAAAAGAAGAGTATATGTAGATGACATGAGAAGAAATCTTTAGTGGGGAAAAATATTTAAAAAACAATAGAGAATGAAAAAAAACAGTCTCTCACTGAAACTGTCAAATCGTGTGTCATGAACAATAGCACTCATAATGATGAATTTGGCTTATTGTTGAAGATAGGAATATATTTTGTTATGAGTATTTTGGTATTATTAATAGTTTTAGTAGTAATAGCTTTCTTATGGTGTCCATATCTATATAATTTTTTGTTTTATTGGCAGAATTTCAAATTTTCCATTGTAGTTTTTTAAAAATTTTGGAATGGAAACACATCCCCACACACCCAAACCCGCATGCCCCCCCCCACATATATGCTTTTTAAAAAAATTTACAAACAGAATATGAACAAGATAATAAGCAAAATGTCATCTGGTCATCAGGTTAGAGTAAACGAATCTGAGCCTTTGTAGTGGCATCGGAACTGAAAGATAAAGTAACCAATGTGTCTTCTTTGGTATGTGACAAGTGTACTTTGTCACAAAACATGGTTGTTAAGCACTATATTAGCTACATAAAGACATGAGTAAAATCTTACATCTTCTCTGAACTGTACTTAAATCTCTATGCATTGACTGTTTCTCATTATTTTTTAACTGAATTTTATGCTTATCTTTATAATACAATAGGATATTTAAATGATATGTATTGTTTCAGTTTCATATTCAAATCTCTCTGGGTTTTTTTTTTTTAATGTTTATTTTTGAGAGAGACCGTGTGAGCAGGTGAGTGACAGAGAGGCGGGGTACAGAGGATCCAAAGCAGTCTCTGTGCTCATAGCAGCAAGCCAGATGCCCACTGGAACTCACAAATGGTGAGGTCATGACCTGAGCCAAATGGGACACTCAACCAACTAAGCCACACAGGCGCCCCTCTCTGGTTATTTTCAAGAGCAGATATTTTAAACATTTCTTCACTCCAAATATATTTTTTGAAGAAATGACATCTAATAAGATGTTCCCTCATTTGAAAATCACTTGCTGTGATATTTAAATACTCAACAAAATTAACAAACTCATGAGTATATAATTTTTTTTTAGGACTTCTGGATCATTCAGGTTGGTCCCATGGTTTCCTCAAATGTAAAAAATTTTTATAAAAAAAAGTTTTTAAAGAATATTTTGTGACAAACTCCTGATATACATTCATTTATTTGACCCTTAGCTTTTTAAAAAAGTGTCAGTATGTAAAGAAAGTCATTGAGATCGGGGCGGCACAATAATGGCTACCTTCAAGTTTCATTCAAATCTTCTGCCTCAATGGTATTTTATGCCTCTCTTTTATAAAGCTGGAAGCAGTTTCTTCGAGCTGATGATTATGAGCCTACAAACCCTGCTCTAAGTGAAGAATGTACTTTCCTGTTTATCTGAACAGTCCTCAAAGTCCTGAGAGTACTTTGTTTACCTTATTGTCATTATTGGTTAAAGGCCTAGATTTTGTCCAGTAGACTTCCACATAATTTCTGTCTAGTACAAAATAATTTTAAATGTTTGATTTTCAATTTTCTTCAAACATTAATCAATTTTGAATCTAATCTAGTTTTCCAGTTCTCCAAAATACCTAGTTTCTCAAAATACTGTTTTAACCAGCTTTGTCCTTTACTGGTTTTCTGATAACAAGTTAAAGATATTTTTGATATACACATATATCATTCCATATTTGAAAAACAAAGGTTATGAGTATTTTACTAATCTTCAAACATCTCATATGAGTATGACTGCACTTGTTTATTTCACAGAAAAGTTTGATATGATTGTGATAAATAGGGCATAGAAAGCCTCAATGGAGTGTCTCATAGCCAAGGAGACAAGTACAAGTTGAACTATTTATTCCCAAAGCCAGTCATTACAGTAAAACTTTATGAATGAGATTCTCCTCTGAGTATCTTTTCTAGTTGGAAAGCACTATGAGAAGACACAGTTCATGCCAATGTATTCCCAGTATACTCTGAACATTCCAAGCGATTTATGGATGATGGACTCCTTCACTTATCTTCCTAATGGTTAAGATTATCTGTGGTCTAGAGAAACACTGGAAATAATGGACTATATTATACTATCCCATGAATAAACTTAAAACTCAAGTCTCAGCCAATTTCAAAGGGTTACGATGTGATTGCATCAATATTTTAAGATAACTTACATTTGAATTTTGTTCCTGATAAGAAGTCAAGCAGCAATAAAGAATTAATTTCTGTTTCTCCTATATGTTAGTATTGTTACAAATTTGCGAGCTATTTTTTGGAAGAAGAATGAAACTACATGTAATTTTTATTAAATAATTGATTTTCTTAAATTATATGGCTAAATAAGATATACGCTTATTTTTTTCTATGCCTACACATTACTTAGATGTCCTTGGGAGAAAAGCAGCTAAATTAGGAACAGAAATAAAATCTAAGACAAATTTTCAGTCATCCAGAAAAGAGTAGAATAAAATCCTGAATTATTTTAACTCTTACTGCAAGAACTAATCAACTAGGTTCCAGCGCTTTTTAAAAAATAGATTTTAAAATACAATGTCCTTGTTTTTCCTTTTATTACCATTCCTCATATTTGAGTTAATGCATCACTGGTAGTGTTTTAAACCATAGCATCTACAATTGGTCTTTACTGCATTCTTTATTGCATACTTGAATGGCATTTTTCAAAGCCTAGAGGTTTTTCATATTTCCCAGTGAGATTTATACAATAGAATTTGTAGAGTAAAAAAAGGGGGGGAATCAAGAAAAAAGAGTTGATGATTCTATTTAATGTAAACTTTGATTGCCACAGACTAACTCAGACCTAAAAAAAAATATCAAGTACTCAACTTAAGTCAATGAAACTTAAAGTCTTTTTTTTTTTTTTTTTTTTTTTTTTTTTTTTTAATTCTCCATTGAAGTTCCAATTCCACCAGCCTTCACAAGTAGTTGCTTGGGAAGCCAGAATGCCTTCTAATCTCTTTTTCTGTCTCAATATCAAGGGCAACTTATTTAAGGAAATGTGCCTATCATAGATATTAAATGCCCAAAAATGTACTTATTGAATGAAAGGGCAGTGTAAAAAAAAAAAATCTAAGTAGACCTCAGTCTGTAAGATCCCTTTCAGCAATGGGCAAGTGCCCGCTAGTATCCAAGGCAATCAATACACTAGGATTGCTTTTACTAAGTGTTACATATTTTACAGGCATCAAGGTATAATGTAAAGCACAAAGGCGTTCAAACCAGACAGGCAAAGATTTCTAATCCCATCTCTGTGTGGCTATGAGCAAGTTGCTTGACCTACTGGGTTTTAGTTTCTTCTTATGAAAAAAAGGAGATGTAACCTTGGAAGGTGGCTGGTAGATTAGAAATAATGGATACAGAGCACCGGGTACATAATAGGCCTTCTATAATAGCTATTAGTAAAAATTCTTCAGCCCCAAATAGAAAGAACACTATTCCTTTTTAGGTACTGTTGGAAAGCCTATCTGATTCATGTTCTTTTAGTCTCACAGGGTAACCTTGCTCTTTCAGGCTTACTTTTTTTTTCTGTGAGAAGTTTCCATCATGTTCTCCTAGGAACTGAAACAGGAGCTGTTTTTCTGTCAAGGCTTGATGCTAAGCTCAGACCTCTCTTCCACTGACCTTCTCCATTTTTTCTGAACCAAAGTTTTGTATTTCAGACTGCTCCCAGTCAAGGTGGAAGGGGCTAGAAATACAATGCAGAATAAGGTATGATCCCTGAACTTCAGATCTTCTAGTGTGTCGTGCCACTAATTCTCAGGTCTATTTTGGAGTGCCTCCAGCAGAGAGCCCAGAAACCCTAAATGCCCACATATCCTTAATAGACTGATTTATACAATTTGTGATGACCTTAGTTTCATTGCTTATAAGACTATTAAAATAACATTTTAGAATAAAATCTGACTACCATACAATTGACAGTTGAGACTAGAAACAAAATATAGTGCCCTTTTTCTCTCCCAACACTTGCATCCTTAAACTGCTTTTGCAAATGAATAATAAACCATTTATTATAGAAATGTTTACTGGGAGGCTGCTGGAATGCTAGGCATACAGAGTTGACTAAAACAAACACTCCTCATAGAACACACATTTAAATCTTAGCCTTTCATGGAACATGTGTGGTATTTGCTGCTATATGTAGGTCATATAAATCATTTTTTTGGAAGCATTACTTTCTCTGTTCTGCAATTGTTTTCTTTGGAAATCATCAATAATCTGCTAACTGGGCATCATTGCAGGTATTATAACCATTCATCAGAAATTTCAGATCCCTTTCTCAGAGCACAGGTAAGACCCAAAGTCCTATTTAGGCTAGAATAACCACCTTAGGTTAGAATTGTATCCAAGACATTTATTATTCTTTTATTTTTGAGCTAGAAAGCTGGACTGAAACACGTTTCAACAAAAGGAGAGTGTGGGCTTTTATTTTGATCCTGGGAACAAGATATCAAAGATATCAGTTTCTTTTCTTTTCTGCCTGAAGCAATTTACTTGTTTCATTTAATAGTTAACCCCTCCAGAAAAAAAAAAATAAAAACAAAACAAAACGAAACATAACATAACAAACTTTTCAAGGTAAATCTGTAAGTTGTTTTCTCAGAGAGTTAATGATTTGGTCAGCTGAAGCTTGATCCACAATAGAGTTAGAGCTACAAAGGTTGTTTCAGGTTTTACATAATGGAAAGAGAGAGCTCAGGAGTAACCCAATGAGTTAAAATCTTGACTTTGCCACCTGGCTGCTATGCAGCATTGGATAAGTTTCCTATCTGCAGTAAGCTGAAATTTTCACATCTTTAAGATAAAAATAATATTACCTATCATATAGAGAGTTGGGAACAAATGAATGCCATAAGCAAAACACCAAATACTGTGACTAGAACATAGTAAATATTCATTGAGTACTAATGTTCCCATGTTATTATTGCTCATAAATATTTCAATAAAAAGAGAATCAATATTTGAAAAAAAAGTAGTTGAATTGTGAATAGTGCATTGGAAATTCAGAAGAGGTAGCATTTTTGCTGAACCTAAAAAATGGGATCTGGAAAGGACTTTCAAGATTTTTCTATTTATGTGAATCTTCCTCCTTCCTAACCTAACAGAGAATGTTGAAGAGATTTTTGTTGAAAACTTGCATTATAAATTTCTCCACTTTTAGATAAAAATAGCTTACAGATTAAAAATGACATTCAAACTCAGAAAACCATCATTTGACTTGCAGTTGCTTGTATGGCCAAAATTGTTTGAGACAAGAAAAATTTAGATACATAAAATTAAGGAACACAGGATCTCCAGAGTTTTGCTTTCTCATGGATAAATACTGTCTCTCATTTGCAATATGTCATAATTTTTTTGAATAGTATATAAGTCTATTTAACTAAAATTAATTTTTCCCACTACTGTGTAAGAATAAAGAATAACATGGAGTAAAATAATACTCTAAAGAGAAAATAATATAGAGTTTTACCCTTAAAAAACAGAATGTCTTGAGACTTACTTGTTCTCATTTTACACTCTGTAAAATCATCTTCAAAATATCCAGCTCAGCCTCTGTAATGAGAACAAATGATAAAATGTAATAGATTATGTCTGGATAAAAGCACACACACGCATTTAGTGTTCTTTAACGCTAATTCCTCTCTGTTGAAGAAGAGGACTTTAATGAGAGTTGCTATGAACAGTGACCAGGAGGCCAAACAGAAGGACTGTACTTACCACCTTCCTCTTTATTCCTACTTTATTAAGCCTTGATATTGGTCAAGTAAGACAAGTTTTGCTTGTTCCCTAATATTGTACTTCCTTCATCTTCACTGAGTGTTTCAAATCATTTATAAACTCAGAAGATGAGATGAAATATAATGCCTGGAGGGAGTAGAGAAAAAAAACTGTTTTGCTAATATAATCTTGTTATCTTTCTCATCTGGTAGGAAACTAAGTGTTGCCTTTACCTTTGGGCAACAGGGAGCTGTACTAAGCCTCTGGAGTTTAAAATATTGTGTTGGGTTTCTATCTGAGAAAATACTAACAACTGTAAACGCTAAAGCCGGGGGGCTGAAAGTGTTTCATTGAAAATCTTATGGAAGAATAGGCCTGTGGTCAGAAGAATTTCACTTCTCTTGATTGAAATTCAGCCTAAAAACCTAAGGAATTCAGGAATGTGAAAGCCATATGTTTATCCACACCAGCATGCTAACAGAAGTACCAAAGAAACTTTACCTTATAAAAACTTCATGATTGATATTACCCTAGTTTTGTTGCTGTGAAATTTGAGGATTACAATTTTTGGTAAATTAACAAGACTACACAGCTGATAAGTCATGAAAAAAGATTCTTTTTTTGTTTGTTGGTCTCAAGTTTTAATTTACTATTCAAGTTCGTTAACATAAAGTGTAATATTGGTTTCAGGAATAGAATTTAGTGATTCATTACTTTCATATAACACCCAGTGCTCATAGCAAGTGCCCCCCTTAATACTCATCACCCATTTAGCCTGTCCCTCACCCACCTCCCCTGCAGCAACCCTCCATTGCTTCTCTATAGTTAAGAGTCTCTTATGGTTTGCCTACCTCTTTTTTTTCTCTTTTTCACTTACCTTATGCTCATTTGTTTCTTGAAGTCCACATTTGAGTGAAATCATACAGTATTTGTCTTTCTTTGACTTATTTTGCTTAGCATACTACACTCTAGCTTCATCCAAATCATTACAAATGGCAAGATTCAATTCTTTTTGATGGCTGAGTGTGTGTGTGTGTGTGTGTGTGTGTGTGTATAACATATATATATATACACACACACATAACATATACATAATATTTATTCTTCATCCATTCATCCGTCAATGGACATTTGGGCTCTTTCCATAATTCAGCTATTGATGATAATGCTGCTATAAACATCAGGGTGCATGTGTCCCTTCAGACCAGTGTTTTTGTATCCTTTGGATAAATACCTAGTAATGCAATTGCTGAATTGCAGGGTAGGTCTATTTTTACCTTTTGAAGAACATCTATATTGCTTTCCACAGTGGCTGCACCAGTTTGCATTCTCACCAACAGTGTAAGAAGTTTTCTCTTTCTCCACATTCTCGGCAACATCTGTTGTTTCCTGTGTTGTTAATTTTAGCCATTCTGAAATGTGTGAGATGGTATCTCATTGTGGTTTTGATTTGTATTTCCCTGATGATGAGTGGTGTTGAGCACCTTTTTATGTCTGTTAGCCATCTGGGTGTCTTCTTTGAAAAATGTGTATTCATGTCTTCTGCCCATTTCTTAAGTGGATTATTATTTTTTTTGGATGTTGAGTTTCATAAGTTCTTTATAGATTTTGGTTATTAACCCTTTATCAGATATGTCATTTGCAAATATCTTCTCCCATTCTGTAGGCTGTCTTCTAGTTTTCTTGTTTCTTTCCTTGTTCAGAAGCTTTTTTATCTTGAAGTCCTGGTCATTCATTTTTGCTTTGATTCCTTTGCTTCTGGAGACATATCTAATAAGAAGTTGCTACTGCCAATGTCAAAGAAGTTGCTGCCTGTGTTATTCTCTAGGATTTTGAGGGTTTCAGGTCTCCCATTTAGGTCTTTCATTCATTTTGAATTTATTTTTGTGTGTGGTTAAAGAAAGTGGTCCAGTTTCATTTTTCTGCATATTGCTGTCCAGTTTTTCCAATACCATTTGTGGAAGACACTGTCTTTTTTCCACTGGATAATCTCTCCTGCTTTGTTGAAGATTAGTTGACCATACAGATGTGGGTTCTACTCTGTTCCATTGATCTATGTGTCTGTTTTTGTGTTATTACTATACTGTCTCAATGACTACAGCTTTGTAATATACCTTGAAGTCCAGAATTGTGATGCTTCCAGTTTGCTTTTCTTCTTCAAGATTGCTTGGGATATTCAAGGTCTTTTGTGGTTCCATACAGAGTTTAGAATTGTTTGTTCTAGCTCTATGAAAAATTCTGGTGGTATTTTGATAGGGATTTCATAAAAAGTGTAGATTGATGGGGCACCTGGGTGGTCAGTTGGGTAAGTGACTGACTCTTGATTTCAGCTCAGGTCATTATCTCAGTTTGTGAGATGGAGCCCCACATTGAGCTCTGCATTGACAGTGCGAAGCCTGCTTGGCATTGTTTCTCTACCTCTCTCTCTCTCTCTCTGCCCCTCCTCTGTTCATTCTCTCTCTCAAAACAAATAAATAAACATTAATATGTATATGTATATATATATATATATATATACATATATATATATATATATATATATATATATATATATTGATTTGGGTAGTATGGACATTTTAACAATGTTTTTTCTTCTAATCCATAAGCATGGAATATCTTTCTATTTCTTTGTGTTATCTTCAAATTCCTTCATAAGTGTTCTATTGTTTTCAGAATATAGATCTTTTACTTCTTTGGTTAGGTTTATTCCTAGTTATCTCATGGTTTTTGGTACAACTGTAAATGGGATCCATTCTGGAATTTCTGTTTCTGCTTCATCACTATTAGTGAATAGAAATACAGCAGATTTCTGTACATTGATTTTATATCCTGTGACTTTGCTGAATTTGTGTATCAGTTCTTGAATTTTTTTTGGTGGAGTTTTTCAGGTTTTCTACATTCAGTATCATGTTGTCTGTGAAGAGTTTACTTCTTCCTTGACAATTTTTATGCCTTTTATTGCTTTTTGTTGTCTGATTGCTGAGGCTAGAACTTCTAGAACTATGTTAAATGACAATGGTGAGAGTGGACATCCCTGTTTTATTCCTGACTGTAGGAGAAAAACTCTCAGTTTTTCTCAATTTAGAATGATATTTGCAGTAGGTGTTTCATATATGGCCTTCATGATGTCGAGGTATGTTCCCTCCATCCCTACTCTGTTGAGAGTTTTTATCAAAATACTTTATTTTGTCAAATGCTTTTTCTGCATCTATTGAGAGCATCATATGGATTTATCCTTTCATTTATTAATGTGGTGTATCATGATTGATTTGCAAATATTGAACCACCCTTGCAACCCAGGAATAAATTCCACTTGATCCTGGTGAATCACTCTTTTAATGTGCTGTTGGATTAAATTTTCTATTATCTTGTTGAGAATTTTTGCATCCATGTTCATCACTGGTATTGGCCTGCAGTTCTCCTTTTTAGTGAGGTCTTTGATTTTGGAATCAAGGTAATATTGATCTCGCAGAATGAATTTGGAAGTTTCCTTCCATTTCTATTTTTTGGAATGGTTTGAGAAGAATAGGTATTAACTTTTCTTTAAATGTTTGGTAAAATTCCCCTGGGAACCGTCTGGCCCTGGACTTTTGTTTGTTGGGAGATTATTGATTACTGATTCAATCTCTTTGCTGGTTATGGATCTGTTCAAATTTTCTATTTCTTCCTGTTTCAGCTTTGGTACTTTGTATGTTTCTAGGCACTTATCCATGTCTTCCAGATTGCTCAGTTTATTGGTGTATAATTTTTCATAATATTCTCTTATAAATGTTTGTATTTCTGTGGTGTTGGTTGTGATCTCTACTCTTTCATTCATGATTTTATTTATTTGCATACTTTTTCTTTTATTTTTGATAAGTCTGGCTAGGAGTTTATCAATTTTATTAATTATTTCAAAGAACCATCTCTTAGTTTTGTTGACCTATCTTACTGAGGTTTTTTTGTTTGTTTCTCTATCATTTATATTTGTTCTAATCTTTATGATTTCCCTTCTGTTGGCCTTAGGTTTTATTTGCTGTTCCTTTTCTAGCTCCTCTAGGTTAGGTTGTGTAATTGAGGCTTTTCTTCTTCCTGTGGTAGACCTTTATTGCTATATACTTTCCACTTAGGACTGCTTTTCCTGCATCCCAAAGATTTTGAACTGTTGTGTTTTCATTCTCATTTGCTTCTATGTATTTTTTAAATTTCTTCCTTGATTTTCTGGTTAACCCATTCATTCTTTAGTAAGATGTTCTTTAACTTCCATGTATTTGTGGTCTTTCCAAATTTTTTCTTGTGGTTGACTTCAAGTTTCACGGCATTATGATCCGAAAATATACATGATATGTACTCAATCTTTCAGTACTTGTTAAAGCTCATTTGTTACCCAGTATGTAATCTATTCTGGAAAATGTTCCATGCACACTCAAGAAGAATGTGTATTCTGCTGCGTTAGGGTGAAATGTTCTGAATATATCTCTTTCGTTCATCCAGTTCAGTGTGTCATTCAAAGCCATTGTTTTTTGTTGATTTTCTGCTTAGATGATCTGTCCATTGCTGGAAGTGGAGTGTTACTGTCCCCTACTATTATTACATTATTACTAATGAGTTTCCTTATGTTTATTATTTATTGTTTTGTATATTTAGGTGTTTCCAGTTGGGGGCATCAATATTTTCAATTGTTAGATTTTCTTGTTGGATAGATCTCTTCACTATGATATAGTGCTCATTTCATCTCTTGTTACAGTCTTCGGTTTAAAATCTAGTTTGTCTGATTTAAATATGGCTAGTCCAGCTTTCTTTTGATGACCACTAGCATGATAAATCGTTCTCCATCCTTTTACTTTCAATCTGAATGTGTCTTTACATCTAAAATTAGTCTCTTATAGACAGTAAATAGATGGGTTTTGTTTTGTTTTGTTTTGTTAATCCATTCTGATACCCTATGCCTTTTGATTGGATCATTTAGCCCATATGCTTTCAGAATGATTATTGATAGGAATTTAGTGCATTTTATTACCTATAAAATCGATTTTTTTCTGGAGATTTTTTCTACTCCTTTCTATATTGCTTATGGTCTTTCTTTTCCACTGAAAGAGTCCCCTTTAGTATTTCTTGCAGGTCTACAGGAACCTGGGTGGGTCAGTCAGTTAGTCATCCGAGGTCATGATCTCATGGCATGAGTTTGAGCCCCACATCAGGCTCTGTGCTGACAGTCAAGAGCCTGGAGACTGCTTTGGATTCTGTGTCTCCCTCTCTTTCTGCCCCTCCTCAGCTTGCACTCTGTCTCTCTTTCTGTCTCTCAAAAATAAATAAACATTAAAAAAAAGTTTTTAAAAATTCTTGCAGGTCTTTAGTGGTCACAAACTCTTTTATTTTTGTTTGTCCCTGAAACTCATTATCTATTCTATTCTGAATGACAGTATTGCTGGATAAAGTATTCTTGGCTGCATATTTTTCCCATTCAGCACTTTGAATGTATCATGCCACCCCCTTCTGGCCTGCCAGTCAAATTTCTGTGGAGAGATCTGCTGTAGGTTAGGATTTTTGTTTCCCTTGCTGCTTTTAAGATTCTTTTCTTATGTCTGTGTTTTACAAATTTTACTATGCTATATCTTGGTGTTGGCCTGCTTTTATTAATTTTGATGAGAGTTCTCTATGCCTCCTGGATATCAATGTCTGTTTCCTTCCCCAGATCAGTGAAGTTTTCAGCTATAATTTGCTCACATAAACCTTCTGCCCCTTTCCCTCTCTTCTTCTTCTGGGACTCCTATGTTACAAATGTTATTTTGGTATATGGAGTTGCTGAGTTCCCCAAGCGTACATTTGTGATCCAATATTTTTCTTTCCCTCTGCTTTTTAGCTTCATTATTTTCCATATCTTTATCTTCTATATCACTTAATCATTCCTCTAATTCTTTTATCCTTTTGTTCATTACATACAGTTGTTTTTGACTCTTGGTTATAGAATTATTTATTTCATTCTCACTGGTTTTAAAGTCTTTTATCTTTGTGGTAAGGGACTGCCTGGTGTCTAGTATACTTTTCTCAAGCTCAGCTAGTATCCTTATGATTGTTGTTTTAAATTCTAGATTAGGCATATTGCTTATATATGTTTTGATCAGATCCTTGGCCATGGCCTCCTCCTGTTCTTTCTTTTGGGATGAATTTCTCTGTCTTGGCATTTTTATCTAAGTATCTATCTTCTTCTCTGTGTTAGGAAAGCCCGTTATGCTTCTTGCTCCTGAGAGTAATGGCTATATTAAGAAAAGATAGTATCTGGTCAGGGCCTCATGCTTCAGGAAGTGTTTCTGGTGTATGCTGTGTGTACTCTGTTGTTGTATTTTGGCTGCTCTTTACATCATGTCAGTCTCTGCAGAGTTTGAGGCTTGATCCTGTTTCCCCTAGAGCTGAAGCTGCAACACTCTACAGTCAGTAGACTTGGTGGGTGTGGGGGTTTGTGCTGGTCTTACAGGGAGGGTGCACTGCTGCTCTGACTCTCAGGCACATTTGCCCTAATTAAAAACCACCTTCAGAGTGTAGGTGGGTGGGGTTTGGTGTAGGGAGCTCAAAAGCCTCTACTGTGTGCATTGTGCTGCTCACTGAAGTCTGTCTGTGCTGATGGGGGTGGGGTGGATGGCATCTGCCTGCTCTCGTCCCCAGTGAGGGGAGTTCACACCTGCCACTGTTCAGGAAGCCTGAACAAAAAAGTGAACTATCTTCCCTTGTGTATCCCAGGCATCCCTCAGATCCCTGGCTTCACCTTTTGTGTGTCCAAGACATCTGCCTGCCTGATGGCACAGTGCTCCTCTGTTTTATTTTGGATGCACTGACTGGGTATCAAAACTCCAAATTTTAGGGACCCAACATGGCACGGACTCATGCTGATCCTCGAGGGGAGGGGGTCTTGCCCCACTGTGGTTTGTGCTGTTTTGTCCTGGAAGGGCAGTTGTGTGAATGTGCAGGGGCTTGGAGTTCATGGTAAAGCACAGCAAAAAGCCTGTGTCCAGGTTAGCTGCAGTTAGCAGGTGCTTCTGCTCCTGTGCTAATAAACAGGGTAGCTTAATGGTGCCTTCTGGATCTTTATTCCCTTGTGAGACAGTGCCACCTCTCCCAAATGCCCTCCAAGAGGGAGAACTGTGTCTCCCAGTGTGACCAAGGGGATCCTCAGACCATGTAGTCTGCTCCTAGGCCTCTGCCTTCCTTCTCCATTGGAGCACCACTACGCCCCTGGGCTCCACCCTAGTGATGGCACAGACCTCTAAAACTTCAGACTTTGAGTTTCACTGCTGCTTGTAAAAACTTACAATTATCAACCCCTCTTGTTTTCCAAGTCAATGGTTTTGGGGAAGTGTTGTTCGTGTGCAATACCCTGTGTGCTGCTTTCTGTCTCTCTCTCCCTCCCTGACATCTCTCTGTGATCGTGGTCCCTTTCCCTCCACAGCACCCCCAATTCTTTTCTCCTCCAAATCACATCTCTGCACCTCCTATCTTCCATCATGTGGCCTCTTTTCTCCCTCTACTTGTGCAGTTTTTTTCTCAGTCTTCAGATCGATTCACTAGTGTTCTGAATGATGTGATATTTAAATTTTTTTATTACATTTCTTTATTTTTGAGAGGCAGAGAGAGACAGAGTGTGAATGGGAAGGGGCAGAGAGAGAGGGAGACACAGAATCTGAAGCAGGTTCCAGGCTCCCAGCTGTCAGCACAGAGCCTGACACGGGGCTCGAACTCATGAACCACCATGAGATCATGACCTGAGCCAAAGTCGGATGCTTAACCGACTGAGCCACCCAGGCACCCTGTGAATGATGTGATATTTAGCTAGCTGTGTTTGAGGAATGAGGCAAGCATAGGGTCTCCTTACTACTCTACCATCTTAACTCCTTCTCTCCCCCAAGATTCTCTTTGATCAAACTTTACTCAGGCCCCTTTGAGCCCTCTTCCATAGGCCTGGACCATGGCCCCTGTCCTGCTGGGCCTGAATAGCCCAGTGTTTTAGCAAGAATCCTGCTAAGCCATTTAAAGAGACTCCCTCACCCTTGATAACTGGTTAAATTCTTCATCCTTTGGCTTTGATGTAATTATTTGTTGGTCTGACTTCAGACAAATCCTAAATCAGTTTAGTGAGAATTCCCCGTATGCTTGATGTCTCCCCTTGTTAATTTTCCATCCACAGACCACCCCCTCCAACCTGCTCCTTGGCTATGTTTCCTTTTCTTTGTTATAGTTGGAGTTGAGCTCCATTTCTTATCCCTATTGCCATAGTACTGAAACCTATCACAGTGGTCTAGAATAGTCTTTGTTACCATTTTAACAAATGTCAGAATAACTTTTTCTTTAATAGTAGTAAAACCAAGAATGGAATCAAATCTGCTAAACTCAGAATCTTTGTTCTTTTTTTTAAAATTATTATATCTCAACACTTGATACTTAGATTCACTAATATCAAATTTGTTTTGTTATGCATACATATTTAAAATATTCTTTTTTTTAAACGTTTATTTATTTTTTTTTATTTTTTAATTTTTTTTTCAACGTTTTTATTTATTTTTGGGACAGAGAGAGACAGAGCATGAACGGGGGAGGGGCAGAGAGAGAGGGAGACACAGAATCCGAAACAGGCTCCAGGCTCTGAGCTGCCAGCACAGAGCCCGATGCGGGGCTCGAACTCACGGACTGCGAGATCGTGACCTGGCTGAAGTCGGACGCTTAACCGACTGCGCCACCCAGGCGCCCCCGTTTATTTATTTTTGAGACAGAGAGAGACAGAGCATGAATAGGGGAAGGGCAGAGAGAGAGGGAGACACAGAATCCGAAACAGGCTCCAGGCTCTGAGCTGCCAGCACAGAGCCCGATGCGGGGCTCGAACTCACGGACCGTGACATCATGACCTGAGCCGAAGTCGGACGCTCAACCGACCGAGCCACCCAGGCGCCCCTAAAACATTCTTTTTAAAAGCAGCAGATAGTTGGGGCGCCTGGGTGGCTCGGTCGGTTGAGCGTCTGACTTCGGCTCAGATCATGATCTCATGGCTCGTGATTTCAAGCCCTGTATCGGGCTCTGTGCTGACAGCTTGGAGACTGGAGCCTGCTTCGGATTCTGTGTCTCCCTCTCTCTCTGCCCCTCCCCCACTTGTGCTCTGTCTCTCTCTGTCTCAAAGGTAAATAAACATTAAAAAAACTTTTAAAAAATAACAAAAAAAATAAAAGCAACAGATAGATAATTCTGTATTTTTGGTTAGCAAAGACCAAGAGACCTAAATTTTTTTCAAAATTACTTTTTCATGTTGCAAAAGTATAATATAGTCTATTTCCTTTTATAAACATCTCTTCAGGCCTTTTGGTCTATGGGCTCAGTATCTTCTCTAAAGCATGCAGTGAATTTACCTTTATTCAAATATTCTTAATATTAACACAAGGAGAATTAGCAAATTATTTGTTAATTGACTTAATTTTTATAACTTTTTCTACTTTCTCTATAATTATATTAGCTAATATGTTGCATAGAGTTGTATGCAATATATTTGTTTAAAGGAATTATTATATGAAAGTAGGCTTCCAAAGAATAAGGGTTTTTATTTAATTAATGCCTACATTCATTCATATGTAGTAATATTTGTAATTATTATTACTGATGTGAAAAAATTCAACCAAATTCTTACTAGAAAAAATTTTTTGAGGTAGCTTTGATGTCACCATTTCATCACAAGTATAAACAGTCAAATAGAGATGATGACCAAAATCTGTGGTCCTTTATTTTGGTTATTTTTATTTAAAAAAATGTTTAATGTTTATTTATTTTTGAGGGAGGGGAGGGGCAGAGAAAAAGGGAGCCAGAAGATCTGAAGAAGGTTCTGAACTGACTGTAGAGAACCTGATGTGGGCCCCAACTCACCAACCATGAGATCATGACCCAAGCCAAAGTTTGACTCTTAACTGACTGAGCCACCCAGGCACCCTTATTTTGGTTATTGTTAAAATAGGGTTTGTCACTTTGATCACTTTTGTTCTTTTCATTAGACAAGAGTATGTTTCTTTTCCTTAATGGTTGACACTTTTCTTCTATTTCATTAATAACTTTCATTTTCCTGATGTTATTGCTACAAAATAGCTTTCTGCTCTCCTTAAAGTGGTCATATGCTTTCCGTGGCTATAAAAGATCATGCCTAAATTCTGTTCTTTGCTATGTCACACAAACAATAGGTTTTTAAAGTTTTCCTTAATAATAATATTTTATTTTTTATCTAATTTAAGAAAAAAATTCAGATAAGCAAATCTTTGTTCAATCACAAATATTTTATTTATACTAATTTTATAAGGTAAAATATAAGGAAAAATTATTTCATAATTTTTGAATGAAATAATTACTAGTGACTTAAGCAATAATTGGTGATGCTATCATTTCACAACCACTGTATGTGATAACTATTATATACACCCAAATTTGAATTAAGAGTTAGTTTACTTCTCTGAATTCCGTAATCAGTAAGTAATAAACCTTGGGCTTGAAACCGGGTCTTTTAACCATAAATTCAAAGCATTTTATACATTATCTTCTCAAATGTATGCTATGAGAATAAATATTTATTGTTGATGTTTAATAAGAGTTGTTTGTATCTATGAATCTGTTTCTCTGCACTTTAGGATTGTTCTCATTATTCCTTGAAGAATATTGAAAAGAAAACTTGGGTGTTTGAGTAATAAATGCTAAAGATATCTAGTTTTTATTTAAGGAGACCTACTTTGTTATAGAAAAATAACATTATTTTAAGGTACATTTATGCAGCATCAACCAAAGCATGTCCAAGATCAGAAATCTTCGGCTTGTGTGTATACTTTAACAAGTATGCCATTTGCTTTAATTATTTTTTAATATTTACTCCCTTTTGTTTAATAATGTCATACATGTATAGTACAGATTTAAAATCATCTTCAAAAACACTACATCTATAATACGTGTCTTTGGCCTGCTCAAAACTCATTCAGCCCACCCTTGTTTATCAATAGCTCCTAATCCATACCTCCTGCTGCTCCTTGTTCCAATAAGCTCAAACAACACTAGCATCTGTCTGTAGCAAATATGCTCAGAATTCTCTAGCACGTGCTGATGAAAACCAAACAAGAAGTGAATAGAATGTGGATTTAAAAGTGCTTTGAAATTCTTTTGGGCTTGCTACTTTATTTTTATTAGGCCCCTGCCTGACTCCCATCAAGCTCAACTCAATTTCATTTAAGCCTTTGGCATACAGACTGCATTTGTCATCACAGCTGATAAAGGCAGAATTTATATGATTATACTGATTTTTGCAACTTTTCTACTGAATTCAATTTGAAGTCACTTCTAATATACAATATGCAAAGGAATATGGCCTCCAAATACAAATTTACAGCACTTGGTAGTATCCATCTTGAGTGAGAATGAGCTATACTCCATCAGATAAGAGTCGATATTAGTATTACAAAAATTCATAAGGTATTTACCACAGACTGGGTCAGAATTCTGTTTAGCATTGAATTTGGGGCTGAAATCTCCATTTCAGCCTAGCGGCAGTCTTACCTGTGTTTAATGATTTTATTACATTTCAGTACAAACAGCCTCAATTTTTAAAGGTTAATCTTCCTGAAAATATTCAAAGCAGATTTCATCAGAAAATATCTCTTCCTATTCACAGTTGTATGGAGAGCAAATATCCACAGTGCTTTTCAAATAAATGAAGAAGAAGCCTTCTTCCAAGAGTGTACCATTCAGATAAGACTGACGTGTAATGAGATCTAATGAGTGATCAGTCAGGTGGTTTCTCTCTTACTTTCTCCTTTTATTATTAGTTCAGAGTAGCATGACAAACAGGGTGGTAGAAAAATATGTGAGATGCTGCATTATGAATGAAAGGTATATGTAAGTGACAGATCACTAAATTCTACTGAAACAAATACTAAATTATGTGTTCACTAACTTAAATTTAAATAAAACATTGGAAGAGGAAAAAAAAAGAAACAGTATAGAAAATATAAGGAAATATTCAATGTTTAATATAGAAAAGGAAAACCATCTTGAAAGAAACAAGAAAATATTTACACTCTCATGAATGGGCACTCCTGGTTTACATCTAATGAGACTTTTTACATCTTTAACTAATTTTTTTACCTTTCTGTTTTCAAGATGGCAGAAATATTACCTCTCCAACAACAATTTGAACTAATTCTATAATATTCAAGGGCATTAAAATCTAATTGGCAAATGAAAAAAAATGCAAAAGTGATAAAACTAATCGTTGATTGTTATAATGAATGAGGCTTGGATTTGAAGCAATCATATTGCTTAAGACTACCAAACACTGAGAAATACTGTTGAGAATCCTTTGTCATTCTTCTTTCAGTTTCACTTTGATTTGTATTCCTAAAAACATCTAAAAAATTATTCGAGCATGATGTTAAATAGTGAATGCTAGAGATAATGGTATTAGAATTTCATGCGTAAGCATAGGATTTGCTTTTTTCTCCCCCTTCTCTTCTTCCCTCCCTCCCTTCTTCCCTCCCTCCATTTGTCCTTCCTTCCTTCTTTCCTATTCAGTTCTTAAGAAATAAAAATAAAATGAATATAGACTCTCAGTTTAGAATGATTTCATGAAAATAAGTTGCATTGACAAAATTGCCTAAAAGAAGATTGAATCTGAAATAACATATAATTTATCAAATTTTTATTATCCATTTTACATAACAATATAAATATTATTTATATACGTATTTTTTTCAAAAATACCATATTTTAGAGGAAATTTCTATGGTTATATCTATGTAGACATTTGCAGATAAGTCATGGGAAAACTACGAACCAAATAAGGTTTTCTTTATATAGAAGCCATATTTTTCATTTTGTCCCCTGCTCCATTTTCTGTTCTCCTATTGTTACCATTTCAGGCCTAACCTCTCTTGTCTCATAGAGATCATTATTGCTCTGATCTGTTCTTCACCTTAGGCTGAACTTTGGCTGCAATATATCACATTCCTTTAGATCTCTGCTTCTAGGTGACACGTAAACAACTTGTGCATAGCTAATATGTCCTTATTAAGACAGAAAAAGAGATCACTAAGACATTCACCAAAAATCATCTGGAAATTTCCCCATCCCTTTGGCAAGAGACTGTCTTTAGCATCCAGCAGAGATGGCCATGTAGTCTTTCCTAAAGGTATCCGAATGAAAAGTCTCTATTACTTGCATCCCCTGATTTTCCATTATTTAGTAGACTGACAATCAAGATTTTCTTCTTGGGCTCACCTGAATCCTTTACTGCCTTTATTTAATTCCACTGCATCAATCCATTCGTCTGAAGAGAATCCATTAAATAGCACTTCCATAAAGACTGAAAAAGAAAGTCTTTATTTTTAAAATACACAAAATTATATCAATTCCCATAGAAGAAAGAATTTGGGTCATAGGGACAGAAATGAATACCATCAATTGGAAGAGTCCCATGTATTAGAAAAGAAAAGCTAAAATAGACTTTAGTATACATATGTCTTTTCTTACACAAAACCAGACAATTGCAAGTTTGAGCAGCTTATTATATAGTCATTGCTGCCTCTTCAATAACTCATTTTGATATTTTGTAATTTGCCAAAATGTGCCTTTGTGATCCCACAGGCTCTTAACTACTTTGTAATGAGTGTGTATGAACAGATGGAAAATGTTTTCAATTTCAGAGAAAACCACTAATGGATGTCACCAGCTATTAGGAAAGCTCAGGTGGCTCCATTTTCCAAGGAAAGGTATTGTCATAAAACTCTTCATTTTTTAATGAAATGTTTGCTCATTTATACCTAGATGGTAATTTAAGACTTCAGAAGTCTAAACAGATTAGAACTATAGTTGGAAATTATTCAGTGCTAAATAGCCTGGAAATCTAATCTCAAGAATCTCACCTGAAAACAGTAGTAATGTAACTACTCTAACAGGTCATTTTATTAGAACAACATGAATTACTATAAAAACAATTTCCTCAAAAGAAGTGGTGGAAAGAATTTAACTAAAAAATCAAATGCATGCTTGAGCCTTGGTAACAATCTCTCTTTTAAAGTGAAGAGGAGTACGCCTTCTATTTTCAGTTTGCATCCCAAGCAAATACATCTTCTCAAAGAAATATACATAAAAGGAATGATTATAACAGAGGTTGTTTCTAAAGTATAGTCCATTTCACGTTCAAATGATATTTACTAGTTCAAAATGCAGAGCCATTAGCTGTTAACTATCCCCTCAAAATTCAGAACAGCTTCTTCTTTCACGAGGCTCTTAGTCTAATATCCTGTGGAAGAAATAGGCTGAGTTCTGGCATAATTAGTTTATTTTGGTCCATTGTTACCCTCTTTTTAACTTGGTAAAACTTTGGTCAAAAAATAAATGCAATACCATCTGTGCAATGATTGATCTAGCATGTGTTTATTTATTTAGAGCTCCACCAACAAGAATTATTTATATGCAGGTTAGGAAAGAATGGAGCTAGCAATTACTTTCTAGCAAAGCAAATTCCTATAATTTTAAGGAGACTTTTATGGTTCTATTTCTCCCTTACTTAGATATGAAATTTTCAATATATATTTTAGATTAGCTGTTTCCTCTTTCATGGAAAAAAAAAGGTGGTAAGTCACCATCCAGAGTGCTGACACTATACTTTTAGTGTCATGAACATCATATAAATGTAATTACATCAAAACAAAATTACTGACAATAATATATATTTTTAAATAAAAGTGCTTCCATACAGAAAAAAGTAAGTTTAAAAATCTCTGGGCCTAAGGGATATGTCAAACGTACATTGGAGTTTCTTATATATTTTATTTCACCATGGAGACAAATCACCTGACAGTCAACTTCTGAGGCCACAGTGCAGAGTAGTAGCAAGGTAGAAATGTTGTGGTAGCCATGTGCATGAGAATATTTGCTGTCTTTGAAAATGTAACTACTCTAAGGATATCATCTGTTTGGTTTGCAATGACCTTTATGCATAGATTCATATATTTAGTGGAGTTTTCTAAAGACAAACAGCATGTACCAATAGCATGTACCTCATCAGTTTCTTCTTTGTTATAGATGACAGGAAGTTCCCATCTGTGGTTGCATTTTTTTTTTTTAAGTTTATTTATTTATCTTGAGAGACAGAGAAAGAGAGAGAGAAAGAGAGGCAGAGAGAGGGAAAGAGAAGGAATCTCAAACAGGCTCCACATTGCCAGCATGCAGTCCAATGTGGGGCTTGAACACACGAACCGTATGTCCAGTGGTTAAACAACTGAGTCACCCAAACACCCCTGTAGTTTCATTCTTTAGCCAGGGATTATTGATACAATTTTTTTTAATCTTCATTACCAACTTTTATAACTGGCTTTGATTTTAATTATTCCACTCAAATAGATTTTGGTCACAATAATTTTTTAAATTTCAAATCAAATCACCTTTCAATCATTTGCTTATATAGGTGTGTCTATAAGTATGAATGAATTGTTTATAATAAGATGGCCTTATTATTCTCATAGTATTTTTAAACCCACTTTAAAATAGAATGTAGAATCCCATTGTAGGATGGCTCAACAATGAAGGTATATAATTAATTAATGAGTTAA
Source organism: Felis catus (assembly GCF_018350175.1). Taxonomy (NCBI): domain Eukaryota; kingdom Metazoa; phylum Chordata; class Mammalia; order Carnivora; family Felidae; genus Felis; species Felis catus. The sequence continues at coordinate 158,161,944 of NC_058371.1, read as the reverse complement.
ATCATTGTTCCTTAAAGTAGCCATCTACATTATAGTCAGCCATAGAATTTTTGGCCTATATGCAGGGATGTATAAATTTCTGGCTTTGAATATTAACATTATTAAGGCATGTAGTTTTTATGGTTCTGTTCTTTTTACTTAAATGCATGTGTGCACACACACATATTTGTATAACTATCTTTATCACAGGTGAGATGAATGGAAGATTAAATATTGTAGAAGAAAAGATCAGTAAACTTGAAAAGATAATTATAGAACCTATCCAAAATGAAATAGAGAGAAAATAGAGAGAGAATCTGTGGAATAACTTCAAGTTGCTGTACATATGTGTAACTGGGGTCCCTGAAAGAGGGGGGAGGGCAGAAAATATGTGAAGTAATAATGCCTGTTTTTCCCAATTTTATGAAGATTAAAAAATCCATACTTAAGAATCACAATAAATCCAAAACAAAGAAATATGAAGAAAACTATCTTAAGTCTTAGCATAGTCGTATTGTTCTGAAGCATTATAAGAAGGGGAGGAAAGATTATAGGGATTATTAGCAGATTTCTCATAAAAACAATGCAAGAGAAGACAATAGAGCAGTATTCCTCAACTCTAGTTTCATTATTACTCTCACCCAGAAGTCTTTTTAAATACTTTTTTTTTCCTAATCACTCCTGACTGATCAAGTCTCAACACCACAGATATACTGTATGTCTGTTTAATATATACAGATATACATACAGGTATCTGTTCAGCACTGTATATAGCGTGGCTCTTTTGAAGAGCACAAGCCACTGTCATATGATTTTTCCCTCTCCTCCACCATCAACTATCATTTTCTTGAGAGTGACATTGCCCGTGCTGAGGATACATACAGAAAGTAACATCTTGAAATTAATGAGAGAAACCCAACAAAATTACCTTTCAAAAAAACAAAGGAATGATGTACTTTTTTCAGATACAAAAGTGCGGAAAGACTTACTTGCCAATAAAGCTGTGCTTGCAGAAATATTAAAGGGATGGTGGGGGAAAAGTAATTCCAAATCAAAATCTGGATCTACATGAAAGAATGAACCACAGAAGAAATGACAACTGCATCTGAAAATGGAAAGACTATTTACTTTATTACTTAATAACTCTTTAAAAGATAATTGAGTAAAGAAAACAAATACTGTTTTGTGGGGTTTATAGTAGTGGAAATAAATAGCAAATAAGCATTAAAATTCTCAAAATAATGGCCATTAGTAACTGGTTTGAAGAAAATAAACTGATGTGATGGTTTAATAATTGACCACAATGAGTGGTATCATTCCAACAAAAGGAATCCAACTTTTGTTGGAATGATAAAGTTTTCTCTGGGGATCTGAGAGAGTCAACCATAGGGAAATTCTAAGGTCGGAATGATCAAGGCAAAAGAAATATCTAGTACAAAGACTCTAAAAAAGAAACTACAGAAAGAGATAATAGTGTAGTAGGTTGGGGTATAATGATAAAAGACAAGGTTCAAATTGTAAGCAGAAACCTCTGAGTCCTTGCAGCTCAGAAATGGCATTTTGGATTTCATTCTTAAGAGTAGCAGAGAGCCAAAAAGAGGATTCTAACCAGATAAGTTACATGGTCTGATTTACATTATTAAAAGGTGACTAAAAACTTCATGGATTAGATTCTTAAAACATGAGATATATTGAAATATGTCAAAGTTTCTCTTGCATATTGTCATAGCTTCTTAAGGATTTTAGTCTAGAAAGAGGGAAAAACATGAGTAAATATTATATTTCACTCTTAGGAGAACAGTGCTAACGAGTTCTGAACTCTCCCTTGGCAGACCATGAAGATTTTCTAGAAGTAATAATTGGGCTAAAATCAGAATAATGTTTAGGTGTCAACTCTGTAGAAAAAAAAATACAGATTGTGAGAAGAATTCAAAACAGAGTAACCATATTCAGTAAGTCTCTAGGGTTAAAAGGACTTTATCTTGGAAAGAATGGAAAAAGAGAAATGAGGAAAAACGTGGGGATTAGACTGTAAGGGAATAATATTTTGACACATGTCTTGACTGAGTTTGATATACTCAATGATATCATAATAACATAGTTTACATCTAAGTTCATGCATTTGGCCATCTAAAAAGCGTATTATCTTATTTCCCATTAATTAGCACACATGTTAATCACTTAAGAATGTGACCATTAATATTTCATTATTATAACTCCAGTACTAGTATATAGCTTTCATACCAGACTTTATACCACAGCCTTATCAAAGCTAATACTTCTTATTCTCCCTAAACAGCCTGATGTTTATATATAGCTTATTACATAACACAAAGACACAATGTTATCAATTATCTATTAGATATAGCACGGATAACCTAATATACTTACTTGTGTTTTTTCCCTGGTCTTAATTTTTTAATTAAAATTAGCATAATATTATACCATATCATTTCTTGTTTTCTATCAGTCTATACTCCCCTACTCTTATAACCCTCCCCCAAAAGCAGAACCTGCAGTTTATTTTTATAGATTTCTAACAATTCTTCACAGAATTTTGGTGAAAAATTAAGATCACTTAAAGCTCGTTTGAAAAGATTTTATTAATTCTGTATTATTACTACAGAGCAAGGCGCAATTTCAAAATATTAATCCGTAATTTCTCCCTGTGTTTTCTTGACTGATTTGACCCTTTCCCCCCCTCAGAGAAAGGTTAATGTAGCTAAGAGAATTCCATGGTCAAATACTGCCTTAGTTTTTCCAAGGTTCGGTACTTAGAGGGAAATACAAAGAACTCACATCTTGGAAAATAAAAATAAGGAGAAAATCTACAGTATAAAAACCAGGGTGTGCTATCCTCAGACTAGATCAGAATGGAAGACAAAAATTGTCAAAACGGAAATGGAGAGTTTAGATGAGGTAGAGCAGTTTTGAAAAAGGGTTTGAGGGGCATCTGGGTAAACCAGTTGGTTAAGCATCTGGCTTTGGCTCAGGTCATGATCTCATGATTTGTGAGTTCAAGCCCCACGTCAGGCTCTCTGCTGTCAGCACAGAACCTGGAGCCTGCCTCAGATTCTGTGTCTCCCTCTCTCTCTATGCTCAAGTCTCCCCAACTTGTGCTCTGTCTCTCAAAAATAAATAAAAATTAAAAAAAAGACAAAAAGAAAAAGTGTTTGAGCCTCAACTGGAATGAGCCACAAGTGGAATGGAACAGTAGAAAACCAGTGAGGAGTGTGTAATCTAAGAGGAAAAAAAAAGTTGAACAGTTCTGTTTCTTAATAGACCTTAGAAAAGTAGCGAAGCCCCAGTCTAGGAATATAGGTATGATAGGTCTAGAACTGAGTTTACTTGGTTCTCACTTGTATCCATATAGCATGAATGAAGCCAAATAAACTAAAGAGTGGCATTGACTTAGATGTCATGTGACATCCACAGAGGTACTCTCATGTTCTGTTGTGGTGTGTAAGCAGGTGAAGTGAATGCCAGCAAGGAATGCTGCTAAAAATAAAGGAACTATTCACATTTTAACATGATATGGAGTGGAGACCCTGGAATGGACAAAGGAAGGATGATCAGATGGGATGACAAGTCTTTAGTGGTTGTCAACTGAGATTGAAGGCATAGAAAGACCAGATATTAACTACGAAATTCTTGCCATTATGCAATATATTAGAAATTATACACAATCCCAGGGATAGGGGAGGGAATTGAAATTAGCTTTGGTTAAATATTTTCCTCTCCACTCTCTCAGTAGGGGACTTAAAAGGAAAATTATACAGAATTATAAAAAAATAAAATACATTTCTTGAATATTTATGTTTGTGGTGTGAGACTTGCACCTGCTATAAATATACTCTCTGTTCCCTCAGAGAAACATTCCATGTGTTTTTGGAACAATGAAGTATAAGGCATGTCTAGGTTTGCTTTTTCTTGTATACCTAAAAAAGTCAACAAAACTCAGACATTTTTCTTAACACATTTTTTTCCAGATGATACTTTTTGGTTACCAAATGTATTACTTAAATTTCAAAATCAAACCCCTAAGTATCTCCTTCTTTGTGGAAAAAAAATAAACTATCCTAAAATTATGGTTATAGTTGAGATCTTTTTCACTTATATTCAGTTCATGGAATATAACTATATTAAGGGCTCCTAACTTAGGTCCTCATGCCATTAGGTTATATGATATGAATCCACTTCCTATCTCTTTAGTTAAATTAGCAGTTCTAACCAGATATTCTATTGGAATTTATAGAGTAGTCATGAAAATAGCACTTAATCAGAAACTTAATATAACTAAATGTTAGGTGGTAATATACTTTTAGAATTCATTTCTAGGTTTTTATCAATCAGTTTATATCAAATTACATACATTTGCTTGGGCTATTGCACTTGATCTATCTCTGAAATTGCAGTCTAAAAAATGTCTTTTTTGATTATATCTTATTTTCCAATTTACTTATTGAAGTACCTCTACTGCAATAATTCTTTGATTTCATCAAGGTTTCTAATCCATGGATTATGCCACTTTATCATTATTAATCAGGCCTCTCTGGGGTTCATTTTTCCTTGTCTAACCTACAATTCATACTCCATCATTATCATTATTTTTTTGAAAAGCCTACCAAATCTCTTTTATTTTGCATTAATAGAACTCACCTGAAGATATGAAAGTGATTTAAATACCAATATCCATTTATTTTCTCCAGATTTGTACTTTAGCAAATAACTGCTCAGCTGACCTGAATTAATTCATGTTACACATTTTAAACAGGTCCTCAAAACTACTGAACTCTAATAATGCTTTCTTGTTGGGCTCATATTATGCTGCACGATATACTTTCTTCTGTCTCTTAATCCTAACCTTCTTCACCTTTAATCTGAACTCAAGATTTATCTTTTAACTCACCCACAAGTTAGAAGTCATCAGAAGCTGGTTTCCTCCACATTCTGCCACCAAATCTACAAATTTATCCCACACCTCCCTTTCTCTTCTAGACTACAATTTTGAGTGTTACTCTTCTTTTCAAAAGTAGTCTTCCCTGCATTTCTGTGGATCTAATCCATTTTCAAAAGGTTCAGTCTTTTAGTCATAACTTTTATTTCTTCCCTGCAGAATTTTTCCTCTCCATTTGATAAGCCCTACAATCATAGAGCATATTCTGATAACTTCTATTTGTTCTGTGAACTGTGCTTTCATTTCAGTTATAGCCACATTTATCTGACCCCATTTATTTGCTTATTCTTGTTTTTAAATTTTTAATTCCAGTATAGTTAACATACAGTGTTATGTTAGTTTCAGGTATGCAATATAGTGATTCAACAGTTCCATACAGCACTCAGTGCTCATCACGACAAGTGCACTCTTTTCTGTTTATTTTGGATGATCCCCTACCCTCCCATTTATTAACAGACTTTATAAATGGTTTGTTTTCACAAAGTTATGTCTTCATTTCCTGATTTTATCTCTTTTCCTTGAAGGTTAACTCTACCCCCAACATTCCATCAAATCTTCTCTTGTTAAGGTTATCAATGACATTTTTACTGCAGGACTCAGTGAATGCCTTTTTCCTTCTTGAAGTACTCTCCTTTCTTGGCTTCCACAAAACCCTTGTCTTTTGCATTTTCTTCTATTGCTTATCCAATTTTCTTTTTCTGGCTCATCCTCCTAAACCGAATCTTTAGTTGTTGAAATCCTTAAGATTTGGTGTTGGGTCTTTTAAGTATTTCTTTCTCATTACTTCTCAGTAATCTCATGAATTTCAAAGAATTCCAGTGTCCTGTCCATGCTGATGGCTCAAAAGTTTTATTTTCTTTGTACTGTTTCTTTCTAATTGCATATCTCATAGACAACTACCCTTTACACAACATCTCTAGTTCTTGATATCTTTTTTTTAACCTCCCTCTACTTTTTTCTTGTTCATTTCTTCTCTACTTTTTTTAACCTCCCTCTACTTTTTTCTTGTTCATTTCAGTAAATTACCACTACCACCCTCCTGAAGCTAGGAATTCAGGGGGAATCCCTTCTTATTAAGCAGTAATTTAAATAACTATATAATTTATATATAACCATATTTGTAATAATCTGTTTATGTTAACAATGTCTCCCTGCCTCTGTCCTTTCAACAACAAGTCGTATTGATTTTACCTCTGAAATGTATTGATTACATCTTTGCATTGTATACTGGTGATATTTTAGAAATCTGCCAATTTTTAGATTCCTTTACTACATGATTTATCTTGGGTTGCTGTTAACCATTATCTGAATCACTGCAGTTACCTCCTGTCAATTTGCTTCAATTTCTTCTCTATGTGGCAGTAAAAGTGATATTATATATATATATATATATATTATATATATACAATATATATAAATTTTTGGGAGAGCTCAAGTGAGGGAGGGCCAGAGAGAGGGGGACAGAGGATCCAAAGCAGACTCTGTGCTGACATCGGTGGGCCCAATGTGGGGCTTGGATTCATGAACCACGAGATCATGACCTGAGCTGAAGTCGGACGCTCATTTGACTGAGTCACCCAAGTGCTCCAAAAATGATCTTTTTAAAATGTAAGTTGGATCATCTTGTTTCATTGCTTACTAGTTTGAATTGTCTTCCAAAGTTCTTAGAATAAAATTGAGCGTTCTTACTATAGTCTGCTGAATCGCTGAAATCTCTTCCAATTTAGATCTCTATCTCCTTTCCTGATCCCATTGATCTTTTCTCGTTGCTGGAATACATAAAATTATTTTCATATTGATGGAAATGTACTTGTTAGATCCCTGTCTTTAGTATAAATGCACCCACAGCTTCCTCTTCATCTGATTGTCTGAATTTCATTTTTGTCTCCTCTTACTTGACCTCTATTCAAGAGTCTCCCTGACTACTCCATCTAAAATAGGCTTTTCCACAGTGATCTCTAACCTTTCTGGTTTATTTCTTACTTCTTATTTATCCTGAAAGCATTTTCTTCCTCTTTTATTTGTTTGTCTGTCTGCTCAACTAGAACATATATTCTATGGATTTGGGTAATCTTTCTTCTGTTTTATCATTTTTTCTCCAATATTTTTATTGATGTCTGTTATACTATAGATGTTCCCTAAATATAGGTATTGGCTGAATGGATTTTCATCAAAGGTAATTAAGATAAATAGCTATTATTATATCTCATGGATATAGAGCTGGGCCAGACATTTTAAAGTGTTTGTCTTATCTCTTGTAACCACCTCGCTCAGGTAGTAGGATGACTAGATTCCTAAGGATCTTTCAGTCTTCCTACTTGTAGTAAGTTTTGCTAATTTACCTTTGCTTTCCAAATAATACTACTGAAATTATGGCCTAATCACAAATTTTAGATCCTATTTGCAATTTTGATATACTTTCTTCCACTTGGGAGTGGGATGGTATTATTAAGAAAACACCTTAAATAGGTGCTTTATTTTCACTAATAACTGATTCAAAATTTTATCATGGTCAGTCTCTGGTTCTTTATTATAACACAAATTATCCAAATTAAACCAATCTAGTGGTTTAAATTAACACTCATTTTGTTATTATTCTTTATATTTTGTGGGTCCAGAATTTGGGCAAGGACACACAGAAAGGCTTGCCTCTTCTCCACAGTATACAAGGTGTCAGTGGCAATAGCTCAAACAATTAGGGACTGGAACAGCTGGGAAATCTCTTTTTTTATGTAGTCTCAAGGCCTCTTTTGGTTTCTCCATGTGGTCTTCTCTCATCGTGTCCAACTTTAGGGAAGTTGGGCTTTTTACCCGGCTGCTCAGAATTCTCAGAGCAAGTGGTCTGAGAGAAGAAGAAAACACAAGTCTCATGGCCAGGGCTTAGAAGCAGGCACGTTATCTCTTCCGCTGTATGCTGTTTGTCAGAGTGGCCACAGAGACTGCCAAGATTCAAGAGGAGGACGCATAGGTGAATGCCAGCAAGTTGAAGTCATCTTTAATCAGCTAAAATAAGGAGCTGAGTTTTAATTTTAAATGGAAAGACATTAAAAGATAAACAAGAGAAGAACAAGTCTGTCTTACTATTTATGTTATTGAAAAGTCACACGGACATTTCTGTCAATATGTAATTGACAATTTATCTCTTTGCAAAGTTGAAGCATATAATGTATTTGCCTCATATTCTTTATTGAATGTCCATTCATTTCAGTTTTGGTGTTTCAAAATGTTGGCAATTACTGGTATGTACCCATATGTTTTTGTGTAATTTAATCTTAAATAATGATTTGGCTGATACAATAGAACTCCTCTAAGTATTTTAAATGTTTTGTTTTATGTAATCCTCATAACAAACCTATAATCCCCTTATATAATTTGGAAGAATATTTAATGGGGGTTAATGAAATTGCACATTAGGTTAAAAAAGTGTGCCTGTAGTGAAGTCAGAAGGACATCTCTTTAATTTTTCCTGACATTTATACTGACAACTTTGAATTGAGTCCTAATCCTGATTCTGTGAGTACAGAAGCTATTAACTTTTAGACAAATGTTAGATTAGCAGATCTTTAAATTTCCTATTGGCTATAAAACTTCATAAGGACTTGCATTCTTAAAAGAAATAAAATGTCTTTTGAAGATCAGGAGAAAATAATATTGGGGTTAGTTAAGTCAAGTTATTTAAATAGATGACAAATTAGAAAGTAGGACTTATGTTGGAAGCTAAAATTCATTTCTACTTATACCTGGCAATGACTAGTCATGTCTCTGGAATCTGCTGTCTATCTCTTGATCCATCTTCTGAGCCATATTTCCTTTTTCATGAAAGTTGGTATGTGTTTGCAATGGAATAGTTTCCTCAGTCTACTTCCTGCAAGTAGAATTTTGGATGTCTAAAGGACGATTTCATTTTGTACTGCTTCTGCTTCTTTGAGTTCAAGCTGGCATCTTGCTGAATATGGGAATCTTTTCAAACTTTGTAGATCTCCCAGGAATCTTATTTGTGTCCACACCATTTGAGAAAAAAGTGCCAATAGATTTTTTTTTTGAATAAGGCTTTTTCTAACTTACATTTATCTTAAGGAACAAAGCCTTATAATGCATAGATGTCCTATTTTTATTATGTTTTTAATTGAGAGGATCTGTGAATTAGAGGGAAATGATGGAAATATATAAGAAGTATATTTGGAGTTGCATGAAAAGATAAGGGTGATACTGAAGCAAAAGTAAAACTTGAGATGGTCCTGCCCAAGAATTATCCAAAATTGATGAAATGAACTACTGTAGGAGTCTTTAGTCTGACTGAACTTTACTTTCAGACACCTCTTTTGTTCTTTCTAAGGTCTTAACAGAGGACTTTGTAGTTATACTAATAGCTTCATGTTTTAGACCATGCAACTGGATAAATTATACATTGCTTAATAACAAATTATTCAAAAATTTTGCTACTTAAAACAAGCATTTTTTATCTTACAGAGTTTCTGAAAATTAGAAACCTAGGAGTGGCTCAGGCTGTCTCATGAGGTTACAGGTAAACTCTTAATAGGGTCGCAGTTAGCTGAAAGAGCTGAAAGATCCACATCTATGTTCACAACCATGGAAGTTGGCAGAAGCTTCAGTTTCTTGCTTTGTAGGCATCTTCGTGCAGCTAGCTTCATGACCCAGAATGAGTGACCAAGGGAAAAAAACAACAAGATGCCACACTGCCTCTTATGACCTAGTCTTAGAGTCAGAAACATTAATTCTGCTCCATTCTATTAGTTGGAGGGGAGCCACTAAATCCAGCCAACACTCAGCACAGGGGCATGGATATCAGGAGTTGGGGATCACTGGGGTCATCTTGGAGGCAGAGTACCACAATGCATTTCATCAATTTTGGATAATTCTTGGGCAATACCATCTTGAGTTTTATTTTTGTTCCATTATTACCCTTATCTTTTCATGCAACTCCAAACACACTTATTATATCTTTCCATCATTTCCCTTTTCTCAGTTTTCACCTTTTTTTTTTTTTTGCTTTGTGCTTCAATCTCTATTAAGCCTACTGATATGTATTCTAAGTTTTAAATGTTTTCCTCCGCTGTGTCTAACCAGATGTTAAACCCATCTATTGAATTTTAGTTTCAACTATTGCCTTTTTTATTTTAGGATTTACCTTTGGCTACTTTATTTATTCCTGTTTATTTTGTGTGTGAAATTCTTAATTCTTAAATTTTCATTTAATAAACATACTGATCCTTGGGTTTTAAAAGTAAATATCTGTTATTTTCTACTTGTCCATTTCTCTTGATTTGTGATATTTTTATTTTGTCTGCTTATATGACATATAAGTTTTACTTTACATGCTGTGCATTGTGTATGAAAAAGAATACAGACTTTGCATGAGGGTATCTTCCTCCAGAAAATATTTATTTCTCTTCTAGTAGATAGAATATGGGCATATCACCTGCCCAGATAGTGCTGGTAAATTTTGTTTGCCTTTTTTCCTAGAGTATAGCACTTCTAAGGCTGAGCTGAACAGTTGGGTTGTTTGTTGGCCCCTTCATACTTGAAAGCCCCTAAACTTCAATTTTCATCTCCCCAGTATGGTAAAGTTGCGAACACATTTGGATAACTTTTAGAAGCTATCACTGTGATTTTCACAAATATTAGCCCAGACTTGAGCATTTTGGGAGTAAACAAATAAAAATAAACTGCTTTCAAAGTATTGCAATCATTCTCTGGTTTCCTTTTCTCTGAATCTTGACCCATAGAGTTAAAACTTGTTGTTAAACTTCAATGCCACATTTTTGTCTCCCCAGCCCGATGAGATTGCCGCAAGTTCTAGTTCACTGCTATATGTTTTTGCTCTTTGCCCCTGAACAGCAAATAATCAAATGTCAAGCCTGGGAATGAGTGGAAAGTTAGCATTAATGTCACTTTATTTCTTTTCCTTCAGAATGTTTGTCTCAAATACTGCCCACTGTGTTTAAAACATGATGCCTTCACAACACTGTTTTTTTTTTAATTTTTTTTTAACGTTTATTTATTTTTGAGACAGAGAGAGACAGAGCATGAACGGGGGAGGGTCAGAGAGAGGGAGACACAGAATCCGAAACAGGCTCCAGGCTCTGAGCTGTCAGCACAGAGCCCGATGAGGGGCTCGAACTCACGGACCGCGAGATCATGACCTGAGCTGAAGTCGGCCTCTTAACCGACTGAGCTAACCAGGCGCCCCACAACACTGTTTTTATTAACCAGATTTTATAGTTGTTAAGTTAGGGGGAGATTTAGCATATCAGTTATTTCATCTTTGCCACAAGTAGAAGTCACTTCAATTTCTTCTAACAAATATGCATATTTAATATACAGATATGTAGTTTAAATTTTTTCCTAACCGATAATCAATTCTTAAAAATGTTGAGTGCAGAAACCCAGATATGGCTATGGTTCCATAGAATATACTGGGAGCCAGAGAATAGATACAGTAGTTGGAGACAGTATCACGATACAATCTGGATGAGGGCAGAAGAAATTCTTTTCTGGTGGTAGATATTATTTCCTCTGATACTTACGCTATCAAGTTGACTTCTAGCCAACCTGCTGAAGCAGTATAATAAGGCCACGAAATAGCATATTAAATTCTATTTTCTTAAAGAAGATTTTACTTGGAACTACCAAAACCCAGAGGAAGAAATATATTTCATTGGGATTAATGGGTAATGTCTATTGAATGCAAAAAGTTAAAACTACATTATATCTACAGTTGTAAACACTCTAGCCAAGAGAGGATGTGATTATATTTATAGATTCTTGCTTTGAACTGCATATAACTTTCTCAAATGTCTCTTTGGGCAATGAAACTTTCTGTGATTTCCTAAAAATAATTTTATTTTTGGGTCTGACTTTTTTTAAGTAGAAAAGTTTATACAATTTTATATTTCTAATATAACTGAAAAGTAACATGATAATATAATAGTGCTTAAAGAAGTAAAGGTAAATGCATTATAAAATGGCAATTGTCCTTTAAGAAAATATTATAACACTAAACATTTTTATACTCAAGATCTGATTTTCTACTGCATTAATTATAATTCCAACTCATTTTTAAAAATTAATTATGAAATTTAGAATTTGTTAGCACACTAAACAGAAACTGTAGTCACTTTCCACAAAACTCTGACAAAAATCGAAAAATATTGGGGTGCCTGGGTTCCTCAGTCAGTTAAAGCATCTTACTCTTGATTTCATCTCAGGTCATGATCTCATGGTTTGTGAGTTTGAGCCTCACATAGGGCTCTGCATTGACAGTGCAGAGCCTGCTTGAGATGCTCTCTCTCTCCCTCTCTCTGCCCCTCCCCCATTTGCACACATGAGTTCATGTGTTTTCTCTCTCTCTCTCAAAATAAATAAACTTAAAAAATATATAAATATATCAACATGTCCTACAAAACCATTACAACCTGAGTTGCCATCATGCAATTTTATGAATTATCAACTTTTTCGGCCTCATCTTTTACTTCTTCATATTGCTTACTTCTCCCTAGCCACTAGAATAATCCTGCTTACACACATACAGGTAGAAAAATATACGATGTAACTTGTAAAACAATATGTTATAGAATTGATCATGTAAGAAAGATTTCATGTTTCTATTTATTGTTTTCCCATAACTTCCTTAAGAAACAAACTGATACTTTGATCCCATCTTTAGAGATGTTTATAATCTCTGGATTGAGAATCAAAATATTTGGATTTTGGTGGTGAAACATAGCTAGTAATTAGGTATATGTTCCCTGGAAGGTGAGAGACATGGGTTAAATTTCCAGGTTTGACTTTTATGACTTCAGTGCTTTTGGGTAAGTTGCTTCTAGTAATTCAGTTTCTCATTTATATAATCAAAACTATGATAATTATACTTCATGGAATGGGAAAAGCTGTGTACTTGGGGCCTGAAACAGAACGGCTGAATGATAAAATTTAGCTATCATTTTTACTATTAGTTCTTGTTTCATGAGATACAGGCTAGGAATGACCATTTAAGTCTCAGAAGCTCACTTTTCTCATCCTTAAAGAATAGCATTAACAAAATTTCCAAATATTTTTTTTTCCCCTTTGGTGGTAGAGAAGAGGTATTAGTTGCTCTCACCATTTAGAGTCTCCCATGTTAGGACTTCTCTTTCGCAACATAAGTAAACAATCTCAACTCTTTTAACCTGCAGGGCTAACATTTTTCATTTTATTCTCAATCAGAGACTGTCCTCATGAAGAGAACAGGAGCTGACTCTGCTGTTATTAATGAAAACTGTCAAACACACAGCTCCCAGATTACTATGTCTTTTCCTTGCCATGTGGATGGGCCAAGGTTAGTGGGAACAGGCTAGTCTTTAATTGGTCTTATTTGATGATAGTGCACCTGGAGTTACCAAAGTTGATATCTCTTCTGAATTCTCACCACATTCTCTGTCCTTAGGTCAGACTACATTTATAATTACACTAATTAGGAGGTTTTCAAGTACAGTTAATGAAAAAAATATACCTAAAACTAGTTTTTTTTTAATGTTTATTCATTTTTGAAAGACAGAGAGAGACAGAGCACAAGCAGAGGTGGGGCAGAGAGAGAGGAAGACACAGAATATGAAGCAAGCTCCAGGCTCTGAGCTGTCAGCACAGAGCCCAATGCAGGGCTTGAACTCACGAATCATGAGATCATGACCTGAACAGAAGTCAGACACTTAACCGACTCAACCACCCAGGTGCTCTTAAAACGAGTTTAAGAAAGGATTTTATTGGCTTACTTATATTAAAAGTTCACAAGTAAGCGATACTGGATCCAGTTATTCATATAGTTTCCTCTAGGAATTCATATCTCTGTCTCTCACTGTGTATTTATTTAAAAAAAATTAATGTTTGTTTATTTTTGAGAGAGAGAGAGAGTGTGTGAGCAGGGGAGGGCAGAGAGAGAGGGGGACACAGAATCCAAAGCAGGTTCCAGGCTCTGAGCTGTCAGCACAGGGCCCGATGCGGGGTTTGAACTCGTGAACTGCAAGATCATGACCTGAGCCGAAGTCGGACACTTAACTGACTGAGCCACCCAGGCACCCCCTCACGGTGCTTTTAATGGTTTTAGTTTACACACCAGAGTTCCGTATTTTCGTATCAGGATAGCAGTATCACTAGAACATATTCAGACCATACATTTTTACACTTTGCAATCCAGGATAAAATAGAATGTATCTTTTACTATTTCCTCAGATCTTGAAGAATCCCTGTTTCCATCGACTTGAATCAATTTTCATTGGTAAAGGAGGTTTGTTTCAGGCAATCAATCCCACTCAAGCCATGTAGCTAAGAAAGGGAAGATCAAAAAGTGTTGATGAAAGAAAGGGAATTGGAATTGAAAAGGCAATCAACAAATGTCTCCCACCCTCTTTTAAGATACACATTTTCATGTTGTGAGAGCCTTTCTGATAAATACCACCAAGAAAACACCTGCAGTAAGACAAAGTTAGGTTTATTACATTTCTGCAGCAAGGAAAAACATTCTCCTTGAGGATCAATGGATCAAATAAATAAAAGGGAATGGGAAGGGACTTTCAATAAGGCTTGTTCTTACCTAATGACTATTTCTAAGGAGCAACTTGGAAAAGCATGAAACAGCTCTGTTTATCACAGTAGTCTTACTCAGGAGGCAGGAAAAACAGAGCAGGGCAGAGGAAATCATTGGTAAAGAAGTATTAACTGTTCAAATTATGTGGCTTTGTTCATGTCTACTTGGAATCACTCTTTTCATTCCTGTTAGAAATGCTATGTAGCCTGATTACCAGCAGCACTAAGGGGAAGACTTGGGGTTCTGTTTCTTTCACAGCAAAGTTAACCTAAACGAAGAATGTCATGGGAAAAAAAAATGAGCCCTCTAAATTGCTCTGACCGGAAGAACTGAGGCTAGAAATGAGGCTACTTCAGTGTGTCAAAGTTACCCAAATTGTTCAGATCTTTTAAGCAAAGGCAGAATGTTCCATTGTTCTTGGTTTTATTTCAAGCAGCAATGTTTCTCACAGCTGAATATTTAATCAACAAGATTTCTCAGTACTGTGTCTTTGAAGTCAATTAATGAAAGAAATCTTTACACATTCAAAATAAATAACTGCTACACTTCTTTAAAAAATTGTTTTAATGTTTATTTTTGAGAGAGAGAAAGAGTGTGTGTGGAGAGGGGCAGAGAGCGGGAGACACAGAATCAGAAGCAGGCTCCAGGCTCTGACCTGTCAGCACAGAGCAAGACACTGGGCTGGAACCCACAGACTGTGAGATCATGACCTGAGCCAAAGTTGGGACACTTAACCAACTGAGCCACCCAGGCATCTCTGCTACACTTCTTTTTAAGAAAGATTTTTTTTTTTTTAGTGAAATTTCCTGTTCATAGCAAAATTTAGGGAAGGTGCAGAGATTTCCCATGTACTTTTTTTTTTTAATATATGAAATTTATTGTCAAATTGGTTTCCATACAACACCCAGTGCTCATCCCAAAAGATGCCCTCTTCAATGCCCATCACCTACCCACCCCTCCCTCCCACCCCCATCAACCCTCAGTTTGTTCTCAGTTTTTAAGAGTCGCTTATGCTTTGGCTCTCTCCCACTCTAGCCTCTTTTTTTTTCCTTCCCTCCCCCATGGGTTTCTGTTAAGTTTCCCAGGATCCACATAAGAGTGAAATCATATCCCGTGTACTTTCTGTTCACACAGCACACCCACAGCTTCCTTCCATATCAACCTCCCCTCCCCCCCCCCAGTAGAGTGGTATAGTTGCTACAATTGACTTACCTACATAGACACATTGTAATCATTCCAAGTCTATAGCTGGCATTAAAGTTTGCTTTTAGTGTTGTGTATTACATGTGTTTGGATGAATGTATAATAACATGTACCTGCCATTATAGTATTATACAGAATAGCTTAAATGCCCTAAATACCTCTGTGCTCTGCCTATTCATCCCTACCTCTACTCTTAACCCCTGGCGATTGTTGTTCTTTTCTGTCATCATAGTTTTACCTTTTATATAATGTCATATAGTTGGAATTACAAAGCATACAGCTTTTAGATTTGTTTCTTTTGCTTAGTAACATGCATGCAAAGTTTCTCCCTGACTTGATAACTCATTTATTTCTAGCACTGAATAGTATTCTGTAGTCTTGATGTACCACAGTTTATTTATCCATTCACCTACTGAAGGATATCTTGGTCGTTTCTAACTTTTAGCAATTATGAATAAAGCTTCTGTAAACATTCACGTGCAGGTGTTTGTGTGGACATAAATTTTCAACACCTTGGGTCAACACCAAGGAGCTCAATTGCTGGGTCATATGCTAAGAGTATGTCTGAGTTCACAAGAAACCACCAAACGGTCTTCCCAAGTAGTTGTGCCACTTTGCATTCCCACTAGCAATAAATGAGAGTTATAGTGGCTCCATGTCCTGACCAGGATTTAATGTTGTCAGTGTTTCATATGTTGGTCATTCGAATCCATGTGTAATGATATTTTGTTGTTGTTTTAGTTTTATTTCCTTGATTAGGAATGATGTGGAGTATTTTTTCATATGCTTATTTGCCATCTTTATATTTTATTTTGTGAATCATTTGTTAAGATCTTAGGCCCATTTTCTGATTGCATTGTTTGTTTCTTATTGTTGAATTTCAAGAGTTCTTTGTACATTTCAGATAACAGTCCTTTATCTGATGTGTCTTTTGCAAATATTTCTCCCAGGCTGTGGCTTGTCTTCTCATTCTATTGATATTATCTTTTGGAGAGCAAAAGTTTTTAGTTTTAATGAAATCCAGCTTATCGTTTCATGCATTGTGCCCTTTTTGTTGTATCTAAAAAGTCACCACCATATACAAGCTCATGTAGGTTTTTTCTGTTGTTATATTTTAGGAGTTTTTAAATTTTCTTTTTTTAACGTTTATTCATTTTTGAGAGACAGAGAAAAAGCTGGGGAGGGGTAGGAAGAGAGGGAGACACATAATCTGAAGCAGGCTCCAAGCTCTGAGCTGTCAGCACAGAGCCCGACACGGGGCTCGAACTCACGAACCATGATATCATAACTTGAGCCGAAGTCAGATGTTTAACCGACTGAGCCACCCAGGTGCCCCATGTTTTAGTTTTTAGTGAAGTAATGCTTGTCTTACAAAATGAGTTAAGAATTGTCCCCCCTGCTTCTATTCTCTGAAAGACATTATACAAAATTGGTATAATTTCTTTCTTAAATGCTTGGTAGAATTCACCAGCGACCCTACCAAGCCTGGTGTTTCTGTTTTGGGAAGTTATTAATTATTGATTCAGTTTCTTCACTGGATACAGGCCTGCTCAGTTTACCTATTTTCAACAGCTTGTGTCTTTGAAGGGATTGGTCGATATCATCTAGATTATCAAATTCGTTTGCATAGAGTTGCTCATGTAACTGCTTCATTGTTAACCTAGGATTTTATTTTAATTTTTTAATCTGACAAAAAAGTACCAAAATTTATTACTAAATGAGTGTGATTATTTCTATAATAGCAAGATAAAAGATACTCAGTGCAGAAAGTGGCCAATCAAATAAACAATGACATTCTCTAACTTATTGTTGAGTATATGTCCTGTAAGATACTCATGAAAGCTTTTGAGTTAACTTTGGAAACATCTGCAGTGAGAAAGTCATTTCCTAGTTTTTGTTCTGTTTGTTTTATTTTTGTTTGTTTGGCCACAGACATTTACATCTAAAAATTAACTTTAGGGAATGTTTATTCTGTCCCAATAGTTTTTCAGATAAGAAAACAGAAATGCATACTGGTAAGATAACTTGCTCATTTGGCAAGTTAATTAGTGCCAGAGCTAGGAGTAGGGCAGATATATTGCGCCATTCTTACCACTGTGCATTGTTATCAACTCAGTTGCAGCAGTTAAGAAAGGTGTATGCAGAAGGGTGTTGCTACTAATTGTAAGAACTCATTTGCACAGAAGTTCCTTTCCTTAAATAATTCATCATCTTCTTTCATGAATCTGCTATCTGGACAGTGTAATTATTGGTAAAATCATTTCAACTGCCATTGGAAAACTCACTGTCCTTATGATTTTAGTAGGAAAGTATTAGCTATAGCTTTTGCCATCTAATCATTCTTAAACCTCTCTGTTAGTATGGACTAGAATGTGGGAGCTTATCCAATTTGGGGCCTTGAACATTTTATAGTGTTTGAATTTTAGGGAATACGCCTTGGGAAATGAGGGAAGTTGAGAAGTCAATTTTATTGTAGAGGGTTGAGCTCTCTTTATATGAGTAATATATATAAATTAAACAGCTACATACATAATAGGATTATTTTCATTTCTTTGAAACATATTTTAGCAATATTACTATTGAATTATAAAGCACTGCATTTTGAGTAAGTCACATTAGTTGTCATAGTGACAATTCAGAATTGAATAAAGATTTGATCCTTAGCATCTGACACTCTGCCTAGAATTATTCTTGATCTCGTGTATTATGGTTGATTCTCCTGCCTGAGATTGTCATTTTTTAAAAGTGATTGGTGAAAATTTCTGTCTTTCTTTGATAGGTAACATGAAGTTTTTAGAGAAGAAGTTTTGTTTTCTAAAATAAATTGTCTTAGTTCCATAGAATTGGCTTTTCCATTTTTGTTTGCCCTCCTCTCTTTTAAAAACAAAATAAAATTTATCTTGTTTTCAGAAAATCTATGATATGATAAAAATTAATGCAATCTTTTTTATTCACAGATGTGAGACTTTAATATCAAGCATGCATAATAAAATATATTAACCTATATTTAGAAAATTAATATGTATTACTTATTTTAGCCTGGTTGTACTTAATGATGACAAATACTATGTTTAGAACCCTTGCCTTTCCTCCTAATCACACTAAGTGTACTACTGATATTTTGTAAAGAACCTTAGGAATTCATTCAAGAACACTGTATTTGATAATTATGCATATCCCTTAAAATGCATTCTCCTTGTTCAAGGAATTGAAGGCTGGCCTGACACAGAGCAGAAGTAGGACACAGTGGGACCACTCTATTCACATGAAAACAACAATGTGGCAATCTCCTGTAAAAGTGTTTTGCCTTAACTGGCATTTACAGTCTGACCCTTAAACCAGACAAACATGAGATAGAATGTTCTATTAGAGAGCAGATGATTGGAAAAAGAAAAAAAAATGTTCTTGCCATCAAGAAGGACAAGTTAGAGGACTACCTTCTTAGTGAGGATGATTTGGGAAATAAAATCTCATTATGGAAACAAGGGAGAAGGAGGGTATTTGCCTTGCCTGTTGGAACCGACTCCTCACACAGTTCTTTTCAACTGATCTACTTTCATTTCTTCAAAAGACACTTTTGAGCACCCATTTGTGTCAGGCACTATTCTAGACTCCAGATATATATAATAGCAATAATCAGAGTAAATCAAGTTCTCGACTTTAGGGAGCTTACTTTCTAGTGGGGGGAGGCAGAAATACACAAATAAGGGAATAAAATAAATAAATAAATAAATAAATAACATTCCAAATAAAATAGCAAATGGAAGTTGGGGACATTCATTCAACATATATTTATTTTACATCTATTGTGTGCAAATGTAATCTCACCTCTTAGTAATACAAAGAGGACAGAAGTGTTCCACCTTGGGAATTCACAGTGGGAAGCACAGATAAGTAAAAAGGGAAGATAAAAAAAAAAAGAAAACTAAAAAAAACCCACAAAAAACCAACAAAGAAACACCAAGAACCCCCAAAAACTTGGTAGAAGAGCAAAAATACAATGTAGAAACTTACCACATACTTCCTGCACATTCTTTCCCATTGTTTAGTGATTGGGAAGATGGTAGTCAGGTAAACCTGTTAACGGAACTTGTAAATGGAAGAACTATGAGTATTCTATCGATCAGCATGGTCCAATAGAAATAGAACATAAGCCACAAATGAACGCCACATACATAGTTTTAAATTTTGTAGTTACCTGATTAAAAAAATGAAATTAATTTTAAAAATACATTTTCTTTAACTCAATATGTTCAAACTATAATTTCAGCATTTAATTACTATAAAATTATTATTGAGATTTATTCATTCTATCTTCTATACTAAATCTTCAAATCATTTTGTATTTTCACCTGAGTACAAGTCATTCTGGACTAGTAATATTACAATTACCACTGCTCAGTAGCTCAAGGCTATCATATTATACAGCACATCTAGAGAACATTTCCTCTCAGTTTCCTCACTCTTCCTCTCCTCTGAGATTTTTATTTTGGAAATAAAGACACAGAGAGATTTTAGCAAAGTTAGAGTATGGATTTTCTAGCTTGTTTTTATTACTGCAGCTGGCAGTTTGAGGGGTTTTTCTGCTTACTATGTTAAATATTTGGTTAATATTTCCAATAAGTTACAAGGTAGTAGACATTTTTATGTGGAGAAGAACACAGCTATATTCAAATAAAGCAAGTTGAATTTCTGAGAGTACTTTCTCCCTGCTAAATTACTATAAAATTGTTATTTTAAGGGTCAACAAAAGCTTGCTTCCATTTATTTATTTATTTATTTATTTATTTATTTATTTATTTTTTAATTTTTTTGGTCCTATAACAATGAGAATATGAAGGTCAAGCTCAAGTGTTTCAAGATTTTCTGAAATTGTAAAGCACAATGTAACAGACAAGAAACTGTATTTCTCCTGGTTCCTCATTGAATTACATAGTGACTAAGAACTGCCAGCTTGCTGACTATCTATATTTTTTAAGCCCAAAAGGCAAAAGGTGAGTATTCACCATTGACCCACTTGTCAAAAACAGTGAACAATTTTTCTAGATGCTGACAGTTTATATGATTTTTTTTTGCATGCTTTGTGCTTACAGCCTTCTCTCAGGTGTTTTCTCTCTGTGCCTTTTCCAAACATTCGTCCGGGTGATGACTGAATTTACAAACTCGATAACCTATAATAAGATTTAATTTAGTCAATCCTTGACTGTCTGAGAGCCTGTAATCGCAAAAGTTAGATTTTAGGTGTCATAGGACAGTATAAATAAAACCCAACACTTAAAAAAAAGTCTAGTTTGATATTTTATTAATGGGTTATTAGGCATTCTGACCCTCAACCATCAAATATGAAAAGACTAATTATCTGTGTGCAGTGTTATTCTTAAAGGGTTCAAATTAGAAAGTTATTCTTCTATATACATAATTTGACCAAAAATGGAAAAAAATAAAGGTAACTACATTCTTCAGTACAGTAATTTATGGTTTGCTTCTATTTTTAACTCTAAATGAATATTTAGTTGATAGTAAAATAAAGAAATTTTTATGCTATTATATTGTACTCTCGCCTTTGTTTCAGGTCTACTAATACTTAAACAATGATCTTTTCTAGGCTGCAACTTTCTCATTAATAAAATTTGAGGACACTGCTATGTTCACCCAATAAACAAGCTGAAAATGTAGCCATCAAATATGATAACAGAATGCATCATGAAATCTTTAACTTTTCTTTTCACTGATTTATGGATGGGTGGGTATTCAAACCTCTCAAAAGATTTTAGCATTCCTGAATATATTTACTTCTATTTGTATCGTGTTCATGCAGGTTATTCAAGATAATAACTTTAGAAAAAAAATTTGTCCGGTTACTCTAGAATTCTTCATCTATTGGCATAAAATACAAAATGTTAAAGATTTTGTTAAACACAATTTTAGTTTTTTATTTCTTTATTTTTCTTTATTTTATTTGATTTTATTTATTTTTTTAATTTTTTTAATTTTTTAAAATTTATATCCAAATTAGCATATAGTGAAACAATGATTTCAGGAGTAGATTCCTTAATGCCCTTTACCCATTTAGCCCACCCCCTCTCCCACAACCCCTCCAGCAACCCTCGGTTTGTTCTCCATATTTATGAGTCTCTTCTGTTTTGCCTCCCTCCCTGTTTTTATATTATTTTTGTTTCCCTTCCCTATGTTCATCTGTTTTGTCTCTTAAAGACCTCATGTGAATTAAGTCATATGATTTTTGTCTTTCTCTGACTAATTTCTCTTAGCATAATACCCTCCAGTTCCATCCAAAAAGATTTCATTCTTTTTGATTGCTGAGTAATACTCCATTGTGTATATATATACATATATATGTATATATATATATACATATACATATATATGTATATATATATATCACATTTTCTTTATCCATTCATCTATTGATGGACATTTGGGCTCTTTCCATACTTTGGTTATTGTTGATAGTGCTGCTATAAACATGGGGGTGCAACACAATTTTATTTTTTAAGTCACTATTTTAAATTTAGGGGTGACCAATGGGGTTTATTAGCTAGATATTTTTAAGACCAATTATCAAGTTGCTTCAACATGTCTATGAATGTCATTTTATTTTTTTTCATGAGACTAAGGATTTTTAAGTTAAATCTTCATTGGTATTAGAATCTATAGGTATTTACAATGTCAGTATTTGTTCCTCTCTGTTTTATTTGTTATAGCATTCTATAAAAATTATGTGCAAACTTAAAATTTTATTAGACATTTTAGTAGCTACTCCTTACAAAAGTTTTATAAGGTAAGAAAAACACTGCTTACAAAGGAAACAATAGGATAAAGTGTCAACTCTAGAAATTCCAAATGATCTATTCAAAATTTAGGGGATATTCCAATGGACCATGTTGATCCATCAGAAACCCAGTGTGCCACTTACTTAGCTATAAAGAAAGATTCAAGCATTTGAAATGGATTTTCTTTTTTTTTTAATGTTTTATTTATTTTTGAGGCAGAGAGACAGAGCATGAGTGGGGAGGGGCAGAGAGAGAAGGAGAAACAGAATCCGAAGCAGGCTCCAGGCTCTGAGCTGTCAGCACAGAGCCTGACACAGGGCTTGAACTCACAAACTTTGAGATCATGACCTGAGCTGAAACCAAGAGTCAGACGCTTAACTGACTGAGCCACCCAGGCACCCTGAAATGAGAATATTTTAAAGGAAAGATGAACCGAGGTATAGAGTATAAACCAAATTATTTAAAAGAGTACTTGTTCAACAATGTTTTCAAGTTTTTTATTTTGAGATGCGTGCAGATTCATAGCAAGTTGAAACAAACAAACAAACAAAAAACAAACAGCAAAGTACAGGGAGATTATATGGATGCTTCACACAGGTTTTGCCAGTGGCAACATCTTGAATAACCATAGTACGACATCAGAATGGGAGATCAACATTGGCGTACGTTCCACAGAACTTATTATATAAACTCATTTGTGTATTTGAGAGTGTTGGGGGTGATATGTAGTGCTATGCATTTTTACCACATGTATAGATTCATGTAACTAACCACCTTACTCTAGATACAGAACTGTTTTAACAACAGAAGGTCCATCTGGCTAACCTTTTGTCACTATGCCCAAACTCCTCCCCACCTCCATTCCTAACCTCTGGAAATCACCAATCTATTGTCTGTCTATAATTTTCTATAATTTTGCTATTCAGCAATGTTAAATAAATGGCATGCAATACATAACCATTTGAGTAGGTTTCTTCCCCGAGTCAGCATAATGTCCTTGAGATCCATCCAAGTTCTTTTTTTAAAAAAAAATTTTAACACTTATTTATTTTTGAGAGACAGAGCAAGACAGAGCATGAGTTGGGGAGGGACAGAGAGGAGGGTACACAGAATCCAAAGCAGGCTCCAGGCTCTGAGCTGTCAGCACAGGCTCGATGTGGTGCTCGAACTCACAGACCATGAGGTCATGACCTGAGCTGAAGTTGGATGCTCAACTGTCTGAGCCACCCAGGTGCCCGTATCCAAGTTCTTATATGTACTCCACATTCTTTCTCCTCTTCTTCTAAGACTCTAATGATATGAATGCTAAACAGATAGTTGTGTATTGGCTTACAAGTCTTTGAAGATTTTTTAATATTAATTTTTATTTTTTAGTCTATATTTTCTCATTTGTTCAGATGTTCAGATTAGGTATATCTATTGATATGTCTTCAAGTTCACGGATTCTTTTCTCTGTCATCTCCATTCGATATTGAGCCCATCTATTGATATGTTGTTTTTCTTTCTTTCAAGTTACTGTATTTTCACATCTATGATTTCTTTTTGGTTCTTTAAATATTCTCAGTTCCTTTGCCAATATTTTCTATTTTTTTTTACTTGTTTCAAGAGTGTTCATAATTGTTCACTGAAACATTTTTATGTTGGCTACTTTGAAATCCTTATCAGATAACCAGCATCTCAGTAACTTCAGTATTAACATTTTTTGATTTCAAGTTCTTATTCTAGTTGTAGTGTCCTGGTTATTGGTTTAAAGAGTAAATTATTTTTTATTATACTGTAGATATTTGGGTATAATTTTCTAAGACTCTGGATCCTATATAATCTATTTTAGTGGTTGCACTGTTTAGGGTACATTGATATTCGGTGAGTGTGAATTCAGCTCCCTACTGGTTCCTGCTGACACATAGAGTGGGGTGGATGGAGATCAGCGGGATATGTAGCCCTGCCTCACACAGCCTCATTCAGTGTTGTTGTTGCTAGATGGGAGTTGGGACTCGACTCCTAACTAGATCATGCTTGCACCAGAAGAGGGTAAGTGAAGCACTGACTAGCCCATCTCTTATCACCTTGCCAAGTCCTATTGCTGCCAAGTGTGGTTGGCCGTTCAGCACCCTGTTGGACTGCCATGAAAAGACCCTGGCAGGTGAATTAGAACACCATCTGTTTCTGCTGGGTGGAGGAATGAAGACCAATTCTCTGTATAGGTACACTGACATTTCTTCAACAGCAGAATTAGAGCATTGCTTCTTTATGCCAAGGGGGGGATGGGAGATCAATATCTGTGGTAGGCAAATTCTAAAATTGTCTCCCAGGATTTTCCTCCCTAACACCGATGATGATAAGTATAGAAACTTCTTGCCCGTGATTATATTATGCTACATAACAAAACAGATTTTGCAGATGTAATTAAGGTTGCTAATCAGTTGACACTGAATTAATCAAAGGGGACATTATCCAGGTGGGCCCAATCTAGTTATGTTAACCTTTTAAAAGCAGAGCTCTTTCTCTAGCTAGTAGCAGAATTGAAGCCAGAGATATTCAAACAAACAAACAAACAACAAACAAACAAACACACAAAGCTTTCTGGACATCTTTGCCAGCTTTAAAGATAGAAAGCCATGTACAAGGACCACAGAGCAGCTTCTAGGAGCTAAAAGCAACACTTAACTAGCAGCCAGCAATAATTAAAAGTAGGATGAGAGTGGTTGATTATATGAATAGGAGGCTCAGAGATTTTTCTGAGACAAGCTTATTAAGTCTTCTGATTTTGCTCCTTGAGTGGCATCCCTAGGCCACTACCAAGCCAACTGACAGACAACATCTTGCAATACCTAAGGATGTCCTAGGTTATTAAATCATTACTATAATTTAGATTCAAGTAATCCAAAGTTCCTGAGTTATTCTAATTATTAGTGGGATTAAAAAATAATCACAATTTATTTGCTCTAATTAAATTTTTGATAATAGAATGTGAATGAGAAGAATAATACATAAGAATAATCTGTAGAGAAGGATCTGGTTTTATGTTGGGTGTAGAGAATAGGGCTTTGAAGTTTGTTGAGTCACTGAATCTATATATTTTTATTTGAATTGTCACTTGGAAGCTTTTTTATTGTACAGATTTTTAAGATATGAGCCTTTATTATTAAGACTCAATAATGGAGTGGAAGGGCAAATGCAAAAGAAAGCTTTACCGGGTTTTCCTACATCCCTATCTTTGATGGTGAGAGCAGTGAACAATAGTATCAAGAGCACATGGATTTGGAAAAGGAGAGCGTCATCCTGCTAAAGGATTCTTGAAGTGTCACTGAACAGTTGATTTCATGGAAATGCAAGTCCTGCCCACAGAACAGTTAGGATTTCAGAGCTGCTTATCCAAAGTTTTAAAATCTATTATGGTACAAAAATGAAATACAGACTTTAGAGGAAGAAGCAATAATTTCCTGAATGTTAAAGGAAAACACTTAATGGCTGCATAAAACTAGAAGTAAACTTTGTTTACAAATGCAGCAATATTGTTCTCAAATTCAGTATTGAAATCAATCAAGACTGAAAAGCTAAAGTGTCATTTACGAGCTATTCCCTCATGGTTTCTTTTTACTCAAATCACATTGGAGCCTGAGTGGTGTTCTGTGATAGAAGGTAACATTTGCTGAATGTACTGAGTGACATTTGCAATATGCCCTTATTGAAATCCCAAATCGTATTTATAAAGAAAGGTTCAATCAAAAAACATTTTCAACCATTTACTGATACAAACTATATAATCTTCATTACTTTCCCTGTTTCCTATTATATAGCTTCTTCCAAACTGACTATCATGAAAGGAAGAAAATAATAATTTTTACATAGCAAGAACACAAGATTTCAAGGTGATTTGTACATTGGTGAATATGTATTGTTGGATAGGTTTGCTGTAAACATTCCTGAAATGAATTCAAGACCGTGTTTGGATATCAGATGAAAAGGATATGTAAGAATAGAGATTCTACATTTATGTTACCAATGAAGCTTTATTTCCTTTATAGATATATTACAAATAAAAAGGTAAATGTAAAAAAAAGACTGAAAACATGTTTCCTGAGCACTTACAAAATTTATTATAAATCTATCATTCCCTTTTCAATATTAGATGCTTGTGTCGTGTCACTATGACTATTTATACACAAGTGAAGCTTTTCAAAGTACAGGAAGATAAAAGTTGGGGAACTGGAAGTATGTATTGAATATGATGACGTACAACTATATACTTTTCAAAATAGGCTCAATTTTCTTTTACATGAAATGGCTGACATTTTGCTATAACTACAAAGTTAAAAAGAATTGCATAATCATGATATATTTAAAAATATTTAAAATGAATATGTTGGGGGTACTGGGGTGACTCAGTTGGTTAAACATCCGAGTTTGGCTCAGGTCATGATCTTGTGGTTTGTGGGTTTGAGACCTGCATTGGGCTCTGTGTAGACAGTTCAAAGCCTGGAGCCTACTTTCGATTCTGTCTCCTTCTCTCTCTGCCCTTCCATGCTCACGGTCTGTCTCTGTCTCTTAAAAATAAATAAACATTAAAAAAACTTTTTTAA
Organism: Felis catus; assembly: GCF_018350175.1. Taxonomy (NCBI): domain Eukaryota; kingdom Metazoa; phylum Chordata; class Mammalia; order Carnivora; family Felidae; genus Felis; species Felis catus. The sequence goes on along the minus strand of NC_058371.1, from coordinate 158,134,848 downwards.
ATAAAGATTTTGAATACAAAATATATACATTTAATATATAATATACCACTTAAATCAGTGGAAATTAAATTAATGTTGTATTCAACACTTATTACTAGCTGGTTAGCCATTTGGAAAATAAAATGAAGCTGGATTTCTCAGTGTCTATACCAAAAATAATTTGGGCTGAATCAAAATTTTAAAGAAAAATGGCAATGACTAAAACATTATGGATGAATATTCAGATTGTGGAAACAAATACAAAAATTCCAAAATACATGGTGTCTTATATGGAAATAAAATCATCACAAAAATCCTAGAAGATAAATTAAAAATTTAGCATGGTGAATAAAAGAGTTAATGTGCAAAATTTTTATTATGAAAGGAATATCAATAAATCAATCCTTAGAAAGGAACATCCCAAAGAAAATGACACCAAATAAATAAAATGAATTATAAAACAAATTATTGTTTCACTAATAAAAAATTTTAAATAGACCTTAGAAAGTACATGTGCATTTGTCTACTTACCTATCTATATTTCTCTATATCAGTGTATATGTTCATATTCCATCAGCAGTCTTTTTATAAAACAGCCTTTTTACTTCATGCCAACAATAATGTTAATTATCTGTGCCTATCTTATAATGTTGGCAGGGAGAAAAAAGCCTCTTTCATATGTTGCTGGTAAAATGTGAACTGAGTTGCTACCTCATTTTGAAACACCATTTATTAGTTGCTAAACATTAAGTGTTCTTTGACACACTTTCATGTTTAGAAATTGATATCACAAACATAGTCACATCAATGGGGGAAATATAGACATTTATTTAGAAGGGTTTTAGTTTATTGAATATTTTGTGCTCTTTCTCCTTCAGTAGATTAGTAAATGAAATATGACCCACCCCTATGACTATATCTGTTTGTGGCAACAACAAAAAAACTGGAAAAATGGATGTTTAGACTTTAGTGTGAAGCAAACAAAAAAGTTGCAAAATATTAAGTGTAATATTATTGTGCATTTAATGAAATATATAACAATATAATTTATTGTCAAACAAACATATAAAACATTGAAATGAGTCAATCACACTTTGTTATTCATTTCATAAATATTTTGAGAACCTACTCAGTGTCAGTCATGAGTCTCTTTTTTTATTGTGTTATTATGCAATCATCTGATTTTTAATTACTATGTAACAGCTGGTATGGAACTAGCCTATACACATATATCCATTTAGTGAAAAAAAAACAGTAAAATGAACACCCATCAAATCACAACCTAACTTAACTGGAATTTTGCTGATAGCATTGCATGATCTTCTGTGCTTCTCCAAATTATCATCCAGAGCCTCCTTTTATTTGTATTATTACCCTAGAGTTTGTGTTTCTCATTCTTTTCTTCTTAATTTTAATATTTATTGAAGTGTCACATTTATATAGAAAACAATAGAGAATAAGTGATCAGTTTGCTGAATTTTCACAAAAGAAAGCAAAACATTAAAAAAACACAATAACATCTAGATGGAAAAATAGAACTTTATTATTACTTAAGAAATTCCTTGGGGTACCTGGGTCACTCAATCAGTGATCTAAAGGTTCATGAGTTTGAGCCCCATATTGGGCTTTCTGCTGGTAGGACAGAACTCGCTTCAAATCCCTTCCCCTCTACTCACTCTCTCTCCTTATCAAAAATAAACATTAAAAAAATAAAATCTTAAAAAAAAAAGAAATTCCTCATTCCCCCTTTAAGTTAAAGATTTCTTTGAAATCTTAACCACTCTCATGTATTCTTATGTACTGTATTACTCTTGCTCGAATTTGAATTTTATATAAACAGATAATTTGTATATAGTGTTTTGTTTCTTTTTTTCAATATTATATTCCAAGATTTATCTATGTTGTTCAATAAGGCAATAATTCATTTATTCCCATTGTTTGATGGTATTCCATGATACGAATATATAGCAATTTGCATACATATTATACTTTAGCTATTACACACAGTTGGTATTAACATTTATGTATAAATGTATACATATATACACATATATGCATTTTTAAGTATATAACTGGAATAGAATTACTGGGTCAAAAATATAATTTGTTCCAATTTTTCCAGATAGCATCAAAGTGGTTACACCAATTTACACTTCTGCCATCATTGTGATAACTCCAGATAATTCACATTATTCACCAATACTTGATATTATTATTATTGCAGTAGTTTAGATTAATAAAATTAGATTATTAGATTAGATTAATAGTTACACTATTTCCCCCACCTCAGTGAGTAGACTGTAACTCCATTAGAGTTACAATGGCCAACAGGTCATTAGATTCTAGGCCTGGCTATGTGAATTGCTTTGGTCAATGAAATGTTAGCTTAACAATGTGAGTAAAGTGGTTCAGTTGCTCTTTTGTGCTTCAGTAATTCCCAGGAGAAATATATACCGAAATTAATCATGTGAATCCTGGGAGAAGGATGAAAGATATGTGGAGCAGAGCAGAGTTATCCAATGGAACCTATCATAGACTAACTAACTTCTAGCTGCCCTGAAACCTGGTGAGCTAATGCTTACTGTTGTATGATGCTGACATTATGTGGTTACTTCTTACATAGTATTATTATGACCATAGTTAACTGTTATCATGACCATTCTTTTGGATGAGAAGTGGTATCATATTCTGTATGTGTGCTTATGTGTTCTCTGGTTTGCATTGCCTTGGTAACTAATAAGGTTGAACACATTCTCTTATGCTTCTTAGTCATTTAGAAATCCTGTTTTTTGAAGTGCCCATTCAAGTATTTTCCTCATTTTTCTACTGAGTTATCTACATTTTGTAGGTCAGTTTTACATATTATCCGTGTATACGTCTATACATGGTTAGTATGCATGTACACAATATATTATGTAACATATTACATATGAGAACTTTATGTATATATCACATATGTGTGTATATGGTAGAGATGATAGATATATTCATATTATACAAATGAATCATTGGTCATGTGTTTGTATTTCATATATTTTTCCCACCCTATGGATTACTTTTTCACTTACTTATTGCTATTTTTGATAGACATCTGTTAGTTATAATGCCGTCTAATTATTGTTTTTTCACTTACAGTTAGTACTTATTACATCTTGTTTTTAAAATATTTTTATATCTCATAAGAATGAAGATAGCATTATAGTAAACGTTTTATTGTTTAGTGTATTTAAGTTAATTTCTTTTGAGAGAAAGAGAAAGCATGAGCAGGGAAAGGGCAGAGAGAGAGGGAGAGAAGGAGAGAGAGAGAGAATCCCATGCTGCCAGCATGGAGCCTGACATGGGGCATAAACTCACAAACCCTGAGTTCATGACCACCAAGAGTCAGATGCTTAACCAACTGAGCCACCTAGGTGTCTCCGTTTAGTGTATTTAAATGGAAATCGGTGATACATGTAGAACATTTATTATGTATGCTATTGAGTTAGAGTGACAAGTTCCATTTTTTTTTTTTTTCCACATGGATTTTCACTTTGAATAGCTCCTGCTTTTTTTCCGTATTGGGACCCTACACTTTGGTCACCTTTCTTCCATGTCACTCTTTTTTTTTTTAACCTTTATTTATTTTTGAGAGACAGAGAGAGACAAAGCACAAGCAGGAGAGGGGCAGAGAGAGGGAGACACAGAATCTGGAGCAGGCTCCAGGCTCTGAGCTATGAGCACAGAGCCCAATGCAGGGCTCAAACCCATGAACCATGAGATCATGACCTGAGCCAAAGTCAGACGCTTAACTGACTGAGCCACCCAGGTGCCCCTCTTCCATGTCACTCTTAACAAAAATCAGTTTATATAAAGCTACAGATGTGGTATGGCTGCATTAAATCACTTTAGCCTTTTCTGCTGATTACAACTAAATCTCTGAATGAAATACAAAAAGTAACTACTTGTGACCTTAGAATTTTGTTTTTATGGTAAAAGTAAACAAAATCAGGCTGTAGAAAAAGTTTTTAAAAAATTGGATTAATTGAGTGCATTAGGAGAATGAAGGTGAAATAAAAGTGGATTTTGAAATGAATTATAAAGTAAGAGCACTGGTCGGTCACCAGCAAACTTACTCTATAAGACATGTTCGAGAAAGTTCTTCAAGCTGAAGGAAAATATCAGAGAAAATCTTGGATTTTTAGGAGGGAAGAAAGATCAGAAATGATAAATATATAGTTAAATATAATAGACTATTTTTGTTTTAATTTCTTTAAAATAAAGATATATGTTGACAGCAAAAAATACAACATTGTCTCATGGAGGTTTCAATATATGTAGATGTAATATATTTAACAACTATAAGATCAAGCTTAGTGGGGGTTAAAAAAAGGCATATGGTGCAAGCTTCCTACATTTTATTGAAGTAGTGCAACATTAACTCTTAGTAGACTGAATATTTGAATATGTATATTTTAATTTCTAGAGTAACAAAAATTATACAAAGAGATATAGGCACAAAAGTCATTAGATACATTAAATGTAAGGATCAAATTATCCAAAAGAAGGAACAGATGGTAAAACAGAAAAATAAAAATTAGAGGGGACACACAGAAAACAGAAATAAAATATGAGATCTATATTCAACCGTATCAATAATTACATTAAATGTTATTGGTCTAAGCACTCTAAAAAATAAAGATCAACAAATATTGATTAAAATGTAAAGCATTTAAAACCATTAAAGTATAAAATAAATCCGTATATAGTCTAATTAAGAATAAAAGGAACACAAATCATATAGATAGGGCTATCATGTAGATGCTGCAGAAATTAAAATGTAATGAGCGAATACTATGAAAAACTTCATGCCAATAAATTTGACATAACAACTTAGATGAATGGATAGACTTCTTGAAAAATACAACTTACCAAAAATTCACACACCCACCGCAAACCTGAATAGATCTATATCTATATTGAAGAAATTAAATTTGTTATGAAAATATGTCCAAAAATAAAATTCAAGACCCAGATGGTTTTAGAGGTGAATTTCATTAAACATTTAAGAAAGAAATAACACAAATTTCACACAAATATTTTAAGAAAATAGGAAGGATGACTGTTTTTTTTTTAAATTTTTGTAATGATTATTCATTTATGAAAGAGAAAGAGACAGAGTGTGAGTGAGGGAGGGGCAGAGAGAGAGGGAGACACAGAATCTGAAGCAGGCTCCAGGCTCTGAGCTGTCAGCACAGAGCCTGGCGGGGGACTCAAACTCACAGACTAAGAGATCATGACCTGAGTTGAAGTCAGATGCCTAACTAACTGAGCCACCCAGATGCCCCATGACTAACTGTTTTTATGAGGTCATTATGAGCCTGATATCAAAATATGACAAGTTTAGAGTATGTTTTCACACTTAGCATGTGTCTGGCTCCTTTAATAAATAACCAGGTTCAAGCTCAGTTTTCTGCTTCACTTCATTGCTGTCAGCTAGGAAACACCTCCTGGTGTTTTCTGTCTTTTCCCTAAGCCCTTTTGTGTTCAACTACCAAGTCCAGTTTTAGTACCATGAAAATGACTGGCTTTACACATTCTGTTCAATCTTCCACAGAAAATGCTCTTACTGATATTCCTGAACAAAACAAAATAATTCTGTGCTCTCTTCCACATGACAGCACTTAAAAATATTGGAAGGAAACTGTTTTATGCTTTTCATGTAGTATTACTTGATCTGTTTCAGTGGCCCATCTAAGCCTGGTTTAGCTTAAGTTGCTACAGGTTTTACATGGATAAACTTAAACATTATCTATATAAAAATTCCTCAAACCTCAAACCCTGGCTGTGTTACTCATTACTTCTACCAAGTTGTAGTTCTCTGCAAGCCTTAGATTATCTATTACAATTATTTATTCAATCTTATTCTACCACAATGCTCTCGGTACAGACATATTGGTTAAATCCTCTTTTCAATTCCAGCACAAGGGATTAAAATTTAAACTTATAGGCAATCAGTAAATTAAATTTGAATGAGTAAATGAGTAAAAGAGGCATGAGTTCTGTAGCATTATCTTCAAGTTGAATAGTCATTAGCTCTTCAATATCTTATTATATTAAGTCTATTATCTATCTGATTATACACCTGAGTGCACACTCATTGGTCCATGCTTTGCTTAAAATGTACCAAGCAGAATGGGACAAAAATGTTTTGATTTTAGAGTATAATTTCCAATTAGGAATTACTGAAAGTTTTTGTTTGGGGAATAAGTAGTATCAGCATAACCTAGACTTCAGTAAAATATAGTGCCTGTAATGGTTAATTTTATGTGCCAACTTGACTGGGCTAAGGGATGTCAAGATAGCTAGTAAAACATTATCTCTGGGTATGTCTGTGAGGATGTTTCCAGAATGGATTAGCATGTGAAACTGCAGGCTGAATAAAGAAGATTCCCTTACCAATGCAGGTGGATGCTGTCCAATCCATTAAGGGTCTGAATAGAAAAGGCAGAGAAGGAGGAAATTTGCTCTTACTTGAGATGGCACATCTATCTTCTCCAGACCCAGATACTGGAAGGATTCTGGTTCTCTGCCTCCAGACCCTGACCAAGACTCTTACTACTGCTCCTGCCACCTTGCCTTCTTTGCCCTTTAAACTCAGACTGGGATTTAAACATTATCAGCTCCCCTGGTTCTCACGACTTCAGACTTGGACTGAATCACATCACCCACCTTCCAGATTCTCCTACTCACAGACAGCAGATGTGGGACTTAGCCTCCATAATTCCAGGAACCCATTTTTATAACAAATTAATAAATAGGATACAGATATCCTGTTGGTTTTGCTTCTCTCGAGAACCCTGTCTAATACAGTACTCAAATTTTAACTCTTCCAAAAGTAGTCTAATTCTTTCTCATATAATACTTCAGGCTTGGGAAGATACCCTGTAAATGTTCATTTGGCGCACAAAGTAATAGCTGCTCTGTGATCCTATGTACATGGCATGCAAACTCACCCTCAAGATTATTGCCAGAAAGGAAAAACATTACGAGTGGCACAAGTATAGGGCTTTTTATTACCCAGTTCTCAAAATCATATGTGCTTTCTGTTCACAGACCACTGGTTAGAACTCACTCACCTGGCCTAAACTAATTGCAAAGCAAAATAAAAAAATGTAACTTAGCTTTGTGTCTTGAAAGAAGAAATAGATTTTAGTTAGCAATCTCATATATACCATAGAGACAATCTTTTGTCAGAAAGATTGTAGAAAGGTATACTTAAAGGCGTGAGATAATGACATGACAATTGAAGCCAACAACATTCTATCATTGAGAAAGTACTATGGGAAAAAGTATTGTTCTAAGTGTGTGTGTGTGTATGTGTGTGTACACATATAGATATTTATTTAAAAGTCATAATAACACTATGATACGTGATTGCCTCAATTTTACTAAGAAAAATTGTAAGCCCAGGATTTTCCCAGGTTATGTATCGACATGAGACAGATCTAGGACTGAGCATAGATCATTCATTCTAGTAGCTGAACTTTGAACCATCATGATATTAGCTACCCTTGGCGATACTGACAGCAGGAGAAATAAAAGAAATAAGACAGATTTCAAAATAAGATAGGCTCAGGCAATGGAATGAATGCAGGAGGTAAGGAATAGAAATGTATAAAGATTCAATTATCCAATGTCTAAGTATATTTTGAAGTCCCAGGGAGATCATGTCACTCCACAGATATTAGAATTATAATTGCAACTCTACATTTGTAGAAAACTATTCATGACTTGATGAAACTACTTCACCATCCATATCTGAAAAATAATATCAGTTCTTCAGTGACATTTAATATGTGCGATCTTCATGGTGTATTTTTGTATTCATACAACATCCCTTTCTAGCTGTGCTTATTAAAAAAAATAAAGGAAATATTACCAGATATTCAATAAGTGCTTGTTGATAATGTTCATCTAACTGTTAAAAGTCTGTGTTTGTGGAAGAGCCAAATATGTGAAAACAACTGCTCAGCTTTTTAAAATTGGAGGGGAAGCTCACTGTATCAAAAATTTTATCTTAGAAATTTTATGGTTTTGTACTGTTACGTATATTGATTTTAATAGTTACACAATTCTGTTCTTCACATTCATGTCTTTAATATTTATACTTTTCATTTTTTTAATGTGATATAAGCTGGGGATTTTATCTTTTTTTTCACACAAATAGGCAATTTTTCCAACATCACTTATTGAGTCACAGGTAACCGTTATCAGCAATGCCTCCTCTGTTCTATACTATACTTTCATATATAAGTGATTCTGTGTTGAGATGGTCTATGGTCAATAATGTCTATAGATATTTGGAAAAGAGAATCCTCAGAGAGAGTACTTCTTCCAGTTTTTGTGGTGGTGTTCTTTACGGTCCACTATTTTTCATATAATTTTTAAGATCAGCTTTGTCAGTTCATGAAAAAACCTTTTTGGGATTTAAATAAAATTACATAGAATTTATATACTTTACACTTATTTAGGTCTTCTTATAGGTCCACTGATAAAGATTTTATACTTTCCTCTGAAAAGTTCTTCTGTCTTTTATTGAAATTCCATGTCAGACCTCTTAAAATTTTATTTGCTTTTTTGTTTGCTGGTGTATATGATGTATATTAAAAATAACAAATCTTTCTAATTGGGATGTTTGTGACTTAATGACTGTTGGATATAGACATTGTATAATCTCACATATTACAAATATTCTCTAAAAAGTATCTTAAAATTATTGTGAGGATAATTCTGGGCACCAAGGGAAAAAAATCTCTTTTGTGTTTTCCTTTCCAAACAAAATTGATTATCATTTTTTAACTTCATCAGCTACATATCTGCATCGTATTTCTCAACAGAAGGGGAGAAATTGCCTACTTTATAGATTTTAAGCACATTTCACCAACTCTTTGATATTTCTTTAAGCAAGTTATGAAAGCCCCCTTCTATTAATAAGTTACTAAGGCATTTTAATGAAATGCTATTATTTGTATTTTGCATTATAATTATATTTTCAACCCTAATATGTTATTATATTTAATAACATTGATATTTATTTTAATTATAAACTATGCTTGTATTTCTTAGATTGAACCTAATCATATATAATTATTTTATAAACTTTATTATAATTAGTTTGCTCACATTTTGTGTACAATATGTCCATTTATGGTCGCTTATGAAACTAGGTAATAATTTCACCTCATCACACAATTCATTACTGGTTCTGGCATCAAAGATGTACTTCCCCTATATAATGAAATGAGGGACATTCTATTTTTTTCTATTATCTCAATGTTTATATGAGATTGGTAATATCTGTTACTTAGGGGTTTGATAACATTTGCTAATAAATATATCCAGGTCTGATTCTTTATTTTGAGGAAGGATTTTAAATATTGATTTGATTATTTAATACCTGTAAAAAATTTTTGAATTAGGTTTTGAAAGTTATTTTTTTAATAAAGCTGTACATTTTGTGGTCAAATTTATAGCATCTACTTGTTCACAGTCTCTTGTAATGATGGTTTTTTTAAGTCATCTAGTATTTTTCATACCATTTCTGTATTCCCTAACCTATCTTTATAGAAGTGTGCCACTTTTATTAGATTTTTCAAGGAAACATATTTCTAGTTTATATTTACTATTTCATTAATCTTTTCTTTTCCCTTGCTTTATTTCTGGATTGTCTAGTTTCTAGTTTCTCTTCTTTTCCTCTAGCTTCTTAAGTGAACAACGACTTCATTTTTTAAAAATTGTCCATGTTTCAAAAGATGCATTTATGCTATAATATTCTAAGTATTTTTTGTTATATTCTGTAGTTTTGAAACGTACTCATATTTTTTCTAAATAATATGCAACTTTGTGATCACTTTTTTACTCACCAGGTATTTATAAGGATGAGTTTTTTGAGAGGTTCTTTAATTTCAAGATATATATGTTTGAATTCTCATCAACAAATATAATGTGTTGGATTCTTTATTAAAATATGCATGATTAAGTTATTCATTTAAAAAGTTTTGGAACATTCATGAGAAAATGCTGAAATGAGCTTTTTTCTGAAATTGCTATCAGAAATGATTTTGTTTTTTTTATCTCCCTTGTTTCTTATCTTCATTTTCATATTTTATCCCCTTTTTAACCCTTAATTCTGCTTTGTATGTAGTCAGTATTATCATTGTCCTACTAAATATTTTTCATTATCTGTCATGGAAACTAAACAATGAATCTTTAATTTCAACAATATCCATTGTATTCCCAGGATTTCTATTTGTCTCTATTTCTCTTTTACCTTTTTTAAAAAATGTAGTTGACTTTTATATTTGTATGGTTTTGTTTCCTTCCCTTATGTCTTTAATCCCTATAGGTGTATTTTTTGCCGGAACAAATGAACTCCTTGGGTTGTTTTCCTGAGTGCTTAAATTTAGCATATTTAATTTTCATGGATCTTTATTGTTGGAAATCCTGTGGGGCCTTGAATAGGATACTTGTTTGTTTGTTTATTTCTTTTTACTAAATTTACCAAGATATCATGGGGCCAATTTGATGGTCTAAGATCATTAGCTAAAGTTCAACAAAAAACATTTCAATAATTAAAGGTTAAACTGAATACAAAAATGATGAGCAAATTCGGCACCTTTGGCATTACACGATTCTAGCCCAGTATTTTAGTAGCTGTTATGGAGTAGGAGAAAGAGCAGAAGAAAAGATGAAACGAGGAAGTTAGAAAAATAATCTGATAGGGCAAAGCAAGGACAGAAAGAGATACATTTCTAGGAAACCTTGTTAGTTAAACATGAAATCACTTCCCACTATCATCACATTGAAGAGAATTTTATGTTCTGTCTTTCAAATAGATAGATGAAGGCCCTAGGGGGCTTAGGTTGAAAATCACATTTCCACAATGTATTGACCTTCAAGTGACAAATTCTCTGGGGTGACAATTATGACCATTAAATTCAGTCTTCAACTTTAAATCAAATAATGACTTATTTTCTTTTCCACTTGTTTCTTCCTTTCTCAATAGGCCTGTCTTTTGTGTTTTCCTCACCACTTTACCACTCTTCTACTACCTTCTTTCTTTTATAAATCATTCTCCTTCCAGCATATTTTTCTGTCATCTTTCTCTTTCTTTCATCTTGGTCAATTACTTCATGCAATTTTCAGGGAGTTCTGCATCTCAGCTTCAGAAATTTCCCAAGCTTTTTTTCCACCTGCTAGGTATCTTGTCCCTACCCTCATAAGAATATGTAAGTTCTGGCTGCCATGACACAGCCCATCACAAAGTGATATCTCAGAGAACATTTATTCTAACTAAAGAATAATCTAAATAGTCTTCTAAATGTTTACAATTTCCATTTTGAAGCTCACCCATTTTATTAACAGTTACCTGCTTTACCTATAAACATGATTCTATCCTTAGTTCAGGTGAAGGGAAGGAATAGAGTAGAAAGAAGAGGTCATTTCACATACATATACATTTGATTTCATATATATATGTATATATATATATATGTATGTATATATATATTCGTTAGTATATTTCCTAGACTTTTCTGGGGGATGGGTGGCAAATTAGGTGCTTTGAATATAAAATTTTATTTCTATTTTGATAGTAAACTTTTTATCTTATAAGGCCTTACTAAAATTATTTATATTCTTACTTTGACTTTGTCCAGTGTCTCTTCTCCAATATTAAATACACAAGAGACCATCATACACATTTAGGTTTACCAGTGGGTAGAGATGATGATGATGGATGCAAAACAATAAATCAGAAGACTGTCAAGCATCACAGCTCTGTATCTCTTTCATCAGCCATGGCATATTGGTCCGTATTTCAAATACTTAGTTTCTTAGATTTCATTAGAGCTCCTCAAAATGCCTTTGGCTGTCTTTTTAATCAGCACCCTTGTGAGAAACAAAGTTTGAAACTCTACTACCTATAGTCTACATTTGTTTCCTGAAACTATGTGGATTCTGCTGATTCTATACATGGAAAGAACTAGGAATAAAATCAATACTGACATTTGTCTGAAAACTATGTGGAATGTCTGGCAAGTCATGTAATTCATTTTACAAAGTGAAAAACCAGACATTTTGATAAGTAAAATGATTACCTCCCAATCCTCTCTGATATCAAACCTGTTAGTTGCTAGCCTTCATCTTAAAGAAGGAACCACAGCTAGCTGTTCGTATAAACCTCTCTTAATGAGGAATGGCTAGGACTACTGACAAATGATCATTATCCTTCCTTCTTTGGAAAAAAAAAACGACATGATGAAGTGCTCTAATTGATTCCAGCCTCTCTTTTGTTGTCAAAAAATCTATTAACCTATGGGGAACTGTGGCCTTAAAGGCCAAAGATTCGGCATTGCTGATTGAAGAAGATCCATAATTTTTGTTTGACAGTTTTGCCCAAATTAAGGGAATAAGAAAAACGGCTGTATTTACTTTTTTCCATTTCACCAGTAGCATGTTTTTTCTTCCATTCTATCCAATTACTCTGACTGAAAGTGTTTTTCAGATAGCTCCAAGTGCTCTGCCTGGACCTTTCCTATATCTGAGATACTTCTAGAACTTTACAGTTGTGATACGGCTCAAGCTAGCACTTCCATCTCCTTGGCAGTGTCTCAAATATCTGACTATAAGATTTCCTCCAGACTCCTTGATGGTATCAATCTTTGAGAGTCAACCAACCTTACTTTTCCAAAGGAAAAATCAATGTGTACATCAGAATTAATAATAGCATAGATCCGGGGTTCTACATTAGAATGCTGTCAGTATCAGAATACTAAGTGAACTCACTATGACTGACAACTTTTGAGGAAAGTTCTCTTTTAAAATTCTTATGATACTATCAAATAATCAAAGAGTTAAAGCCCCCTTTAATCTAATCAATCATAATATATATGTTTGTGAGTACAGACTATAAATATGCACATTTTTATAATTGCATAGAAATTATCATGGATTTTAATTTTATTTTAAAAAATTTTTAATGTCTATTTATTTTTGAGAGAGAGAGAGAGAGAGAGAGAGACAGAGACAGAGAGCGTGAGCTGGGGAACCATGAGATCATGACCTGAGCCAAAGACAGACACTCACCTGACTGAGCCAACTAGGTGCCCCTAAACATATATTTTCTGAAAGTAAGTTTTAATAAAAAATTAAGATGGCATGAATACACTGAATATTTTTTAACATAAAAGAAGAATAATTGTAGGGCCAGAAGGTAGAATAGACAATTATGGAAAACAGAGACCTGAGTTAATATAAACTGATAGAGAATATTCCCTAAGCTTTGTTTTTTCCCTTTTCTGCATTTTCTAGCATACCCTTCCTATCCTGACACTAGAGAAGCATATGAAAGTAACCATGTATCTTAAACTATTCACTAAGGGAGATACTTCTGATTTTCCACAGAAGGAAGAATACCAAGGCAAGGAAGGTCCTTATCCATGGCCGTATTCAGATTGTTAGGGCTCATCTCTCAGCTTTATGGTATATATTCCCTTTCTCATGGGAAAGACTGCCACCATTTTAACACTAAAAGCCATGAGGGACCTGGGTAGCTCAGTTAGTTAAACTTCCGACTTCAGCTTAGGTCATGATCTCACAGTTCATGAGTTTGAGCCCCGTGTCGGGCTCTGTGCTGACAGCTCAGAGACTGGAGCCTGCTTCAGATTCTTTGTCTCCCCCCCTCTCTTCCCTTCCCCTGCTCACAATCTGTCTCTCTCTCAAAAATAAACATAAAATTTTTAAAAAGAAAATATATGTTTAAAACCAGGTAAGATGTTCAAAATGTTAACAACATATAGAAGATAGTACTTCTGTCCAATCAGAAGTAACAGCTGTCATGGTACTAGAACAGAGTGGTGGGTAGTCTCTACTGTGTCAGGCATTAACCCTGGGAAAGTATATATTGGGAGATAGGGTAACTTCCCAGCACCTTTGAAATCACATTAGAGGTAAGATGTTTTTTCTGGGGTCAGCTATTAAACAATGTGTAATTACATGAATTTCATTGGCTGATATGTCTCTGAACCCTTTCCGGATGTCTTATTATTGATATTTAGGGAGTTTAGATTTATGTGGCTTAATTTACACTGATCCTGGGGTTATAAGCTAAGGAACCACCAAGTACAAAATCAATGAATTTCAAATTTCTTTATCTCAGTGATTTCTGTGATGCTGTTGGTTATCATAGTCTTGGTAAAACTAAAAAGTCAAATATTTTATTGTAGTAAGTTATCTCAAGATATATTTATTCATTATAGCAAGAAATTGTTTAGAAATATTTTATTTACCTTATAAACATGTTTTTTATCACATTAAATGCAAAAATTCTGAATAAGATATTAGCTCTATAGTTCAGCCATGTATCAGGAATAAGACACTGTGTCCAAATAGGTTTAATTTTAAGGACAAAGGGTGGTTTTAATAGATGTATAGAAGCATACATTATCAATTACATCAACATATTAGGGGGAAAACATAAGATAAACATAAAATGCAGAACAGAGATTTGATAACATTTATCTATCTTCCTAAATAAAACACTAAACAAACATAATAGAAGGAGACTATATAGAATTACTTGAAATCTTAAACACTTTAATTAAAATAGAAAATAACGAGGAATGCCAGTTATCACCTGCACTTGTTTAATATTGTCTTAGGGATTCTAACAGATGTGTTGGACAAGAAAACTAAATAAGCTGAATAAACATTGGAAGAGGCAAATTTAGCTCCTTTGCTATGATTGAATTCCTTATGATTGAATTCTTAGAAAACCTGAGAGGTTCCAGTAACAAAGCTGCCAGGAAAAAAAAAGTTGATAATTTGTTTGTATATAATTTTAACATGTAAACTCAATTATTATTTATGCCAGCAATATGCTCCCAGTAATAGAAATTGGAAAAAAGACACAACTTACAATACCACATAGATTCTGAAACTTAGAAATGTGTTTTAAGAAGAAATGAATAGAGATATAATTAAATATTTTTAATGTAGAAATTATACTAAAAATTGTAATGAATATATAAAAGAGGCCTAAACATATGGCAAGACATATGTCCTTGGATATGAATCCAGTATCTTAAAGATATGAATTCTCTAATTACTTTTAGGTTTTCGAGACAATTTCCTTATTCCCCCAATTAAAACTAACTTCCACATTCATACGTCAAAGTAATACCTGATAATATCTATATCTAGGGGCGCCTGAGTGGCTCAGTTGGTTAAGCAACTGCCTTTTGATTTCAGCTCAGGTCATGATCTCACAGTTCTTGGGATCAAGCCTCATGTCAGGCTTTGTACTGACCTCACAGGGCCTGCTTGGGATTCTCTCTCTCCCTTTCTCTCGCCCCTCCCTCAGGTCATGCACACTTTCTTTCTCACAAAATAAACAAACATTAAAAAAAACATCTGATAGTATATAAAAAGAAATTTCAGCAAGAAGAGAGTACTAAATTGTCAATATCATATAATCTATTAATATAACCATAATAACATCCATGTGGCACTAGCATTGGAATAGATGAATAGCACAGAACTACACAATATGATATGCAGAGATAGGTCTCAGCATACAAGACTGTATTCTATGAAAAGTGGTATTTCATTTTGGTAGGAAACAGATGCATTATTTGTTAAATATTCTGGCGCAAATGACAATACATCTGGAAGAAAATAAAGTTTTACAGTACAGAAGAAAGATTTTTTAGATGATAAACACATGTAGGTAAAAAACCAAATGTATAATTGTAGAAAAATCTAAATCAATACCTGTACAGTTTGGAGGCATGGAAAATATTACTTACCAAAAGTAGAACCCTACAAACCATTAAAAAAAAACGGTATAAGCATGCCTGTTTGGAGAAATTATATATCCACACATTCTTCAATACAAAAAATATTCAAATGGTAAAAGTCTAGATTTTTAGTCTACACAAAGAGCTCTCAGCTCTTACAAATTGAAAAGCAAAAGGCAAGCAACTCAATACATAAATGGGACAAGAGTTTGAATAAAAAATTGTAAGATCATACTCAAATGGCTAACAGACATGTGAAAAAATACTTCCAATCACTAATGATAAGATAAATACCAATGTCGGTAACATGAAGTCATTTTATATGCATCACACTGGAAAACATTAAAGAGAGGCTAACAATTTTTGCCAACTGGCAGGGTGGGAAAAATGGTATTCTCACTTGCTGAGTGTTGAAAAATGTGAAATTACAAATACTTTGAAAAAATATCTGAAAAGTATATTAAAATTTAAATTAACTAACATTGTCACAAACCTAATTACAGAAATCTGTTCAAGAACTAGAACATAAATATAAAAAAGTTTACTGAAGCGTTTTTGTAGAGCCACTATATAAGCCTATTATTCCCTGTGATGGTTTATCAAATGATGCCATATCCAACTATGAGGTAATATGCAGCCATTAAAAAGAATTAGTTTAAGCTCTAACAGTTTACTTT
Source organism: Felis catus (assembly GCF_018350175.1). NCBI lineage: Eukaryota > Metazoa > Chordata > Mammalia > Carnivora > Felidae > Felis > Felis catus. The sequence continues at coordinate 158,118,356 of NC_058371.1, read as the reverse complement.
CAAGCTATTTTAAAAGGTTCGCTGAGAAAGAAATCTAAGATGCAGAAAAGTGTGTCAAACTTGTATTTTTTGGCAAAATGATAATGAACATTCTCATATATATATATATATATACACACACATATGTAGATTTAAATAGAAGCACATAAAGACATGGAAATATATATATATACATATATATATATGTATATATATATATATATATATATGTATATATATATATTCCATTACTAATTTGGTTTAGATAGAGGAGAAGAGAGAGGAGAGAGATGATTTTCAAAGCAACTCTGTTAAATTAGCCCATACTTGTATAAAATGTAGTGCATAAATAAACTTAAATTAAATTTATAAACAATTGAAAATATTTTTTTCAAAAAAAGAATAACTTTAAAGAAGATACCCTCGACTGCTAGTGAACCATTCCAAACATAAAGCCTAGGGTCGCCTAGGTGGCTCAGTTGGTTAAGCGACTGACTCTTGATTTTGGTGCAGGTCATGACCTCACTGTGGGATCGAACACCATGTTGGACTCTGTGCTGACAGTGCAGAGCCTGCTTGGGATTCTCTCTCTCCCCTCTCTGTCTGCCCCTCCCCTGCTTGTGCTCCCTCTTTCAAAATAAATATATAAACATTAAAAAGATTTTAAAAAATAGCCTATTATTTTTACTTTAAAATATGAATCAAGCTTATTTAAACGTGGTGAAGAGGTTTCATTCCATGATGCTAAAAAATGTAACAATCAATTTATTCCTTAACTTTGTATATAACACATATGTCATGTGAATTGCTTCAAAGATGATCAGTAGAAGACTAAGTAGGGAAATGGTTATGTGGCTGTCATTTGTAGTTTGCCTAGATGATGTCACATTCGTTTATGCTTCAATAACTATTATCTTTCCATCTACTTCAGAAGTCTCATTTCACATGTGACAGACTGACAAATTGAGAGTGTACTTCTATTTTCTTTATGAATATTCATTCTTTTAGAGTGATTTAAAATGTATTATTATCAGAAAACTTGGAAGAATATTATATAAGACATTTATTAGTATTTGTTTCCTGTGTGATAATAAATGTTTCACCTTAGGAAAAAGCTAGAAAGAACACTTTAAATTTTTTTTATTAAAACCTTATATTTTTAGAGCAGTTTTGGGTCCACAGCAAAAACGAGGGGAAGGCACAGAGATTTTCTCATATATGCCTAACCCCACACATGCATTGCCTCCTCATTAGAAACATTCCCAATCAGAGTGGTATGTTTGTTACAACAGATGAGCTGTGTGCATTGGCACATCAGAATCACCCAAAGTCAGTAGTTTACAGTATGGCACACTCCTGCTATTGAAATTCTGTGGATTTGGACATGTATTTGTATATGTGTATAATGACACGTATTTACATTATGGAATCATCACTACCTTAAAATCCTCTGTGCTTTCCCTACTCATCCATCTCACGCTCCAGACTCCTGGCAACCACTGATCTTTTTACCGTCTCCATAGTTTTGTCTTGCTCAGAATATTATATAGCTAAAACCATACAGTCTACAGTCTTTTTAGATTGGTTTCTTTCACTTAGTGATATTCATTTAAGTTTCCTCCCCATCTTTTCACAGCTCGATAGCTGTTTTTGATTTTTCTTTTTTTAGCACTGAATAATATCCCAGAGTCTGGATTTACTAGTTTATTTATCCATTCATCTACTTTATCTGGGTTCCTTCCAAATTTGGCAGTTATGAATAAAGCTCTCCATGTGCAGGTTTTATGTGGACACAAGTTTTTGTTTGTTTGTTTGTTTTTGTTAGAGGTTTTATTTATTTGTGAAGTTTTTTTTAATATAATTTATTGTCAGGTTGATTTCCATACAACACCCAGTGCTCATCCAAACAAGTACGCTACTCCCTGCCCATCACCCACTTTCCCCCCTCCCCCCCCCAACTACCCTTAGTTTGTTCTTGGTCCTTATGAGTCTCTTATGGTCTGTCTCCCTCCCTCTCTGTAACTTTTTTCCCCTTCCCCTCCCCCATGGTTTTCTGTTATGTTTCTCAAGATCCACACATGAGAGATATCACCTCATGCCAGTCAGAGTAGCTAAAATGAACAAATCAGGAGACTATAGATGTTGGTGAGGATGTGGAGAAAGGGGAACCCTCTTGCACTGCTGGTGGGGATGCAAACTGGTGCAGCGGCTCTGGAAAACAGTGTGGAGGTTCCTCAAAAAATTAAAAATAGAACTACCCTATGACCCAGCAATAGCACTGCTAAGAATCTACCCAAAGGATACAGGAGTGCTGATGCATAGGGGCACATGTACCCCAATGCTTATAGCAGCACTTGCAACAATAGCCAAATTATGGAAAGAGCCTAAATGTCCATCAACTGACAAATGGATAAAGAAGTTGTGGTTTATATATACAATGGAATACTGCTTGGCAATGAGAAAGAATGAAATCTGGCCATTTGCAGCAACGTGGATGGACACAAGTTTTTAACTCATTTGAGTAAATACAAAGGAGCATGATGGCTGAATAGTGCAGTAAGGGTATACTTAGTCTTGTAAGAAACCACCAAACTATTTCCCAAAGTGGATGTACTATTTTGCATACCTACCAGCGATGAACAAAAGTTCCTGTTGCTCCATATGGTCAACAGCATTTAGTACTGTCAGTGTTCCAGATTTTGGCCATTCTAACAGATGTGTTTTAATTTGGGGTATTGTTTTAATTTTCATGTCCCAATAATATAGGATGTAGAACATTTTTTCACATACTTTTTGCCTTTGTATCTTTTTTAGTGAGGTGTCTGTTCAGGTCTTTGGCCCATTTTTTATTTGGCTTAATCTTACTGTTTCTTAGTGTTATATTTTAAGAGTTCTTTGTATATTTGGAATCATAATCCTTATCAAAAGAATATTTTTTATGTACTTTATTTCCTTACAACTTGTTCCTTCATCAAGAACTCACTTGACACAGAGGTACAATAACAACCATTATAACCAAGATAAAGTGATGGACTGAGGGACATCCACCTGAAAGAATAGTAAAAATACTAGCATGTTATAGGAATAATGAAGATTATAAAATTGAGATTATCCTCTGAAATTGTCAGATTTCATTGTCTTATAATTTAGGTTCAGTTGAAATAATATTTCAATTATGTTCATATAAAGCAGAAATATGGCACATTAGAAACAAAATTAAGGTTACATTGAATTTTATAGCCTTTGTATTATTAGGATGGTTACAGTTGCTAGGAGAAATTCTGAGAAGTGTCTTTTCTAGAAATTTACATTTGCAAAGTCCAGCTCAGAGACATATGGCAATTAAAAATTTAAGTAGGGTAAAAATAATCCCAACTCAAAGTCTTCAGTGTGGAATTTATAAGGAAAGTACTCCATTATTTTTGAAACTGGTCATTAGTCATTCCAACTATATAATACTATATGACAAATTCTACATTTACAATGAAGACAGACAGGGATTTTGTATGATTATGAAGTAGTGAAAAGTCCACTAGAATCAGGAAATCTATTTCATCTAGTTTTTCATACAAATGAGCCATCGGGCTTTGGGAAAATTACTTAATATTTTTTATATTCTGCCTGTATGTTCCACAGCATTCCAATCCCAGTTTACTTTGGATAGTGCTAGTTTATGCCCCTGTCCTAATAAAACATTAATCATACACCTCTTACTGTCAAAAGTATGTTGTTTTGGATAACATATTATAATTGTAACCTTACTTATGTACAGATACACATTTTTGCATGGTATTTAAGCCTCTTTGAAGTCTATCAATGGAACCCACAGGGAAGTGGTTCCTAATTTTTGTGTGCATACAGATCTCTTGAATGCTTGTTACCTACCATATACAGAATACAGGGGCTGTCTTCTAAACTGTCTTGTTCAGAAGCTTTGCTGTGAGTAACAAAGGTCTTTTTATTTAGGTGGCAATTTTGAATGCTGTTCACTATGATACAGTTCTGGTTTCAGGTCTATGATATATATATATATATATATATATATATATATATTGATATATATATATATATATATATATATGGAGAGAGAGAGAGAGAGAGAGAGAGAGAGAGAGAGAGAAACCTTTTGTGTTTAGGTGGAACATGTGACTAGTTCTGGTCATAAGTTGAAGACGGAGATGGTATTTGTCACTTATGGGTTGGTATAAATATATATATATATATATATATATATATATATATATATATATTTTTTTTTTTTGCAAAGTGACAAGTAACATTTGAGGTAGTATCTGAACTGCTAGCCTGATTCCTTGAATGATTACCATCAGCAAAGATTCCTTCCTTGCCAACCTCTGTTGATGATCATGAAGTATGAATCAGAAATAGACCTTTTCCTATTTTAAGTTATGAATTTTTTAAGCCTTCAGCCAGATCTATTCTATCTTGATATATGGATGCTTCAGTCCACACTTTGAGAATATTACATAAAAAGTTTATTGATCCAAAGTTAATACTTTGTATACTGGAAAAATCCCAGTGAATTATGATCCCGATAGGTAAATATTGTATATAATAGAAACAATGATAAAAGAGTTTCAAAAGCTATTTCCAGAATTGTGTATAGAACTAGAGGTGGGAAAATTATAAGGAGTGTTGTAAGAATACCAACTGATCACATATGTCAAATGCTGTGAAGTTGAGTGAAATAAGGATTGAAGTCATGTATTGGATTTAGTTACATAGTGACCATTTTTGTGCTTGGAAAAGAAAGATTTTGTGAAGAGTGTTGATAAGTCAGTGATGAAAAAAGACATTGAGACAACTAGTGTAAATTACTCGTTGAGATATTTCACTTTGAAGGGAAGAAAAATAATATAGTGGTATCTGGAAGAGATGGGTAGTACTGGGAGGAAGAATTTTAACTATATGAGAGATTAGAATAGTGTTTTTTTCAATTATCGACATTAAAATAATCCTCTATGGAAAAAACAAAACAAAACAAACAAAGAAAAAAAAAAAAACAACAACAGATGTCCAGGACCAGCTATTGGCCAATTGATCAGAACCTGTGGGTGTGGAAACACGTAGACTCACATTATGAAAACCACTGAAAAAAATCCTATTTTAGTCCTACTGGGAAGAACCAAGTGGATTAAAAATATCTCTGAGAGATAGAAAAGATAATCTATAGCAACATTATCTCATGAATTTCAAAGAATATGGGACCAAAGCTAAGATAGAAGGATGAAATTTAAGTAGAAGACATTTTCCCCACATTATAACATCAGAGCAAAAAGAGAATGTTTATAGTGCACAAAGTTCTGTTTATTGGAGAGAAAGTGATAGAGTTTTCATCTGATAGAAACTTGTATTTTTGTCAGTGTAGCAAAGGAAAAGTAATATTCTGAGTACAAAGATATAATAAGGATGTCAGAGGTTTAAGGAGAGCTAACTTGTTGAAGAAACATTGTGATATCTCTAGGAAATATTGAAGTGAGACCATAGATTATATGAACTTCCCAGATATGTGATTTTTCTCCAGAAATGTCCACCTACCTGATTGTAGTCATGGACAAAGCTTCTGATTGGGTTCACTGTGGATGTGGACTTGCCATTGGGTTGTAATATTTACCATTACAGTGTTTCAGAGAGATCTGGGTATTTTCAAAATAGTGATTGAAATAAGTGTCTTTTTACTTGGAATTAAAGCTGGATACAGAGGATATAAAGGGAGGATGGCATGTTTTCCATCATATACTGGTGGTCTGTGTGAAACCTAAGAACAGGAAAATGAAGAGGGCAGAGACTGTGGCCAGAGAATGACATGTTTACGTTAAAAGTTTTGGAAATGAAATACTTCTGAGTCATGGGGAGTGAAAAGAATATAGAAATAATCATTTGCTGGTATTCTTTGGAAACATTACTTTTATGGACAGTGATATGTTAACATAATGACAGGTCTTAGGTTGGAAAAAATAAATTTAGAAGACTTTATGATTAATGACTAATTATTTAATGACAATTATAGGGAAATTTGGAGACTGCTGCAATGGTAGGACAGGACACTGTCTTTACCATCTGAACTTGAAGCACATAGAATAGAGAGAGATCCATAGATTTTTCTGTTTCAGTTACAATATGGGTTGTAGAATAATGAGGTTCATGGCTTAGTGAAAGCTACAATGAGGAGCTGAGTTGATACTGGGAGGAAGAAAATCTGAAGACAAAACTTCATTCGAAAGGTCTGTAACTCTAGGATCTCTACTGATTTGTTAGAGGTGATTTGAGTGTCTTCTGTTTTGGGGAAGTAAGGTAGGTTTTATCAGACAAGCTCTAATAATCTTTTCCAAGTGCTCTGAGGCTTGGAATCCTTTTCACCTCATGTGAGAATATCAGTGCTTTGAAGTTGCTTATGTTAATTCTATAATATAGTAATAATATGGGAAGTAAGATAACTAAAACCTCAAGTAGAAAAGATTTAATAGTGCCTAATAAGATATAGGGTATTTTCCTGAGAGATAAGAGTTCTATTGACATGGCAACAGTATCCCATTAAGTATTTTAAGCTTCTTCAGTTACTGTTCTCTCATTTGTCAGAGGTAAATATAGTAGTAACAGAAATGAATATCATTGGGAGACTTGTTTATAGTCACATAAACCTTCTCAAAGCTGCTAATACTTAGGAAACAAATATGGACAAGATGTACTATATTAAGTCAAGTAACAAGTACAATAGTTTACTGGATAGATTTATTTTCATGACCAACTGTTGCCTTTTCCTTTCTGCAAATGTTCTTGTACACTAAAACGCAAATATTAAAACAAATGAATCCCACCTATTTGAATTGGTATTTCGAACACCATATCTTGAGATCTAGTGACATTTTCTTATAAATAAGGTTCACCACTGATACAACTGAAACTTTTAAGTGTGACTTTTTAAATATCAATATGCATTTCCATCAGTCATGAAGTAAAAAGAAATTGCATCAGCAATTTGAGCAGGGGTAATTTAATGTAGATCATTATTAACTAGCGAAAAAGGGTAATTGAATGCGTTGCAACCTAGGACTCTAGGAATACAGAAAAAGTAAATTCAGGAAGCACCTGGCTGAGAAAAAGTGACAAGGAAGAGACTAAGAACTTAGAGAAACATCTGATGGCCCCACCTCATTCTATCCCCAAACTGAGATCCTGAACTTGTGGAAGAATGTGTGAAGAATGTATGTCTGCCACAGAAACACAGTCTACCCAAGGCAGAGAAACATGACAGATGAATAGATGAGGACTGTAGGAGTGAATCATTAGGAGATAGAGAAACTCACAAGGGACTGTGGGCAGGTCAAAGCTAATTCATAATAATAGTCCATTGGATGACCAAGAAACTTCCTGAAGGGTACAGGTGAACTGGAACTAATACTGCAAGGACCACAAAGATAAGAACCACTGGGCCTCCCACAGGCTTACCTGTGGACATATCAGACATACCTACAAAGCAAGAACACATCATAGCCAGGGAGACAGGCTTTTTTCTTTTGGGATAGCCTCACAATGATCCTCATCTATCCTGTATTAAAAGGCTTAATATTGCTCTAGTTATCAAAGCAGAAGTGTTTACAGAATTTAGCCCCAGAGTCATCATCACAAAAAGCATTTCAAAAAAGCATGGGTTTAGGACTGAGAGGAAATACAGTGTCACAGCTTTTACGTAGAAAGATCAGAAAATGCATCTTAATTCCGGACTCTCAAAGGCAGAGCTGCAAAAGTAATTGCCATGCACATACAATTATCTGCTTTTAGGTTTCAACATATTCATCCCCGAAGATGATTTTTTGGAGTAAGTGAGCAATATGATCAATGCTTTATGTTAAAATGTCAATTCAAATTTAGACATGACTGAAGAATCTATGATAAACCCTAATACATTAAAATTGCTTTTATATAATACATAAAGATAAATTTTATAAGTGAAGAATTTTATTTTGTAAACCATTTAAAACATTTTATGCCAGTTTTGCAGGTTGATGTATGTGGAGATATGAACAGGAGCAACCCCTGTGTTCTAATATGTGTTCCATCTATGGGCCACATCACATTCACTTACACAACTTAGTGCTTTTGGCTAATTGTCTTCTTTGACAATGTAAATATTTCCAAGTGATTGGTTCACTGTTGCCAGCCACCTCTAGAGTCATACACATATGCAATTTTAAGCAGCCATTACTATTCATAGAAACAAAAAGCACTCCTGTGGATCCCAGAGAAATCTTGAACTTCATTCTTACCAAAATCCAAATGCTGCACTCAAATATTAGTCTAACACCATAAATATTAACTATTCTAAGCTTTATCAGATTTTGATATCTTGAAGTGGAATGAGGTTATCTTGCTCAGTTGCCCATATTTTCCATTTAAGAGAGGGGCAAGTGCATGTAGCTTATGATTGTTCACTTAAAGCAGGGACACAGCAAGACTCAAGTCATCAGACTATAGAATATAACTCAACATCTTTTTATTCCTGGTGAGACAAAATGAAGACAATGGACAAAAGAAATGGAAGGGCTTAAAAAGGTGCAGAGAGAATCATGAAAGCACAAGTTGGATCATTGTGATGGACCACCCAGAATTTTAACTAAGATATGCCAAAATTCTGCATCAATTGGATTGTCTCTGCATCAATCCAACTCACTTTTGAAAAAAAAAAAAAAAAAGAAAATCAGCCAACCAATCATCTGATTTTTGTGGCTGTTGTTGCTTTTTGTGGTCTGTCCACATAATAGCATAAAACTGACCTGACTGCTTTTATATTTCTTACTGAATTGACTTTCTAGGCAAGCCAAATCATTGGGTCTTTTGCTATACTTCAGGAATAACTGGAATCCTGTCTGTGAAAGATGAATGGCATTGTTAATCAGCATCTATAAACTATGTTTAACAAACGGCAATAACAGAACTACCATCAAGAAAATTCAGTTTCGTTTTTCAATTTGCTTTCACTCAATATAACTCATGAAGAAGGGCAAAAGATTTACAAGCATTTATTGGACTATGTGGAAAAGTGAGGTCAGTATGTGTAGACTGGTCATAGGGCATATTTTGAAGAGGGATCTTACATTGGAAATCATTTGGCATGGACACGAGTTTCTGGAAAGTAGCTAGTATAGGCCAACATACTGGGTATTCAGTGTTAAAAATAATATTGGATGATAGAGATACATTTGAGGGTATTTTGCCATTTCACAATGACCTCTTATTTTTGAGAATTGCCTCCCTGACCCCCAGGGATTAAGTGCTATTGTACTACTATGTGACATTGTCATTTTGGCCACAACTAATCAGACGAGATAAGCTGCTGCCTCTTGCTGGGCCAATCATATTCTGTCCCCCCAAGGAGTCTGGATTGGGATTCACAGACACTGTTGTCTCTGTATGAGCTGGAATAATAAATTATAAACTTAGAAACTGTGGGGTGCCCATCTTCAACTATGAAAGTGAGAAACAATGTGGTCTTAACATTAAAAACTGAAGCAGATAATAGAGAAAGGCAGAGCCGACTCTTAGAGAGGAAATTCATTTTGGCTTTTTAGTTCTTGGTTTCAATTTCCTGGCAATAACAATTGTTCTTTTTTTTCCTGTCCTCTGACTATTTCCTCCATTTTTTGCTTATGCTATCTCCAGTTATTAACTTGAGAATATACATTTTTTTTTAAGTCACAGGGTTTTATTACTTTAATGTGTACTATACTTCCTTTCATTATACAGTCAAAATGCGTGTAACATAGGGATCCATGTGCCTTACACAGAGTTGAATGTTCAAATGAAGCCATACAGGAAGGTCAACGGGATTAATAACTAACCAAACTTTGTGCCTTATGTTAAAATGTCAGCAAGACATTGTGTCTGGCTTTTGAATAATTATTTTTAATTCAAACAAACCATTCATAACACAGGTAAAATTTTTCCTTTAATATTACCTTTTCCTATATATGCCAACATGGGCTTCAGAAAAGTATTCTGTTAAATAATATCTCAGTGTATTTTATTTTTATTTTTCATGTTTTTTTTTTAACTCTAGAGAGAACAGGAACAGGGGGTGGGGGGAGAATCATAAGCAGGCTGCATGATCAGTGCAGAGTCTGATATGGGGCTGGATCCTGACCTGAGCCGAAATCAAGAGTCAGAAGCTCAACCAACTGATCCACCCAGGCACACCTATTTTGACTGACTTTTTTTTTTCTTTAAATTTTAGCTATTTGATAGCATTTCTTCTCTTCTCTTTTCTTTTTTTCCTTTTAGTGCAAAAGGTAATTTTATTAAAGAGCAGGACCAGAGCCCATGGGCAGAAAGAGCTGCACTGTAAGTGTGAGGGGTGACTGTTTTGTGGAGTTGGGAGAGATAAAGTCAAGAGAGAGTTTCTAAAGAGACTCTCACATGCTAAAGACTTACTGGAGGCCTAGCCATTGTCAAGTTAAGGTTGTTTTTCCCTCTAGCCAAGCATTAACATTAAGACAGTAGGGAGTTCCTGGACTTTAGGCTGTTGATAGGATTGCCTTTTTTTGGTAAATTGGTGGAGACTCTTATCAGTTTGACCTTGTGTTTTTGTCCTTTCCCATTTTGGGGTAGCCTGGAGTGTCCAAGGAATATCATACACTTCCCACCTACGGAGTGGGGGTAGGGGTCCTAGCTTGGTGCTTTGCCTTAGCCTGCCTCATGCTCCCTCATCATATCCCCCCTGAACAATTTTGACCCTTAAATCTTTAAGGTTATTGAAGGTGGAAGGTCTCATATTCTGTAACTTCTTCCAGCTAAGTAGGGGCATACAGATGTTCCTACCTATGGGTCAATATTGGTCAGTTGGGGAATTTATAGGGGATTTGCAAAAGGTGGAGACAGCTGAATCCAAGGTGGACAACATACGTGAATCTCCTTAAGTAGAGAGGATCTTCTGACTTGAAGTTATTGCAGTGGTGGTGTCTTGGCACCAGGCAGAGAGACATGGGAGAAAACAGCAAAACATAATTAGCATAACAAGAAAGAAACCCCAATAAAAGTCCTTTGGTAGTTGACAAAAATCCTCCAGTCCAAGAGTTTAATAACCAATCTCTAACCAATTCGAATATTCATGTCAGTTAGAAATCCAGAAATATTTTTGCAGCAACCTGAATGTATACACAGCATTGTTTTTTGAGAGCAAAAGTTCCACCTTGTGCAGCAGCTAAAACATTTCATGCCATTTTATCTTGTAGAACTGTTTTGCGCATCTGTGCGACTTCAGTGTTGAGTAAGGAGATGCAGTTTTGTGGCTTATCGAGTACCCTTATGATCTATTTATTAAGAGCTTGGGAGATTTTGTGATATAGGGTCTTGTAACAAATTTAAGGAAAAACAAGGACATATAGTCATAAACATCTGTTTTATATTTAAGCTCTTATGGACAAACAAGCAATCAAACAGAAAGGTATATAAAACTGAGTACCAATAAAAATAAAAAACAACGTAAATTATTATTACTGTATTAATGTTGGTAATAGCAGTAAGGGGTGAGGTGGCTTCTGAAGTGCTGACAGTGGTGGCTGACATTTAACAAGCACCTATTCTGTGCCAGGAACTCTGCTACAACTTTTATGGCTTTCTCATTAATCTTCATAGCAACTATGATAACTTACCATTTTATAGATCAGAAAACAAAAGTTTAGTGACATCAATAATAATTTAAAGGGTGTGTGAGATTCAGTTAAGTATTTTAAGTTTATATTTGGAGAGGATGGATTTTGAGATGTGAGACCCATTCTTTAAATATGAAACATACGCATTAGAGTTTTTCTTTTGAGGCTTTCCTGCCACTTTCATCTGCCTTGAGGCAGGCCTTCTCCATATTCTTAAGTATTTAATACAGAGCGTGAGATCATCATTATTACAAACTTTCCAACCAAAATATGAAGTCTAAAATATTTTGCTATAGTTCTGGCTGGCTAAACTTTGTCAGGGGAACCAAAGTACCTATGTCTTTAACTGTTCTTTCTTCAAATTTTCATAAAATTTCCTTTGTTTCTGATGTTAATTTTCTCTTCCGGGTATGACATCTTCTGATATTTGAAAATGAATGACAGGTTCCTCCAAGTTTAGAGTGACTAGGTTGTTAAGATTATAAATGTGTATTCTCAGACACTTGAACATTGTTCACAAATTGGATTTTTGAAGTGTTAGCAATGTTCTTTTTGAGGGATTAATCTCTCCTTCGATAGAGATGGGGAGGAAGAGGAACAACTTAAATGGAATATTCCACTGACTTTATCACATTCAGTTCTAAAGCTCAAGATCCCAACTTATCCCTGAGCAATTTTTCATCTTTTCATCTCGTATTTCTGCTCTGCCAGCCAGTTTACACGTTTTTAGTGCATCTCCAGAATTTTGTCTATGTATCCTAAAAGTATTTTCATTCTTATTTTCATGTCAGTCTATCTTACTTCAAAGAGTTCAAAGCAAGTACCTCAGTGAAACATTTTATTTCACTTATTTTTACTTTGTAAAATCGAGAGGAATAAATGGAGCAAAGAGATGTGAGTTTGCAAGCATCTTAATGAAAGATAGGTCTGCCCCTTTACTCTTCAGAGAAAATTTCACCTTTACCATGGGATATCTTGATTCCAGAAATTCTAATCTTAAGGAGGAAGTCTAAAAGTACATTTTGTTCTTTGTTTACTCCTAGATAGTAACTATAACATATAGGAAAATGTTTTGAAAATCCAGTCAATATAACACCTTCTTTCATCTAAGGGTGTTGCCCGTGGAGTGTAGAAACTTGTCAGTAATACCAAATCTTACAAGTAATGGACAAGATACTTCAGGATGTCTTTCATTGACACCTGAGGGTCCTGTTCAACTAGAATATCCCACGACAACTACTTTTTTCCTTTTTTTAAGGATATGCACAAACAACTTAATTGCCTTGCTGCATGTAAAACACTAACTGAAATAATCAGACACAAGGAACCTAAGTATTTTACACTCCAGGGACATAGATAGAAATGGTGAAGGGCCCAAATTTCATAAGGATAGTTTTTCAACTATTAGAAAATATTGTATGAACTTTATTTAATTAAATAAATATACAATTTCAAAGATTCCTTTTAAGAGGAAAGGAGAAATGGGAGACATATAGAGATATTAAGTGTGGATACACATGTATGAAATAGAATTGTCACTAAGTAATTATTTTGAGGAAAATTTTCCTTGTGATAAAACAAAATTTTATTATATAACTAACATAGTTTATAACATAAATAAAAGCTTTAATATTATTTGTTCATATTTTATTTTTATTTTATATTTTAATTTTGTTTTATTGATTTATTTTAAGACAGAGAGAGACAGAGAGAGAGAAAGAGGGAGAGAGAGAGAGGGAGAGAGAGATAATCCCAAGCAGGTCCTGCACTGTCAGTGCAGAGCCCAATGCAGGGCTTGAAACCACGAACACAAGAGATCATGACTTGAGCCAAAACCAAGAGTCGGACGCCTAACAGGCTGAGCTATCCAGGCACCACTGGTCATGTTTTAAATGAGTGAATTAAATATATATTTTTGAAATACTCAAATTTTCCAAATATTTTCCAAACCGAACTATTTTTAAACAGGTTCATTTGTCATTAAAGAAGTAATATCTATATACCAGAAAAATGGTAACTTTTTGTGACAGATTCATCTATAATCACCACTGAGAACATTTTGCTTTATTTGCTTTCGCTCACATATATACTTCTGCTTACAAACATGTATGAAACTGCACAGTAAAAATTGCAAATATAGTTTTATATTCTTACATCTGATTTACCTCATTTCACTTGACATTACGTTTATATATATATTTTTCAAATCATTAAAAAGTATTGCAAAATGTAATGTTGAATTGTTTTTATTTCATGGATGCCAAAGAATTAATTTAATAATTAATCATTGCTTACTTATATTGTTTCATTTTTTTTACTTTTGTAAATAACCTGCAACAAACCTTCTCATACATATATATTTTATTGGTGATTACCAGTTTAAAATAGGTTTCTTGATGTAGAGCATAAGATGTATTCATATTTTAGACTTTAATTTCACCTTTTAACATATTTTCCAGAAAGTTTGTTATAATCTAAACTCTTATCCTAGGTATGTCTTTCAAATGTTTTTTTTAATTACCAAATATTTGGTTCCTTATAAGGATAATATTGTACTATGCTTATATTTTCTACAAAGCTCAACAAATCTTTTGTAAATCCATGCATGGTAAAAATGTTATTAGAAGGGTATACCTTTAATTCAGCCTGCTTCCTTTTATGTATTCCTTGAATTTCTTTATTATTTCCTCATGTTGCTTATTCTTTTCTTCAATATAACACTTTCATTGTTATCACCCTCAAAACACTGTATGCTGTTCATTATGAGCTTTTAGAATCATCATTTTCCCAATAATCACATGCAAAACACGCTCAATGCACACACACACACACACACACACACACACACACACTCATACACTCACACACTCTCTCTCTTAGTATCTTTGACTTAGTAACAAATTATGGTTCTGTTACTTTAGGCTACAGTTGTTTACTTAAGAGTGCCTGATATTTATCAGCTGTTTGTCTAACACTGGTTCTTTGGTTTTATCTCATTTATGTCCTCTCTTAGAAATATACCACAACACAAAAACTATGGTTTCACTCCATACAAGTCTTCTTTTTGTAACATGATGTACTTCTTTAAGAAAAAAATTTCATGTGGGGCACCTGGGTGGCTCAGTGGGTTAGGTTAAGGTCAGACTCTTGATTTTGGCTCAGGTCATGATCTCACAGTTTGGGCTTTGCCCTGACAGAGTGGAGCCTGCTTGGGACTCCCTGTCTGCCTCTCGGCCTTTCCCTCTCTCTCTCTCAAATAAATAAATAAACCTTAAAAAAAAATAGGTGCTCTTAGAAGGTATGGACACTGCGTTGACACTACTAGATTCAGTTGCTTCTCACATTTATAAAGTGCATCCTTTAGAAATACTTAACAGTAAAGTTGCGAAGATAAGAGTTGACTCAAAAATTGATCTGATGAACCAGAGAAATATGAGACTTTGAATAAGTCTTTTTTTGAATAAGGGAAATTTATCTTACTACTTACTCATTTAATACTTTAATACTTGTTTAATACTTATCTTTGGAGGTAAGTACTGTTGGTAACCCCATTTTATAGATCTGGAAACTGAGTAGGAAGGTTAAGTAACTTGTCCAAAGTTAATATAGTTGCTAAGTAATGGAACAGAATTACAAGGGAATTTATTCCAGACTAGGCCCTTAGCAATTGCAAGATGCTTCCTCTCAGCTACAGGGACCTTCCAGATCCAAACATGAGCAGCCCAAACCTTCAGTAGCAGGCTCATAAATGGCCCTCAGCATATAAAATCCCCCAAACCTGTGCGTGTGTGTGCATGTGTGCACATACATGCATATTAGAGACAGAGCAACAGAGACAAAGGAGAGAGAAACACACACGGAGACAGAGAGACAGATTTCAGCTTGTATCAATATACAATCAGTATTATCTCCCCCAAAATTTAAAATGCTTGATTCTAGGTTATTTTAGAGTAAGCACAAAATGGGTGGGCTTGCATATGTGTACTTTGTCTATTTATTTAAAAAAATAAGAGATGAGAAAATTTCATTTACTAATTTGAGAAATGTTGGTATGGAGGAGGGATTAATAAAAAATTCTGGATTTGAGAAAGGCAGAAAGAAGATACAGGCAGTCTTAAGAAAGTGTAACTGTCTCTATTTCAGAATTATCCTCATTTAGAAGTTTCTAAAATCATAATTTGTTTATGCATTATTCATGCACTCATCTGCACATGCGCACGTGCACACACACACACGCACACATGCACACACGCACGCACACACACACACACACACACACACACACACTGCCAGTATACTGAAAGAGAAGGAGGGAGGGACTTAACCCTTGTGAAATAAAGCACAAACTCCTATTTCTACAAGGTTATCTCACTTCTGACAGATCACGCTTCTGAATGCTTGATGTGTAGTCTCTAAAGCTAGCTCAAAACTGCTGTTAAATTAAGATATGAATGATGAATTCCAATTTTAACTCAGTACTGTCCTTTCTTTAGAGGCAGAATTTGTTAAGATCACAAAATCTTGTTCTCCTAAAAAAGAATAGTTAAGTTCTAATTTTGATCTTAATAACCTAAGGAAACTAATTGTTTATTGCTCAAGTTGGGAAAGTAGACCCTCCAAGGATAGAATTATAATCTTTACAAGGCCATCAGTTATTATTTGGTCAAAGGCAACTGCTAAGAACTCTTGACAAAGGAAAAAAGATGTGAGGGTGTCAGCTTCTTTCTTTAAAGAATTGTAACTATGAATGTTTCATACATGGTGACATAAAATAATTGTACTAATTATGATTGATAATAATATATTTAAACATTTATATTTTATAATGCTTTGTAGTTACAGTGTTCTTTTTTTTTTAAAGGTCTTACAAGAAAGGCATGGAAGGTATTTTTTCCATCTTTTAAAAAGATGATGAAATGAAATATAGAGTTCAGTGATTTGTACAAGGACATGTAGTTGTAAATATGATAAATGCAGCCCAATTCCAAGTCACCTGTGTGGTATAGGGCAACACTCTGCAAAATTGTTGTATACATTAGAACCACCTAGAAAGCTGGTTAAAACCAATTTCTGAGGGTCATCCCTATGGACTGTGATTCAGTACATCTAAGATGGGGCCAAGGTGGATATTTCCAAGGAGCTTTGGGGTGGTACTAATGCTACTGTTCCGGGGACCACACTGAGCAGCTGGTTCCGACAGATCTCACTTTTAATCTTGGCTTATCAAATTATAATTATCATTGTTAAGTCATTTTAAGTCATTGAAGCTTTTTAAGCCACATTCTTCTCACCTCTACATTAAGGAAAATCATATCCAGCTTTGTTGTGGGAACTAAATGGAAAAATATGTTGAAAATGGCTAGTCTGTCACAAGTGCTCATACTACTAATTCCATTTTGCTCACTGTGGAGCCGTCCTGGGGAGCTTTATTGATTCCTCCGGTCGCTTTCTCCTCAAGATTGCCACTCTCTCTATTCCCATTCTGATGGAATCAAGCAACCCTTAATGCTTCATTCTGACATCTTCCTGAGAAGGTATTGAACTGAAAACTCAGCAGTTGAGAGAATTATTTATTATTAGAAGTGTTAAGTTCTTTTTATGACACCAGCTCCCTCCTAAGTTTGTGATACATTCATCATTTTAATGTTTCCTTCAGAGTTTTATCATAAAAACGACTCATTAATTCAGGCCATTCTGAAAAACTGAATTTGAGAATTTGAGAAAAGGCAAGGCTGAAATTGAACCTTTCATTATCTGTGGAACCAGATTTCTTTTAGTGAGCACATTGACATGTGAGTACGAAATTATCTTAAGGAATTTATGTAATTTAATTGACACAGTGAACGAATCTAAAGTACTTTAGTATAGTTGTTTTAATTCACCAAATTTTATAGATGCTGTTTTACCATATTATAGCTAAGGTCACAGATTTTCAAATAATCACAAAAAAAGCTTTAATAAGATACATTCCATCTATTCAATTACCAAAAAATTCATGAAAATACTTTCATATAACATTTTAAATAATTATACTTAAAGCATTTTTTAATGTTTACTTATTTTGAGAAAGAGAAAGAGTGCAAGGAGGGGAGGGGGAGAGAGAGAGAAAGAGTCCCAAGCAGGCACTGTGCTGCCAGCACGGAGTCCTATGAGGGGCTTGAACTCATGAACTGTGAGATCATGACTGGAGGAGAAATCAAGACTTGTACACTTAACCAACTGAGCCACGCAGGTGCTCCTAAATAAGTATACTTTTAAGTATATTATTTTACATTTTATTTTTACAACATATTTTAAGTCAATTTAATTGAGATGTATATAAAGAAAATGTGTGGCAATACAGGACCATATATACACATCAATGCATATTAAGTACTTCTTCAAAAACTGGAGGTTGGAGTTCTTACATATCATTTATTTTTTTAATTTGAGAGAAAGTATTAAAAATATGTTTTCTTAAAATGACAATTGCTCTAATAGAAGTTATCTTTTAAAATACTTTTTTTAAAACAACAATTGCTCTAATTTCTACAGTTAAAAATTAAGAAAAATAAATGGATAGTATAATGAAAATATTTTGGATTCCACATAATTGAAGCCCAAATAATACTTTGCAAATTTTCCCTACATACAGAATGTATAAACAGGTCAGTTCAACTAGTATTTCATATGGTTTGCATTTTAGTGCAATGTGGAGAATAACTGGATAATTTCTTCAATCCTATCACTGAAGGAGTACCTTCCTGAATTAACCCTCCTCCTTCTGCATTGTCCTGATATTTTCAAAGGTTGGGACCTTGTTTTACCCATATTTTGAACTTACAATTCATAATTTTATTTCCTAACTTAGAGGTTCTAATATCTGGTCTGGATGATGCTGAAACTGCCCAGTGTTTTAATTCCTCGACTTGGACTCGAGAGGTTCCTGCAAATTTGTTCCCATTTTAGTTTCCTTGAATGCAGTGCAGTGTGCTCAGGACAAGGAATATCTTTTTTATTATGCCTGCTCAAGAGAAGTGGGCAGTGGATATCCCAAATTAAGACTCTGAACATTTTTTGATGACAGTAGAACAAATAGAAATTCTGTAGACCTAATGTCATTGAAAACATCTTCATTAAATATTTTTTATTGAAATGAAAATAGCACCTAGAAATTCTCTGAAATCACCTCATTTGTAGACAACATTATAATAAAGATATTGTTGTGTTAAATCAAATATACAACAAAAACAAAAATATTTTTCACATGATATCCTACAGAGTGTTTTGGATCTGGGAGATCCAATAGCACCATTGTAAAATTCTGATTTCAGAGCTTGGGGATGTATAAAGTTCCTTTCCTGATTTTTTTATTACCAGATTGCTTAATGTATTCACAGCCTCTGCAATTTCTTAGAATTCTATACTCATATAACTGCCCTTTTTGTAATGAAACCTCCTTGAATGCAAAATTCACCCCATACCATGTTACCAAAAATATTTCAATCAAGTAAAGCACTTATGAGGTTTGTGAATTCATTGAAAATTTAGAGTTTGTTGAGGGAAGTCACATTTTTACATAGCTTAATAAATTAGGCAGCAACAAATTTCTATGGTTGTGACCAAAATAACCATAGATAATGTTTAAAAACTCCATATTAGACTCAGTTCTAAATATATGTATGAAGAAGCACTATGAAATAAAAAAGTCTGCATGTTAAGTTCTATATATATGGAATAGATATTGTTGCATTCTTACAAACAACTAAAAAAGCAGAAAGCACTGATAATTTTTCCTAAAGTTGGGAGGATATGTTGTTTAGTGATACTGTAGTGGTTTTGCATTGAACTCTGTCAATGTGGTTAAGCTGAATTCATTTCCCAGAATTCCCTTCTGGGATATAAGATATTCAGTGCCATAATCGGGACAGTTCTGAGCAAACTGGAATTATTGATCAATCTACCACAGAGAACCAGAATTTTAAAGATGAATTTTTTAAATTATTTTATGGTTTTCTGAAACTGTTTCTCTGATATTATTAGCTTTAAAGCCATCAATGTTCATGTTTCCATTGGTGAAGGGGCACTGGCTATTCCATATCATGCATGGCAAATGGTTACTTAAATGATCACCTGTAGATACCTATAATGAATTGCCTATGAAAAAAAAAAGCAAGGCAACAAAATGTTCACTACCATACACACTTATGTGTAAAGAAATAGGGGGATAATGAATTGATTGGTTGCTTCTAGCTGCACTGGAGAATTTAGGGAAAGAAAATGATAAGATGAAGATTTTAAGTTCTCAGCTCAAGGAACGTGCAAGCTTCTATGAGTGCCCTGAAAGAAACCCTTATATCTCATATCTGCAGGCACGAGATTTCTGAAAACCATGCTCAATATCTGAAAAAACATTGCTAATTCCTCTTCAGGGTCCTTCTCTACCACCTGGCGTTGTATCTGGATCCATAATCAGATTCAAGTCCCATCAGGTTCCAAAGAATCTGAAGTACAAAGTGTGACCCACGAGGAAGTGTGATGTGGACCAAAATAATCACACAAATTTGCCAATAGGTATCAATGGAAGTCTTGGGACTGAGTGTGGGAATGGAGGCTATAGATTGAAGGAAAATGAAATTGGACTTCAGAATCAATGTTTTAGCTTGCAAGACTAATCATGGCTCTAATAGATTGCCTGATTGGTTGACTGAAATGAGTATCCAAAGATGTCCTACAGTAATGAAGTCAAGATGCTGGAGCTTTTTTGGTATACTACAGCTCAAGGTATCCAAAGACTTAGGGATTCAGAATGCTAGAGAGAGTTTATCACATAAGACTTGCCAATCCACCCCATGAGAATCCAGAGGACATGTCCTTTACCATAACTATAAGAACTGAATTTGAGAGAGAAGACACAGCATCCTTGAAGAGCTCTGTGGCTACTCCTCTCTGTGTATCAGAAGTTGTAGTGACTGCTGCTACCATAAAACTGCGATCTCTAAGTATAGTGGGGTTAATTGGGTCCCAGGTTACAGGGTCTAAGTGGAAGAGCCAAATCTCCAAAAATAAGATGTAATATACAGTGGAGCAAAAACTGCAATCAGAATATTCTGACCTGCAGAGATATTTTCATTGGCTAGTTGATCTGTGGTGTCCCTTGAGTGGGAAGAAAACTAAAGTGTTACTTGATCTGTATAAATGGGAAAACTCTAGGTCCAGTGAAGAGAAGTCTGACTCGAATCACCAGCACAAAGAACCATTGCCCCTCACACATTCAATTTTCACACTTGAACCATTTCATGGACCTGGAGCCCCTTGAATTAATGGAATGCTGGGTCATCTTGAGGAAGGACTCTTATACTGCCCAGATTTTATATTATTAATTTTTCTCCCTGCCTTTCCTAAAGAGAACCACAGCTATCTTCCAGGATGACTGAATTAATGAAGGAAGCCCAATGAGACATTTTCGATATTACAGAATACTGGAAAACAAATGAAACTAAGTCCTGGAGACCCAAACACCAGTCTTGTCCTCTGGTCAGAGTAGAGGCTAATGGTCAGGTCCTCAGGGAGTTTGGCTCTAGTTAATCTCACAATGTATCGAGTAGGTCCCTGAACCCACATTGTGGTTATTTCCCCAGTTGCAGATATATAATTGAAATGGACATAGTCAGTAGCTGGTAGAATCTCTTCATTGGTTCCCTAGCCTGTAAAGTAAGACCTTTCTATTATGATAGAAAATACCAAATAGAAGCCACTAGAACTGCCTCTACATATGAATGTAATAAACCAAAACAAAAACTATGCCTCACTTCTGGAGGGATTACAAAGATTGGAGATACCACCAAGGACTTGAAAATGCAGGGAGTGTGAATACTACTGTCAAAGAAAGCAAAGCTAGAGGTAAAGGTGGTAAAGGTGGAGCAAAGGTGGTAAAGCCAGGTTTCATTTAGTGGCGACTACTGCAGTAGGAAAAGAACTCACTATAGACTGAGGTCTGCTTCACAGACGCGAAAGTGGGAGACATTTTATTTTATTTTATTTTATTTTATTTTATTTTATTTTATTTTATTTTATTTTATTTTATTTATTTTTTTTTGTCAGCATGATTCTGGCAGCCTATTTTTTTATTATTTTGATTTTTTTTTTAAATTTAAATCCAAATTAGTTAGCATATAGTGCAACAATGATTTCAGGAGTAGATTACTTAATGACCCTTACTCATTTAGCCCATCCCCTCTCCCACAATCCCTCCAGCAACCCTCTGTTCGTTCTCCATATTTTAGAGTCTCTTATGTTTTCTCCCCCTCCCTGTTTTTATATTAGTTTTGTTTCCCTTCTCCTATGGTCATCTGTTTTGTCTTTTAAAGTCCTCATATGAGTGAGGTCATATGACATTTGTCTTGCTCTAATTTCACGTAGCATAATACCCTCCAGTTCATCTGCGTAGTTGCAAATGGCAAGATTTCATTCTTTTTGATTGTCGAATAATACTCCATTGTGTATGTATATATATATATATATATATATATATATATATATATATATATATGCTATATCTTCTTTATCCATTCATCCATAGATGGACATTTGGGCTCTTTCCATACATTGGCTATTATTCATAGTGCTGCTATAAACATTGGGACACATGTGTCCCTTTGAAACAGCACACCTGTATCCCTTGGGTAAATACCTAGTAGTACAATTGCTAAGTCATAGGGCAGTTCTATTTTTAATTTTTGAGGAACCTCCATACTGTTTTCCAGAGTGGCTGCACCAGCTTGCATTCCCACCAACAATGCAAAAGAGATCCTCTTTCTCCACATCTTTGCCAACATCTGTTGTTGCCTGAGTTGTTAACGTTAGCCATTCTGACAGGTGTAAGGGGTATCTCATTGTGGTTTTGATTTGTATATCCCTGATGATGAGTGATGTTGAGCATTTTTTCATGTGTCAGTTGGCCATCTGGATGTCTTCCTTGGAGAAGTGTCTATTCATGTCTTTTGCCCATTTCTTCACTGGATTCTTTGGTTTTTGGGTGTTGAGTTTGATAAGTTCTTTATAGATTTTGGATACTAACCCTTTATCTGATATGTCATTTGAAAATATCTTCTCCCATTCTGTTGGTTGCCTTTTAGTTTTGCTGATTGTTTCCTTCACTGTGCAGAAGCTTTTTATTTTGATGAGGTCCCAGTAGTTCATTTTTGCTTTTGTTTCCCTTGCCTCCAGAGATGCGTTGAGTAAGAAGCTGCAGCGGCCAAGATCAGAGAGGTTTTTGCCTGATTTCTCCTCGAGGATTTTGATGGCTTCCTGTCTTCCATTTAGGTCTTTCTTCCATTTTGGATTTATTTTAGTGTATCATGTAAGAAAGTGGTCCAGGTTCATTCTTCTGCATGTCGCTGCCCAGTTTTCCCAGCACCACTTACTCAAGAGACTGTCTTTATTCAATTGGATATTCTTTCCTGCTTTGTCAAAGATTAGTTGCCCATACGGTTGTGTGTCTATTTCTGGGTTCTCTATTCTGTTCCATTGATCTGAGTGTCCGTTCTTGTGCCAGTACCATACTGTCTTGATGATTACAGCTTTGTAGTATAGCTTGAAGTCTGGGATTGTGATGCCTCCTGCTTTGGTTTTCTTTTTCAAGATTGCTTTGGCTATTTGGGGTCTTTTCTGGTTCCATACAAATTTTAGGATTATTTGTTCTAGCTCTATGAAGAATGCTGGTGTTATTTTGATAGGGATTGCATTGAATATGTAGATTGCTTTGGGTAGTATTGACATTTTAACAATATTTGTTCCTCCTATCTAGGAACATGGAGTCTTTTTCCATATTTTTGTGCCTTCTTCAATTTCTTTCACAAGCTTTCTATAGTTTTCAGTGTATAGATTTTTCACCTCTTTGGTTAGATTTATTGCTAGGTATTTTATGGGTTTTGGTCCAAGTCTAAAGGGGATCGATTCCTTGATTTCTCTTTCTGTCACTTCATTGTTGGTGAATAGGAATGCAACCGATTTCCGTGCATTGATTTTATATCCTGCAATTTTGCTGAATTCATGAATCAAGTCTAGCAGTTTTTTGGTGGAACCTTTTGGGTTTTCCATATAGAGTATCATGTCACCTACGAAGAGTGAAAGTTTGGCCTCCTCCTGGCCGATTTGGATGCCTTTTATTTCTTTGTGTTGTTTGATTGCAGAGGCTAAGACTTCCAATACTATGTTGAATAACAGTGGTGAGAGTGGACATCCCTGTCTTGTTCCTGACCTTAGGGGGAAAGCTCTCAGTTTTTCCCCAGTGAGGATGATATTAGCATTGGGTCGTTCATAAATGGCTTTTATGATCTCAAGTTATGATCTTTCTATCCCTACTTTCTTGAGGATTTTTATCAAGAAAGGATGCTATATTTGTCAAATGCTTTCTCTGCATATATTAAGAGGATAATATGGTTCTTGTCCCTTCTTTTATTGATGTGATGAATCATGTTGATTGTTTTGCAGATATTGAACCAGCCCAGCATCCCAGGTATAAATCACACTTGGTTGTGGTGAATAAATTTTTTTAATGTATTGTTGGAGCCAATTGGCTAATATCTTGTTGAGGATTTTTGCATCCGTTTTCATCAGGGAAATTGGTGTATAGTTCTTTTTAGTGGGGTCTATGTCTAGTTTTGGAATCAAGGTAATGCTGGATTCATGGTATGTGTTTGGCAGTTTCCTTCAATTTCTATTTTTTGGAACATCTTCAAGAGAATAGTTGTTAACTCTTCCTTAAATGTTTGGTAGAATTCCCCTGGAGAGCCATCTGGCCCTGGAGTTTGCTTTTTGGAAGATTTTTGATTACTAATTTGATTTCTTTACGGGTTATGGGTCTGTTCAAATTTTCTATTTCTTCCTGTTTCAGTTTTGGTAGTGTATATGTTTCTAGGAACTTGTCCATTTCTTCCAGATTGTCCATTTTATTGGCATATAATTGCTCATAATATTCTCTTATTATTGTTCTGATTTCTGCTGTGTTGGTTGTGATCTCTCCTCTTTCATTCTTGATTTTATTTATTTGGGTCCTTTCCTTTTTCTTTTTGATCAGACTGGCTACTGGTTTATCAATTTTGTTAATTCTTTCAAAGAACCAGCTCCTGGTTTCATTAATCTGTTGTACTGCTTTTTTGGTTTCGATAGCATTAATTTCTGCTCTAATCTTTATTATTTCCTGTCTTCTGCTGGTTTTGGGTTTTATTTGATGTTCTTTTGCCAGCTTTTTAAGGTGTAAGGTTAGGTTGTGTATCTGAGATCTTTCTTCCTTCTTTAGGAAGGCCTGGATTGTTATATACTTTTTCTTATGACCTCCCTTGCTGTGTCCCAGAGGTTTTGAGTTGTGGTGTTATCATTTTCATTGGCTTCCATATACCTTTTAATTTCCTCTTTAACTTCTTGGTTGGCCCATTCATTGTTTAGTTGGATGTTCTTCAGTCTCCAAGTATTTGTTACCTTTCCAAAATTTTTCTTGTGGTTGATTTTGAGTTTCATAGTGTTGTGGTCTGAAAATATACACAGTATGATCTCAATCTTTAGTACTTGCTGAGGGCTGATTTGTGTCCCAATATATAGTCTATTCTAGAGAATGTTCCATGTGCACTGGAGAAGAATGTATATTCTGCTGCTTTAGGATGAAATGTTCTGAATATCCATTAAGTCCATCTGGTCCAGTGTGTCATTCAAAGCCATTGTTTCCTTGTTGATTTTTTGTTTAGATGATCTGTCCATTGTTGTGAGTGGGGTGTTGAAGTCTCCTACTATTATGGTATTACTATCGATTAGTTTCTTTGTGTTTGTGATTAATTGTTTTATATATTTGGGTGCTTTCCCATTTGGTGCATAAATATTTACAATTTTTAGGTTTTCTTGGTGGATAGACCCGTTAATTATGATATAATGCATCCCCTTAATTATGATATAGTGCATCCTTCTGCAATGCTTGATACAGTCTTTATTTTAAAGTCTAGATTGTCTGAAATAAGTATGGCTACCCTGGCTTTCTTTTGTTGATCATTAGCATGATAGATGGTTCTCCATCCCCTTACTTTCGATCTGAAGGTGTCTTTAGGACTAAAGTGGGTCTCTTGTAAACAGCATATAGATGGATCTTGTTTTCTTATCCATTCTGTCACTCTATGTTTTTTGATTGGAGCATTGAGTCCATTGACGTTTAGAGTGAGTACTGAAAGATACGAATTTATTGCCATTATGTTGCTTGTAGAGTTGGAGTTTCTGGCGGTGTTCTCAGGTCCTTTCTAATCTCTGTTGCTTTTGGTCTTTTTTATTTACTTTTTTTATGTTTTCATCTTTTCTCCCCTCAGAGAGTGCCCCTTAAAATTTCTTGCTGGGCTGGTTTAGTGGTCACAAACTCCTTTAATTTTTGTTTGTCTGGGAAACTGTTTATCTCTCCTTCTATTTGAATGACAGCCTTGCTGAATAAAGAATTCTTGGCTGCATATTTTTCTGCTTCTGGACACTGAATATATCCTGCCACTTCCTTCTGGCCTGCCAAGTTTCTGTGGATAGGTCTGCTGCAAACCTGATCTGTCTTCCCTTGTAGGTTAGTGACTTTTTTTCCCTTGCTGCTTTCATGATTCTCTCCTTGTCATTTTTAAGGGAGAAAATGAATTAATGAGGTAGAAAAAATTAAAATAAAAAATTAAAATGAAAAATATTAAAATTAAAAAATTAAAAACAAGCACACACACACACAAATTGAATAAATGATGCTAGATCTTAGGTGTGTTTTGATCTGAGTGTTGAAAGTGGATTGATAGCTTAGAGAAAAAAAGGGGGAAAGAAAGGAAATCATTTGAAAATTTGAAAAAATGAATACATTCAAGTAGACCAAAATGAAAAGATGGAAGTAAAATAGAAATTGAAAAACTTTACACAGAAGTAAAAAGTATAGTAGAAAAAATAAAAATATTTTTAATAAAAATTGAAAATAAAAATTAATTTTTTCTCTATCTGTATTCAAGAAAAAGAAAGGAAATGAAAAAGAAAAAAAAAGAGAAAATTGAATAGATGGACCAGCTAACAGACTGACATATGACTGACTTTACTTTGTTTTCCCCTAAAAGCCAAACTATGAAGCATTTTATAGTCCATAAACTAAGCAGGCAATGAGTCTTGTGTTCTTGAAGAGCAAGGTTGGCCCAGTTGGGCAAGGCTTGGTGTAATGGGTCTGTTCTCCACTAGATGGCGCTGCTAGCCTACTGCTGTGGATTATTGTGGGGCTTGTAGGTGCCTATGTGCATGTGTGGGAACGGTGAAAATGGCACCACCCAGCTACCCAGTCTCTAGTATTGGAACTCTATTCTCCCTGATCAGCAATCACACACCCATCCTTCATCTTTGCCTTCTGTCCACTCCCTGCTTCCACACTGTCCATGACCAAGTCCCTCCCAAGTTTTGTCTCAGATGTAGCTGCCTTCCCTCATCCCCCGCTTCTGAGGGACTATGGCTTTGACCCGTTCGGCCCCTCTGCAGGAGGGTCTCACCGAACAATGGCCGGGTGCTGGTTGCACCCAGGAGTGCTTGTGGGACCATGCTGCTGCGGCTGCTGCCCAGAGACTGCAGCCAGGTGCCAGTCTGCCCCCAGAAAAAGTTCGCAAGACAGTGTAGCAGCAGCACCTCAGGGATTATGGAAAATCACAACACACGTCTACCACCAGGCTTAACCCCAATGAATGTGGCCCTTGTCTGGAGTCTGCTGGGCCCAGGTGGCCTCACAGCCTCTACCAAATGAATTCCAGCAGTGGAACTGCTTCTTCCCATGTGGCCTGAGAACCTTCCAGACTCCACTCTCCTCCTGGGGATTCACCCTTCCCACCAGAGCACCGCCAGGTATCGAGCTACGGAGTTTCAGGCTGTGTGCTCCCCCTGTTTACAGTCTTAATGGAATTTAAGCCCTCTCCTTTCTCCTTTGTCCCTTTTTAACTCACTCCCTGTAGCTGTTTCCAATTTTCCACTTTCTCTCCAGTTGCTTTTGGGGAGGGGTGCTTTTCCCGTATTCTCCCCACCATCTCCATCCTCTCTTCACATGCAAAAGCAGCTCCTTTTCCTCTGCGGCTTCTCTCACCCCCAGTTCACCTCTCCATGCCACGTACCTGCTGAATTCTTTGTTCCAGGTTATGCAGATTGTTGTGTTAATCCTCAGATCAGTTTTCTAGGTGTGCAGGATGGGTTAGTGTTAGTCTGGCTGTATTTCATGGACATGAGACACACAAAAAACTTCCATGCTGTTCCACCATCTTGGCTCCTCCACAGGAGACTTGTTAAATGCTGGGATATGCTAAAGGAAAGACACCGAAGTTCATAAAGGGGAGGTTTGGTCCACATGACTAGGTCATCTGTGTATGTAATTGGCACTTTTCCAGAAGAGAAACACACTTCTTCTATTTTTATGATAGGCAGGGGGTAGTTGTGCAAGTTGGAGCAAGTTGCTCATAGAATTTGGACCCTTGGGAGCTTGGGGGGCCAGAGTGGGAGTTATCTCCCTGAATGTTTGCATCTCAAAGAGAGAACTCTCAGATCCTTGAGGTAAGAATTCTGGATGTTAGAAGATTAACATCTCAAAGGGGGAGAGAAAGGATTTATAATTGCAAGCCCTCCAAGCAGCTATTCTAAGAGTCTATCATCTTTCTGGCAGCATTTAGCTTTTGTTTGTTTAAGTTTGTTCGTTTGTTTGTTTATGTATTTATTTATTTATTGAGAGAGCGAGAGAGAGAGAGAGAGAGAGAGAGAGAGAGAGAGAAAACTAGAGAGAATTCCAAGCAGTCTCCTCACTGTCAGCATAGATCCTCCCAACAAGGGGCTTGATCTCATGAACCATGTGATCATGAACTGAGCCAAAATCAAGAGTCAGATGCTTAACTTACTGAGACACCCAAGCACCTCACATTTAGTGTTTTTAGGCAAGGATTTTAGGACCCAATCGTAGGGACACAGCCTTAAGCTGCTAGAAAACATGCTACAGTTTGGTCAAGTCTCAGTGCAAGGCTTTGGATGGAGTCATTATGTGCTGAGAGTTTTTGCAGTTAATACTACCACATTCCCCTCCAACTCACCAATTTAGCCTGTGCAGAAGATAAATGAATCTTAGAAAATGATAGTGGATTTTTATAAACTTTTTCAGGTAGCGACTCCCACTGTAGCTGCTGTACCAGATTAGATTTGGGTGCAAGAGCAAATAAATACATTCCCTGGCATCTAATATGTAGTTATTGATTTGGCAAGTTCTTTTTTCTCTACATATTGTATCAATTTTCTATTGCTGTTATAACAAATTAGCATTAATTTAGTGGCTTAAGCCAACACAAATTTATTCTTTCACAGTTCTGGAGGTCAGATGCCTAAAATCAATTTCCCTGGACTAAAGTCAAAGTGTTGTCAGGATTTGTTCCTTCTGGAAACTTTGAGGGATGAATCTCTTTCTTTACCTTTTCAGCTTCTAATGGCTGCCTGTATTCCTTTCCCTGTGGTCCCTTCCTCCATTCAGGGTGGGCCACTCCAATTTCTACTTTCATCATCACACCTGCTTCTCCTCTAACTCTGACTCCTCCTGAGTCCCTCATTTGACTATTTGGACCCACAGAGATAATCCAGGATAATTCAACCATCTCAAGATCCTTAATTTAGTTACATCTGCCATGTCCCTTTTGCCATACGAATTAACATTCACAACTTCTGGGGAGTAGAACGTGAACATCATTTCCTCCATTGTTACATCCCTTTCTCTAACTTTGACCTTCCTGACTCCCTCTGATAAAGACTCATGTGATTATATTGGGCCCACCTGGATAATTTCCCCATCTCAAGATCTTTAACTTCATTACGTTTGCAATATCTCTTTTGTTTTCATGAAAGGTAACATATTCACAAGTTTCTGAGATTAGGACATGGACATTTTGGGGAGATCATTTTCCGCCTACGGAAAACCCTATGTCATAATTTCATCCACAATGACCTCGACTGCCTTTCATTCCACAGGACGTCACACCATTCCATTACATTGATAATATTATGCTGATTGGACCTAGTGAGCAGGAAGCAACAATTCCTCTACAACTGCTTTGCTGCTGGAACCATATGACTCAGTATACCCACTTGAGTTTGAATTGTCAATGGTAGATAGAGTTGCCTTTTGGAGACTTTAGCAGTCTTCTGCAGGTAGATTACTACTGTCCCTTATGATTTGGGGACAAATTATTCTTGGACCTTTGGACATAATCAAGAAACATCCATATGTCCAATTGAACTTCAGAATTGCTAAATTCAGATTCATTTGTACTTTACACTTTACTTTTTTGAACAGAAATGTACACAGGGATTATTATGAGTCTTTTCTACCATTCTATATTGGGTGTGTGGGGACAGACATCTTATCCCTTTAGTTTCACAGGTCTATAGAATGAGAGTATCTGTATTGAGGAGCCATAATTAAGGAATTAAACACAGTGTCTCTTCCATACCTGAATGTGGTTTAGATGAAAAGATTCTAGATTTTGAGTAAATTCTGTAATGAGACTTTTGTGGGGCCCTTTGAAGGGGATGTATGTATTTTGCATATTAAAGGGCATTAATATTTAGAAACTAGAGTTTGGACTGTGGTAGGCAGCCTCTAAGATTGCCCCCAATGATCCCTGCCTCTAGATATTATCTTCATCTAATATTCTCTGCTTGAATGTGGATTTGATTTGGTTTAATGATGTTCCTCTGATGAATAGAATATGGCAGAATTGATAATATGTCACTACTGAGATTAGATTATAAAATGGATTTTTTTTTTAAATCATGAGTGTTGTTCCCCCAGTCACTGTCTCAGATCACTTACTTACTCTGGGAAAACTAGGTGCCACATGTCCACAGCACTCAGGTAGCAAATGGAGAGACCCTTGTGGTGAGGGTTTGACGTCTCTATTTGGCAGCCAATGAAGAACTGAGGTCTGCTTACAATCATGTTAGTGAACACAAAAGCATACCCTGCTCCAATCAAGTGTTCAGGAGAGACTGCAATCCTAGCCTATTCTGAAAATTCACTCCAATTCTGAAAGACATGTTGAGCCAGAACCACTCAGCCAAACCACTTCCAGATTGCTGGCCCAGAGAAAACATAAAAGAAAAAAAAAGAATGTTTATTGTTTTTAAACTGTTAAATTTGGGGCAATGTGTCATACATCAATAGGTAACTTATACAGGGCACCTGGTTGACTCAGTTAAGTGTCCAGTTTTGGCTCAGGTCATGATCTCACAGTTTGTGAGTTCGAGCCCCATGTCAGGCTCTGTGATGATAGCTCAGAGCCTGGGGCCTGCTTCAGATTCTGTGTCTCCCTTTCTCTCTGTCCCTGCCCTGCTTGTGCTTTGTCTATCTCTCAAAAATAAATAAACATTAAAAAAATAAAAAAAAATAGATAACTTATACAGTTTCTCTAACAAACCAACAATTCTGTTACCCTCTCTCTATATATATCATGGAGCAATGGAATATAACCTATCTCAACTGTAGCAAACAAGTAATAAAGTAATAAAAGAGAACTATAGGTTATAACATTCTGAAAAATGTTGAAAAGTTAAAAACTCAGTTAATCAGTTTGTTCCTTTTCCTAACATTAGTTCAGAAATAATTTTTTTTCTGAATAAGCATGCTATTGAAATAGAACTTTGTATCTTCTGTATCCATAATTTATATGAGATGGAAAAAATTATTTTGAGTTAAAAAATGTTAAAATAGTAATTAAATCTGAAATTTTGTCCGTCCCCTAATGTAAGTAATTTTAAGAAGCTGGTTTTGGGGAGCCTGGGTGGCTCAGTCAGTTGAGTGTCTGACTCTTGATTTTGGCTCAGGTCATGATCTCACAGTTAGTGGGTTCAAGCCCTGCTCCGGACCCTGAGCTGACAGCATGCAACCTGCTTGGGCTTCTCTCTCTCCCTCTCTGTCTGCCCCTCCCTTGCTCAGGTTATGTCTCTCTGTCTCTCTCTCTCTGTCTCTCTCATAAGTAAAAAAATTAAACATGAAAAAAAGAGGCTAGTTTAATTCTAATAATGTTTTTGTTTACATCCCGTCATTTCCAATTCTAGATGCCTCTATTCTTTATTTTACACAGTACTTCTTTCTTTCTTTATATATACACTATCATTTAATTTTAATTAAACATAACTCATCATTACTGAGTGATTTGAAATGAGTTTTATACAAACTTGTTTCTGTAAACAACTGCGTGCATTAGTCATAGGGCAATTTTACTCAAGTTAGTGACACATAAAACTATTTTAAAATATTAGAACTTAGGAACATATAAAATATGCACGTGTATACACACACATATATACATATATATATATATATATATATACTTTATATGATATCTAGAGAAACAGTTACTGTGATAATTTAAAGAAATAAACTTCTTTAGAAAAAAATACTTCACCCATTGCTGAGTGTCTATTATCCATCAGACACTTTAGATATTGCTGTACGATGGTGAAAAAAAGCAATAATTCAGTCCCTCATGGAACTTCTATTGTAACAACAAAGGATAGAGAGCAAATAATAATCATAGTAATAAAGTGAATTCCATAGTAGATTAGAAGATAGTAAAAGCTATGGAGAAAAATGGAACTAGAAAAGTGGAGTTGGCTGGAGTTACAAGCTGTGACTTAAAAAAGGGTCATTTGAGTGAGTGGAAATTGAACAAAGACTTGAAGAGTTTGTAGGAGATAGCCATCTAGATGTTAGGAATTAGAGCATTGCAGGCAGAGGGAGCGGCCAGTGCAAATGTTCGAAACCCTATAGCAGGGCTGGCATCTTCCTGGAGCTGCACAAGGCCAATATACGGAGTAAAGTGAGTGAGTAAAAAGGTAAACATAGGCCAAATTCTGCAGGCCTTTGAAGGCCATTTTCAGAACTTGTTTTTATACTGTGCAAATCATAACAAGATTTTAAACAGAATATTCATTTATTCTGATTTATACTTTCAAAGGATTACACTTTCTGCTGTTTTGAGAATAAACTGAGAGGAAAAGTGCAAACTTGATGCAGGGAGAATTTTCAGGTGTCTCTTGCATTAATTCAGGTAAAATAATATTAACTCTGATGGAAGTAGTAATGAAGGCAGTAAGGAGTGGATAGACTCTTGTATATTTGAAGATAAAGTCCACGGTTTCTTGGGATACAAGTCTGGTGCAAGGAGGAAGACACAGGTGATTTCAAGGTTCAGAGATTGAGCAGCTGAAGGATGGGATGCTATCAACTGAGATAGGTTGAGCAAAGTAGCTCTGGGAGGGAAAAATGAGAGTCAATTCTGAACATGCTGCATTTGAATTTTTTTTTTTTTTTAGAAATCCAAATGAAGTAGCCAGTTGTCAAGTTGAATATCTTAGTGAGGAGTTCAGAAAAAGAAAATCTAGGTTAGACTTATAAATTCAGGATTTGTGGCCATTCGAATGTTATTTAAAATGGTGAAACTGGTTAATATCACTAGGGAAATGGGTTTAGATGTAGAGAAGACAAGAGTACTAAAGAATGTACTTTGAAGCCTCCAACACTGAGGTAGAAGAGAAAAGGATCTTTCAAGAAAGGAAACTGAAAGTCATAAGTAGTGAAATAGACCAGAAGGAACTGCTGAGTTGTGTGACCAATGAGGTGGACTTAGGGGACCAAAAAGACCAGATTATCACAGTACGTAAAAAAAAAAATCATTGCCATTATTTGTTCCAGCGTATGTCGTTTGAAAGTTTTTTTTAAAATTCTGGATACATTCTCAAAATTAGTGGGAGATTCTGAAACCATTTCTTGCATTGTTGAGAAGGAAATGCATCACTGTGAAGAAGGCTGAAATGCAATGATTATTTGATACTTTTTTCACTTGAGCTGAAATATTTGATCCTAACTTTGTCTCCCCAGTGAACCCAGACTTTGGCTCCATTCTCTGAGCAGATTACTGAGGCCCAGCGAATAGCTCTAACGAATTATAGTGGGAACTCCCTGGTGATTATTGATTTCATCTGGCTCACTGAACAGAAATAAGTACTTTCTAATTTGTTGTGACATTGAATAGATGTGTTTATTTATTAAAGGATGTTGTAATGGCAGCATGCCACCTTGTCAGAAGAAAGAGCAACTTTCCTTTTCTGGGATAGAGAGAATATCAAGCAAAGATGGGCAAATCAGAGTTTGCTAGAAGAACCCAACTAGTGGCTGTCTATGTAGTCTTGAAATATGACAGATTTCATATTTCAAGAAAGAGAAACTAAAATTAGATTCAAGTACCTCTGAATTTCTTCCCAACTCTGCCACTCATTAGCTTTGACTTTTGGCAACTTACCCAACCTCTTATTATCAGGGCTTTCATCGTAGACATGTGAATGATGACAACAGCCTCAAGGATGATTGTATGCATATACTGAAAATAAATGAGTGACTGCAAAGTTTAAAGTGGTACATAAATATAAAATGTTGTCAACATTATTAGTGACTAGATTTCCAGCGCCCTTAATCCAGCTAATATGAAAGCCAGAACAACTGTTATTACTCTTGGAACTTCTGCATTACTTGAACATTTGAGCTTTCTTGGGTTTTAAACTTAATACATTGTTGAAGATCACCACAGTAGCATCAGACTCATGCATTTGTATGGAAATAACCCAAAATATAAAAATTAGGTAAGGCTTCCATTTGAAAATATCTTGTTGAGGGATTACTGCTTTACAGTTAAAGACAAAACTTTCTTCCAGAAAATACAGACATTGTTATCAAAAAGAAATATAATGTTGATAAAAGAATATTTTGAATAGGGCTTCTTCATAGATTGTGATGGATTTTTTAAAAAGTTAATACTATAACAGTACCAGAGGTGTAAAATGAAAATATGAAAAATGTATACCTTCTACATCCCAACCCAACATTTCCATTTTTTTTCTCTTGAGAAAAAATCATGAAATGTGTTTTGTGTCTACCTATCAATCCAAGGAGACTGAGGGAAACAGAAGTGTATCACATTTCCAAACACACAGTTGTTTGGTACTGTGTGAGTAACAATTTGGATGATGGACAAACTGTATATTAACCAATAAAGAGGCTATGTGAAAGCAATAGCGAATCAATGCAACTTTGACTTTCTCTCAAAATTTTCTAGTCCTTCCTATAA
The DNA here is from genome assembly GCF_018350175.1 of Felis catus. Lineage (NCBI taxonomy): Eukaryota > Metazoa > Chordata > Mammalia > Carnivora > Felidae > Felis > Felis catus. The sequence continues at coordinate 158,083,549 of NC_058371.1, read as the reverse complement.
ACCAAGAATAGATTTCTCCCTGACTCGCCCCATATTTACACTTCATGTGTTGTGTGTGCATCTGTATGTGTGTGTATGTGTGTATGTGTGTTTGTCCATACGTTTCCTTAAATGGTAGATAGGATCTCTTTAAAACTTATCAGGGACTTTTTTTTATAGTCATATATAATTTTCAATGATGATAAAATATATATAACATAAAATTTATCATCTTAACCATTTTTTAGTGTACAATTCAGTAAAGTACATCCACACTGTTGTGCAACCAATCTCCAGAACTCTTTCTATCTGGCAAGATTGAAACAATGCTCCTGTGTTTTCTTATAAAAATTTTATAGTTTTTGGTCTAATATTTACATATTTGATCAATTTTAAGTTAATTTTTGAATGTAGTAAGGTAAGAATACAACTTCATTCTTTTGCATAGGGTTATCTAGTTTTACCAATACCATTTGTTAAAGTGACCATCTTTTTCCATTGAATTGTTTTAGTGTCATTTTTGAAACTCATTTGACCATATAGTGAGGGTGTATTTCATGGCTCTTCATACTTTTCTATTGGTCAATATATCTGTCTTTATGACAATAACTACTGTTTTATTACTGTACTTTTGTGCTAATTATTGACATCAGGAAAGATGAGATGTCCAACTTTGTTCTTTTTAAGATTGTTTTGGCTATTTGGGGTCCCTTGAGATTCCATGAACTTTAAGATGGATTTTTTCTATTTCTGCAAAAAATACCATTGGGAATTTTATGGGGATTATGTTATATTTATAGATTGTTTTGGGTACTAGTGACGTTGTAACAGTAGTAAGTCTTCCAATCTATGAGCAAGGGATGTTTCTCCATTTGTTTGTGTCTTCTCTAATTTCTTTCAGCAACATTTTGTAGTTTTTATTGTACAAGTCTTTTACCTCCTTGTTTAAGTTTATTCTTTAGTATTTTATTCTTTTTGATGTGGGACTAGCTGGACCCTGTAGTACCAAGTTTGTGTTGGAATCATCCATGTTGATGAAAGGATCTGGCTGGATATTTTCTGGGGCTATTCTTTTTATCAGGGGTCATGAAACTGTGGCCCACTTTGTCTTGTAGTCTCATGCTCAAGTTGCAATTACCCATACAGATAAAAGAGGGGTTTGGGGAATCCCAGGTGCCCCTCTCTTCACTGGGGTACTGGAGAGCGATCTTGGTCGGTCTTTCTGAATCTCCTTGTAGTGCCCATTTTCTCACCTGCTTGATGTACTTCTCTCTGGAAACACAGTTTCTTCAGGGTGTCATCATCAGGGACTTCTAATTGTGGAAATATCTCAGAATCACAATTTTCTTTTGAAGCAGTCTATTTGATAAATGCAATGTGTCTAACTTGGATAAATATGAGATTTAAATAATTTTCACAACTCTGAACATTACTAATTTTATAAGTAGTGGAATTTTGAACCTGAACATTAGAATCAAAGAAGTCCTAATCCCCAGAACCTGTGAAGGTGATGGTTATGTTATGTTATGTGGCATGATTGCTCTTAAAAAAGGGAGGAAATTATCCAGATGGGCTTAAATTAATCACATGATCCCTTAAACAGATAACTTTCACTGGCTGATAGCAGAAAAGTAAGACAAATAGGGAAGACGGATACAGCAGAAGGGCTATCAGAAATATGAAGCATGGCAAGAGTTCAGTACATTGTTGTTGCTTTGAACTTGAAGGCGGCCACATGCGAAGGAATATGGAAAACTTCTAGGAGCAGAAAGTGGTCCCTGACTGACAGGCAGCAAGAAAAGAGGACTTCTGATCTACAACTACAAGGAACTAGATTTTGCCAACATTTTAAATGAGCTTAGAAGATTCTTCCCAGGCCCTACAAATAAGAGCCCAGCCCAGACATCACTTTGATTTCATGCTTGTGGTATCCTAAGAAAAACCTAGTCAGCCAACTTGAATGTTTGACCTCAAGACATTTGTGATGTTTCAAGACTTTAAGTTTGTGATAATTTTTTCATGCTGCAATAGAAAGCTAATAAAGGACCCAAACCAGCATTTGGCACGTTGAAGGTATTCAGTGCTTTTTGAAAGTTGTAACATTTTGTTTTGCACAGGCAGCAATTTTACATACATGTCTAAAAGAACAAAATTGTTACCATGCAAGGTATAACTGAATACCACCTCCTCAAGAAGCTTTCTCTGATCACTCTTGGGAAAAAAAAGGTTTTTTTTTTCCTTCTGAACTACCATAATGGTTTCATTTATATCTTTTTCCCACACTTACTGCATTTTGATATTTATTTTCTTTAAATTTTTTGTTTATTTTTTGAGAGAGAGCGAGAGAGAGAGAAAGAGAGAGAGAGAGAGAGAGAGAGAAAACACAAGGTGGGGAGGGGCAAGAGAGAGGGAGATACAGAATCTGAAGCAGGCTCCAGACTCAGCTGCCAGTACAGAGCCCGATGTGGGGCTCAAACCCAGGCTGTGAGATCATGACCTGAGTCAAAGTTGGACGCTTAACCGGCTGAGCCACCCAGGAGCCCCATGCATCTTGATGTTTATTATAATTATGTGTAGATATCTTCAGAACTAGGTGACACATCCTTTAAGAGCATAGACTGGACTTTACTCATCTTTCCCTCTGATCTCCTTGGCTGGCCCAGTCACTTGTGCCCATTTGTATCTCCTCAAATATTTATTAAATAAATGCATATTTACTGATCCATTACTTGATATATTCTACAATCAAATATATTCAATTGGCAAAAATATATTTTATTTCTAAAATTATAATTAACAGTGGAACAATCATCTGATAGTACATGTGAAATAAACACCTGCTATTAAATAGTGAGAAACGCTGTAAGAAGAATACTTTACCACTACTAATTCTGTTTTGAGCCCACCATTTCATTTGTAGCTGTCCAGTTGTCTGATTTATTTCCTGTCTTACAGGTGAACTGACACTCTAGCTGCTTTAAGGTAGCAGGTGTCCCATTAATGTAAACCCAGAGAAAAAGTTTTGGGAAAGTATTTGAAACTTTAAGATTAAAGCTTTAGTGTGAATAATTCTCCATTTGAAGAGGGCCAAAGGTCATCAGTAATCATTAATGGTACCTGACAAGGGCAATGTAATTTAAAAACATTTGTTGAACAATCTTTAAAAACTTTTACTTTAATATTTGAGAATTTAAAGAGTCCAGAATCTAAGCGTTTACCAGTTCTTTATCTTATCACAGAGGTAAATGACTTATATGGAAGAGTAACAAAAGTTTACATTTTTCTTTGCTCTTTCAAATCTGAAAATAAATATAAAGGAAAAAAGTAATGTGAGTTCTACTTTTAACATAAAGTTTTGTTTTAAGGTAGATTTGTAGGCTAACTGTAATGATAAATAGCAAAATTAGAATGTTAAATAAATGATGAGAATTTCTTCTTACCACAAGAGTAAAAAGTATGCTTTTAGAAATGCCAAAATTAAGATGTTCAGAGGGAATTGCTATATGTTTTAATTAAACAAATAAGAAAATAAAAAATTCATAGACTTTTTAAAAATAAAAATAAACATTCATTGTTATAAATGAGGTTTTAAAATTACTTTAGACATTCCTTTAGGAAACTCATTAATGTGGTTAAAATTACTTCCCTTTCCTATATTTTACTTTTTTACATTCTTAAAAAGTTTCATTTTTCTCAGGAGGCTAAACTTTCATCTGTTATAAACCAATTGATTTATGCTGTGTGACAATAAAAATTTGGCTTAGTGTCACCTAGAATAATTTTCACCGTGGTAATTCTTTCAAATATAGCACTTCATAAATAAAAATTATATATATGTGTATATATATAATATATAACTTGCATATACATAATTATTATCATCATTTTAATGAAAGTAGAATCATATAAAGAAAAGCAAAGACAGTAAAAACTTACAGTAAAAAAAAAAATCCTAACTACTCCTAAGGATTTTAACACCTGAGGATATGCTTGAACTGAATAGGTAAAGAGAAAATAATCTGTGCTAAGGTAAAGAATATAGTTAATGATTAAGGCAAACACAGAAAGATGGAAAATAAGGTTGACCTGAAAGACTGATAAAGAAAAGTTTGTTTTTATTTGAGTGTCTTGTAACTAGTTCTGGAAAAGTAAACTATTACTTACAGAGAATATGGGCATTAATATTACTACATGTTTATGAGGAAATGCGGAAAATTTAAAGGCTGTTGAGCAAAAGCCTCAGAGGAGGCATCATGTGTAGACACAAATAAGTTTGTGTGAAACAGATGATTGCTGCAAGTAATCCTTCTGAAAAGTAATGAGATGGGGTACCTGGGTGGCTCAGTCAGTTAAGCATCCAACTTTAGCTTAGGTCATGATCTCACAGCTCTTGAGTTCAAGCCCCACATCAGGCTCTGTGCTCTGTGCTGACAGTTTGTTTTTCCAGGATTCCCAAAGACTAACCATTGAGATGACATTCATAAGTCTTACATTATAATTAGTACTGTGATTGTCAATATTATTCAAGTCAACATATGCATAAAACCTTAAAGTTTACAAAAGATATGTGTGTGACTATATACATATATATATATATATATATAATACTTATATAGATATATACACACTGATATATATATATATATATATATATATATATACACATACACACTGATATATATATACATGTAGATGTATATATAGATGTAGATCGCTTGATACACACACACACACACACACACACACACACATACACATACACATACATGGTTTTTCATGACATTGTAGATTATTATCCTGACTTGGATGATGAAGAAACTTAGGCTCAGAGAGTTAAAATGGATTGACTCATATATGGTACATAAGATTATTAAAAAAGAGCTACAGACAAGTCAGTAATCCACATCATAGTCTTGGAAGCTTTTACTTTATAATCCAAGCTACTTTAATCACATTGCCCTGTCACCAAAGAATATAAGTATACTAATTTAGTATAAAAAGTATAAATGACGATATTGAAGACTTTGTTAATTTAAACATTTCTTTTTGGTAATTAATAGGATGGGGAATCATTTTCTTGACCTTGAGGGCAAGTCAGTCCCAGAATGCATTATTTATGTGTGCATTTCTATATAAAATAAGTTGAAAATTATCAATTGTGGGAAAGCCCTAAAATTTCTCACCTTCTGGTATCAATGTGTGCTGTGGTACCTTCTCCCTGAGTGTGGGAAAGATCTGTGGCTTTGAAGTAATAAAATATAGGACAGGCGATGGGATGTTATCCCTGAGATTACATTCCATTATATAAGTCTTCATTTTAGCAGACTGAGTATGAAATTCTCCTGGATGACTTGGTAAAGTAAGTGTCCATGTCCAGAAAGTTCCTAGGGCATGGTTGGCTGTCTCTAGGACAGGAGACCAGCCCCCAGCCCACACCCAGCAAAAAGCAGGGGCCTTCAGTCATAGCCACAAAGAAATGACCTCTAACAATCTGAATGAATTTAAAAGCAGATTCTTCCCCAGTCCAGCCTCCATATGGGAATACAGCCTACCTAACACTTGGGCTGTAGCCCTTGTGAGATCCTCAGTAGTGGGTGCAGCTAAACCCTACCAGACTATGCCATACAGATTCTTTGTGATAATAATTATGTGCTTTTTAGCCACTGCATTCGAGTAAAATTTTTTGTGCAGCAATAGAAAACCAATTTGGTTTTTGTACCAGAGGTGGGGTGCTCCCATAACAAATACCTAAAAATGTGCACATGGTTTTGGGCGGAGGCTGCAATGAATTTGAGGGGAATGGTAGAGAAAGCCTAAATCACCTTGAACAGGCTATTAGTAGAAGTCTGGACTTGAAGTAGGCTGACAGTGAGAGCCCAGAAAGAACATGTTATTGGAAACTGGAGGAAGTGAGTTCTTTTGTAGTGGCAGAATTTAGGGAAACTATCTCCTACAATTAAGTGCAAGGCAGTACTGGTAAGTGGTGGCATTGGTTGTATAGAAAAGGGGATTTCTAAACCCAGGTATTGAAGGTGCTGCCTATTCTGTTGTTGTTGTTCTTTCTCCCTGCTATTGATTGTAGAAAGACAAATTAGCAAGACAAATTGAGGGGAGAGTGTTTAAAAAATAGGTTATCAGGATTATAAACTGGGAATCTTCTGAAGGATTTAAATGTGGGAATTATGTGATCACATTTATATTTTATAAAAATGGCACTGGGAATGGAATGATCAAAGAACAGAAATGATATTGACTAAGGATACTGGTAAATTCCTACTCATAATTAAAAATTAACCATCATTTTATTTAGAAAGCCTTCCATAAGTCCCCAGTAAAAGCCCAATGCCCCTTTCCTGGACTGCCATTGGTATCTACAAAACTCTCTATAATACTCTTGATATTTGTGTGTAATTATTGAAGAATTTGTCTGTATAAGATGCAGACTATATATTTATTTTGAGCACTTTATTATTTTCATATTCCAGCTGTAGCAATTTCCCACCAGTTTAATGGCTTAAAACAACAAACTTTTCTCACTGTTCTCGAGGTCAGAGATCTGAAATTCAACTTACAGGTTAATATCAAGGTTTTGGCAAAACTACATTCCTTATGGAGTTTGCAAAGGAGAGTGTTTTCTTTTTATCTTATTTTATTTTTTCTCTTTTTGTTTTTATTTTAGTACAGTTGACACACAATGTTACATTACTTCCAGGTGTGCAATGTAGTGATTCAACAAATTTATACATTATGCCACGCTCACCACACGTGTAGCTGCCCTCTGTCACCATACAACATTACTACAATACGATTGACTATATTCCTTATCCTGCATATTATATTCTCATGACTTATTGTTCCATAACTGGAAGCCTGTATTTTCCACTCCCCTTGATCCATTTTGCTAATCCACCCCCCTTCACTCTTCCTTCTGGCAACCATTAGTTTGCTCTCTATATTTATGCTTCTGGTTCTGCTTTTTGTTTCTGTGTTTATTCAGTTGGTTTGATTTTTTTAGATTCCACATATAAGTAAAATCATATGTATTTGTCTTTCTAGGTCTGACTTATTTCTCTTAGCATAATCCCCTTTATGTCCATCCATAATGTTGCAAATGGCAAGATCTCATCCTTTTTTATGGATGAATAATATTCCAGAGTGTGGTGTGTGTGTGTGTGTGTGTGTGTGTGTGTGTGTGTGTGTGTGACATCTTTATTCATTCTTCTATCAATGGGCACTTGGGTTGTTTCCATATCTTGGCTAACATAAATATTGCTAAAATAAACATAGGGGTGCATATATCATTTTGAATTAGTGATTTTGTTTTCTTTGGGTAAATACCTAGAGGTGGAATTATTGGATCATAAAACAGCATTTTAGAACCTCTTTTCCTGATGTTTCCTTGGCCTATGGTCCTTCCATCATCTTCAAAGCACATCACTCCAACTTCACCTGTCATCATGGCTCTCTGACTATGTCTCTCTTGTTTCCCTCTTTCTCTTATAAAATCCCTTGTGATTACACAGGCCCTTCTTAAATAATCCAGGATAATTTCCTCCATCTCAACATCACTATTTAATCACATTGACAAAGTTCCGTTTGCCATGTACGGCAACTTATTCATAGGTTCTGGGAGTTAGGCCGTGAACATCTTTGTGGGAGGGGGGCATTATTCTGTTTACTATATGCAGGGTTTAAGGTTTTCTGCTCCATCTTCACTGTCTAGCATTGTTCTAAAGGCATGGTGGAACCACAATGCTTAAGTAATCAAAAGTTGGTTGATAGAATAAATATGTGACCAACTTCTAGCCTTTATTTTTTGTTTTTAACGTGCCACCTTATCAAATGTGTCTTGCCATGAAGTTGTGCTCTCTAGAAATCCTGGATCTCCTGGTGGCCTCAGCTGGCTTCACTGTTTAGCAGTAGAGGAATCTAACTATGATTCTTGATGTAATGACACTATAATCCTGCTAACCCTGTGACAGAGTGATAATGGAGAAGCCACAGACCTATCTCTTTATTCTCCATATCATCATTTTACAAGTTTATATGAAAGTAACATTTCATAAAGTTCTAGTGCTTCCTGTTTGCCACACAGGCTTCTTGAAGAAGACTCCGATACTTATCCCTCTCTCTAAACATTCTTCAAAAATCTATGCTATCATTCTCATGCCTTTCAGAGGCCCTGCTCTTTACCACAACATCCTTTACCATAGGAAATCCTTTTTTTTTTTGCCTAAGACGGATCCATCTGTTTCTATTTCTTCACATCTTAGTTTGTCATCAAAAAGGTAATTTTCTATATTTTTACCTGCCTCATGTATTCCCCAATTCTGATTAATTTAAGCCATTGCATGGAAATCCTTATATAAATCACAAACCTCCATAGTTTCCACTGAATCCTCAAAATATGTTTAATTATATACATCTGTTGTGATATGATAAACTGATCATGGCAGAGATATTTTTCAGGAGCTTTTTATCTCTTCTTGTGACACTATATGTGAGAGGTATGGTGAATTGATATTTGCCAAGGCACAATTGTAAGTTTCTATTTCCTAGTTGATTAAACACCCTGAGGAACCAGTATTCATATCCTTCCAAGGTCATGTCAACTACAATGAAAAGTTTTAAGTAAACTAGTGCCTCTAGGTAATTCCTATCACCCATTGTTTCATCTATCAGTCACTGGAAATAAGTATGTTGTTCCTAGATGCTTTGGAGTATTCTCTCAGACTAATAAATTCTTACAAGGCAAATCAAAGCTGTCTTGATGTCATCTTCAATCACAGGCCTTGAATACTACTGCTTATCAAGTCTAAGCACATAATACAGAATCACAAGCATAGCATGAGGCAATTTTGGACACAAGATACAGCATTTAATTTTGGAAATATATCCAGCCTTTTTAAAATAAAATTCTTGCAGTTCAGATTGAATCAATAGTGCCCAAGTGGGATAGGTATATGGACTACAAGATAGTTCTTTCACGTAATCTGTTAGTTTATAAAATTCAGAAAAAGGAAGTCTTCTAGATTGTTTTCTGAAATGTCATGAATACCATGGTAATGTGTAATTATAGTTTCTCTGGGTGGCAATAATGATAGTGATGATAGGAGACATTTATTGATTTCTGAACTATAGTAGATATTGTCTAATATATTAATATAGTGCATATGCAATATAATTTGTCACCTACTGTTTTCTTCCCATTTTACAATAAGAAGACCAGAAGAAAGTTTAGAGAAATTAGATGGTTTCTTACCAAAGTTTCACAATTAAACAAGTGATGAAGCTGGACACCCATATAGCTTCAGACCTTGACCTGGACAATCACAGAAAGAGAAGAGTTTATACTGCTCCCTTGGATTGACTCCTCAAACTCTTTCCACCTCTTTTTTTGAGTTACTGGTGAATTCTAGAAATATGATACGGAAGAAAGAGGAGACATAAGAAGTTATTTACTTTTTGTGTTTGATTTATTTATTTGTTCATGTTCTGTTTTGCACTTTAATGTAACAACCTGGGGCACTGTTATATGTCAAACATAAGGTTTATTAGAAAGTTAGTGGATGGATCACTTGGGTGGCTCAGTCGGTTAAGCATTCTGCTTCAGCTCAGGTCATGATCTTATCGTTCCTGGGTTCAAGCCCTGCATTGGGCTCTGTGCTGATGGCTCAGAGCCTAAAGCCTGTTTCTGATTCTGTGTCTCCCTCTCTCTCTCTGCCCCTCCCCTGATTGTACTCTGTCTCCTCTCTTTCAAAAATAAACAAACATTAATTTTTTTTTTAAACAAAGCTAATGAAAAGAGAATGGATGACCAAAGGAAAAGAAAGACTTGAAAGAGAGGATAAGGAATAGACTATGATGAAGTAGCCAATGGAATCATCTATTTCTCTGAGATAGAAGACAAGAAAATAAGCATGGGCATGAGGTACCCAGATCTGCAAGGCAGAAATAAGGCAACTTCTACGTATTTGTTTCAGCTCCTTTTGGGTAGATATGCCTCATCAGCAGTGAGCAACGAAGATTATGAGAGTCACAGGACCTGGATAAAAAGCTAACTGTTTCAAATATTTCACATGTCAACTAAAAAGACCTAGAAAAACAAATAGGCAACACTGTGATTTACAGATATGCAGGTTTGTTGTTGTTGTTGTAGTGCATGTGTTCACTCCTGTGTGTTTGTGTGTGTGTGTGTGTGTGTGTTAATCTGGTTGTAGAGGCAACGAAAACATTTAACCTGGATTCATTAAGGTTTAGAGGGTTTACAGTGAGTCTCTGTAGTTGAAAAAGTTAAAAGTGCCAGCCAGAAGGTCTGCAAAGGGAACCTTGCACCCCATGCTGGATAGAGAAAGAAAACAAAAGCAGTATGTGCCCAAGAGCCCATAGGAGTATAGAAATTCTGAAGTTTTATTTATAAATAACAGTAGATATAGTGAAAATAAGGCTGTCCATGTGCTAGAATGATGATAGTTTAGGTAAAAGAGTGCTATGTTATATTAATATATCGGACATGGAATTTGTATGTTACTGTGACATACTAAATATACTCATGAAGTTTGGTTGTCAGAGTGACTGAAATAGAGTGAGGCTTTAAAGAAGGTCAAAGAACTCTGAAGGTGGAGTGTGTCAGTGTCCACACATTAATATAGATAGTACTGAGAATAATAGTTGGAGTTGAAAGATGAGGGTTGTGAGTCCAGGGCCACAACTGTCATGGAGAGTGATAGGGTAAACCTGTTTCTCAGAAATTCCTACATGATTATTTCAGGTGACATAAGCCTCAAAAGAGAAATGTTCATGCCTAGTTGCTGAAGAGAAATGATGTGTAAGTGGCCATGTCACTCTTTAACATAAAATATATAATATTTACTTGTCTTGTTAATTGTTTCCCCTAGCAATATATAACCTCCATGAGAACACAGAATTTTGCAAAATTGGTTCTTGATTTTTCCTTTTTTGAAAAAATTTGCCTCACATATAGTTAATGTTCAATAAATGTCTGTTGAATGAAAGCTAGAATACCAAGGAATGATGAAAAGTTGGTAATTGGAAAATAAGAATGTGGGCTCTGCTTTCTGCCCCTATAATAGAAGCATGAGAGTAAAGAGCAGATGTAAGAAATGTGGTATCTTGTGAGGAAATCCAATTTTTTAGTTAAGGCAAGGAGGCAAAAGAATATTGTGACAAATTCTATTAGAAAGTGACTAAATCCAAGATGGAAATATGGAAAGTAATAGGAGAAAGCAATTAATGGCTAAATAGCCTGCTAATTTGGCAGAGATGAGTAAAAAATGATGTTAGTTTTATGGAATAAGTCATAGTAAGTAAATTATTATACCATTATATCAGTTAGTGTCACAATGAGAAACAGATGGTACATTGAAAGGTTTAGTTGCGGAGAAGGTAATAAAGGACTTATGTATAGGGATGTGGGCAAAGTAAAGGAATCCAACGAGAGATGGTAAAGCATCCAGGAACTAGGATCACAGAAAGTCAGTTGCTTTCCTGAAGGGTAGGGAAAGATTGTGGTGCTATTAAACCTGGCAAAAGTTCTAACCATGAGATTGGCATCAAGAAGAAAGTCTTGTCTTAGGTGGAGAATTTCAGCCACTACCAAGGAGATATGGGGGTGGGGACAATGGACTGACTGTGGGGGTGGGGGCAATGGACTACATTCTTCTGCTCATTCCTACTTCCTCCTGGTCATTTCTATTGGTGTCAACCATTGACAACGTCAAACATGGAGTAATAGGGAGTGGAGAATGAATTGGGGCATATACAACCATTTATCATGATGTTGAACACCGATGGAGAAAAAGGAATGTGTATGTGCGTTTTTATGTATGTGTGTGTAAGTTCGAGACCTGTTTGGTTCATTATGCTACGCATTATGCAAGTGGCCATATCAAGTGGGCATGTGTGTCTTTCATTTATGGTTTTCATTTTTATTGGAGAGTGCTGATCTAGAGCTGCTAAGAAAAGAGGCCTTCACAGGGAATATACAATTAGATGGGTCTGGGGATTCCTAGGCTTCTCTTAGTAAACATACAGACAGTTTTCTTCTAGTAGCACTGGCTTCTAATTCCATAATCTTATATAAGCTCTACACATCTCTATGCCCAGAAAGATATGTTGATCAAAGTTATGACTCACAAAGAAATGGCAATGTATTTTATATTGATGCTTTATAATTTCTATGGGAAATTATCCTTAAAGTTTATTGAGATTTCTCAGATTTTATACTAGATCTTGAAATTTTTGGCTCTGAAACTGTAGTTTATTATTAGCTAAACTGGGAGCCTTGCAATATTTTCAAGGCTTATTCTAATATTTTATAGTACTTATTTCATAGTACTTATTTACCTATCAACTTGAAATTAGAAAAATAGAACAGAGTTTATGTAAGGTTTGATTTCAATTTGTTTCAGAACTATGGGCAAAATTTCAAAAGGTTCTTATCAAAGAAGACTTGAATATTTTAAAAATCTTGAGAAGAATTTCAATATGCCTATCATTCTGCCATCTGCTATATTCTTCCTTAGTTTTCTATCACACAAGTTCCTGGAAACCACCTGCAAGGTATGCCAAGTACTACAAAACTGAATAAGACGCTTGGGGTTTCCTGCATGCCATTTGGCCCCATTATAATGAAATCTAAATCCTAGATTTCAATACTTGGTGGCTATTAACATTCTATTGAACTTTATAAAAGAACTAAGCTATATAAATCCTGTGCCTTAGCTAAGTTGCATTGAAAACATGACATTATGCTTTCCAAGAAAAAGATACCTACTTATTCCATGCAAAGTATTGCAATATCCAGTGTTAGACACTACAAGAAAGATTTGTTTGTAGTGGCTGCTCTGAGAATTCACAGCCCCAAAGTACTAGCTCGAGGAAGTTGAGCAATGACTCTTTCATGATTTGTTAGTTTTGGTGGCCCAGTGTGCAACAAACCACTTTGCATATGTTGGTTGCTCAATATTTACATAATTTACTTTGACTCGGAAACACATACTTCAGAGACACAGATCTGCTCATTGGTTAGGAGGAGTCAACCACTGGGCTTTTCCATCGGTTAGTCTTGGCAGAAGCCAATGACAGATAGGGGCCTATTAGGAATAGAACAAAAAAAATATTTTTTACAAAGTAAATGCTGGGGAATAAACCTTGGCAAGGTTACATCAGAATAATAATCAAAGTGAAGTTTGGTCAAACTTATTAATATTATTATTAATTATATTATTAATATAATTATAAATTAATAATATATTTCTGGTTTTAAGAGCTAATTCACCATAAATCTCCCATTATCTTTTTCAAGATATATTGCAATTGATATTCTAAGGAGTTAGCTTATATGAATGGCACATGTAGTATATGCAATCAAAATTCCTGGGTTGTAGACCACTTGTGATTGAGGAATTTAACATGAAATAATAATAATAATAATAATAATAATAATAATGATAATTGTTTAAATAAAATATTTTTTAAAAACCTTACTTTAGGTCAGGCTATTTTTCTAAGTAGTTTACTTACATATATTGATTTAATCATCAATAAAAATTAAAACTTCATTATTTATCAAACTGAATTATTAATATATAAGTACTACTTGATGAAGTGTATAAATGAGAATAGGGAAAAAATAAATGTTGTGATTTTTTAAAATGTTTATTTATTTATTTTGAGAGAGTGAGAGACAGAGCCCAAGCAGGGGAGGGGCAGAGAGGCACAGGGAGAGACTCCCAAGAAATAATGTTTTAAAAATTGATATTTAGGGGACATCTGTATGGCTCAGTCAGTTGAGCGTCTGATTCTTGATTGCAGGTCATGATCTCGCAGTTTGTGCATTCAAGTCCTGTGTCAGGCTCTGCACTGACAGCACAGAACCTGCTTAGGATTCTTTCTGTCTCCCTCTCTCTGCCCCTCCTGCTCTTTCTTTATGTCTCTCAAAGTGGGTGAATAAACTTTAAAAAAATGATATTTAGTTAATGGAAATGAGCAGCCATCATTACATAAGAAAACAAATTTACTGTTTAAGAAGTTTAAATAGAATAGAAGCATTTGTGGGGTGCCTGGTGGCTCAGTCAGTTAAGCATCTGACTCTTGGTTTTGGCTCAGGTCATGATCTCACAGTTTCATGGGTTCCAGCCCCATGTTGGGCTTTGTGCTGGCAGCACAGAGCCTGCTTGGGATTCTCTCTCTGCCTCTCTCCCTGCCCCTCCCCTGCTCGTGCCATCTCTGTCTCTGTCAAAATAAATAAAAATACTTAAAAAAAGAAAGAAGACTTGAAAGTGCACATCCTTGTTATTTAAAAAAAAGCATTTGTATTTTCTAGCACTAGCCATTTAATATTGAACAATTATTTCACTAGATTCATTTATTTTATTAAGTGTTTTCTGATTATCCATTGTATGGATTCAGTCTTGAATTCATCATCCTAGCATTTCCATACAGGAGCATGACTTCTCACTTTGTGGAAGAGCTGCCCTCACACTGCTGGACCCTACATTGCCCAGGAGCCCAGTAGCCTGGGAATGCCTCAGATATAACATACCTCCCCTGAAGTCCACCCCATAATGGATAACAGAATGGTGGGAGTGAGTGAATATATACCCTAGCTCCCCGACTCTGGCCATGCTATTCTGAAACATGTTTCGCATTGTTTCCCAGAGCTTTCTGTGGAGTTGAGCTATGGCCAGTGACCACAGAAGTTCATTTAACAGTATATCCCTTATTGTCTGCATTCTCTTCCCCGTGTCACCTCTCCATGACACTGTCAGCATTCCTCTCAAAATGACGAGTGCTCAACTCTTGCCTAAAAATCTGCTTTTGAGGCTAACCTCAACTAAGGCATTTCTTGTGTACAAAACATTGTACATTCCTGTAAGACAAAATGATTCTCGCCTACAAAATTAAAAAAAAAAAAAGAAAAAGGCAAAATGAACTTTATTTCTAATCACTTTACCTACTCATATTTAAGCTTATGTGAGGCCATACGAGGTAAAAGCAGTGTGTGAACAGCTAGCATGTATACTATATGGATAGCTTATACATATATGTGTAGCACACACAGTATGTTCAGCACACATGCAATCACAGTATCACCTTGCTTATTCTCAGCAACTTGAACTTTATGAAGAAGGAGATATAAAATTTAGATCTCTAAGAACTAGATTTAAAATCAGGACAATATATATAGTGTGATAAGGTATTAATAAAGACTTTTTATGCACATGGAAACAATGTAAAACATAACACATTAAAAAAATTATCAAGGATTGCACAAGTAGACAGGAAAAAAGCATTTTGTTCTACCCGTGGCCATTTAAGCTGGAAAAAAAAATACCTATGACATAAGTGTCTTGACTAAAATATTGTTGCTGTCATGCACCTGATTTTTTTGAATGATTTTTGATGCCTATTGTTCTGTTCTTTTATGTTTACCTAATTTTACAATTTAAATTACTTTCATATCCCGTAACAAGGTTATCCACACATTCATTGTTTAGTACTGCTAATATCACTGCAAAAAATCATACCTAAAATCCTTAATTGTGAACCAGAAATTGGATGTGAACCAAATTGTGAACCAAAAACCACAAGAAAAAAGAAAAGACCAAGTAAAAAATGTGACACACTCTGCTGTTAATTTGGAATTGTATACTCTATGAAATACTGATGTGATGTTGCCAATATTTTTAAAGGACACTAAAGCAGAACTGCTTATAATTTTAAAACCAATATGTAAGCAGGCAAGGATGATGGGAAAATGCCGGTGATATTGCTGCA
This sequence comes from Felis catus, assembly GCF_018350175.1. Lineage (NCBI taxonomy): Eukaryota > Metazoa > Chordata > Mammalia > Carnivora > Felidae > Felis > Felis catus. The sequence continues at coordinate 158,067,769 of NC_058371.1, read as the reverse complement.
AGATCCACACCATTATCAACACGAAAACTGTGTACATTTATGAGCTCTGCGAGTGCCTCTCCCATACTTGATTCCTATGAATAAAAGGTTTTATTTCCCCAGTTTTTTTTTCTTTTTCTTTTCTTTTCTTTTTCTTTCTTAATTCCAGTATAGTTAACATGCAGTGTTACATTAGTTTCAGGTTTACAATATAGTGATTACAATTCTATACATTATTCAATGCTCATCACGGTAAGCGTACTCTTAATCCCCCTCACCTAAAAAATAAGTTTTGAATAACATGAATTTTGAATTTCAAGATTTCTTCAAGAATATATCTCTAGTGGGGTGCCTGGATGGCTCAGTAGGTTAAAAGTCTGAATTCGGCTCAGGTCATGATCTCCCAGCTCGTGGGTTAGAGCCCGGGTCAGGCTCAGAACCTGGAGCCTGCTTCAGATTCTGTGTCTCCCTCTCTCTCTGCCCCTCCCCCACTGGCGCTCTGTCTCTGTCTCTGTCTCTCTCTCTCTCAAAAATAAATAAACATTAAAAAAATTTAAAGAAAGGATATATTTCTAGCACAAAATGCAAGTATTCTCTTTAAATTTATCAAAGTGCAAATTTTATGTCATCCTCAATGAAATGTTAATTGAAATCTATCTAAAATAATGGATCTGTAAAATAAATTAGAAATTAATTTTTTTACTGTAGTTTGTTTTGGTTTTATAAAACACAATTGGACTACTTATTCTCAAAATCCTCAGTAAGTATTTATAACATCCTTCTGGATGTATATTCCAAATGTTTTGTTATATAGGTTAAAAGGTATAATAAGAACTGGTGTGAAAACATAAATCATAGATACTTCATATTATTTTCTTAATCAAATGCAGTATTTGTAATGGAGTCAATTTCAATGGCAGGCTTTGTTTGAGGTTTTGTGTTGTTTTCATTGAACATTTAGGTAGTCAAGTTTCTCTGGAGAAGAATATATCTTTACAAGGGTTCTGTAGCAGTATTAGAAATGTGGAAAATATACAGTAAAACCTTGGATTATGGGTAACTTGTTCTGTGAATGTTCTGCAAGATGAACAAACATTTCTGATAAATTTTAACTTGATAAAGGAACGATGTCTTGCAATATGAGTAGCATGTGATGCCGAACATCACATGATCACAACTGAGCCGATGGTTCTTGAAATTCACTTTGATATACAAGTGCTTTGGATTACAGGCATGTTTCCTGAATGAATCAGGCTCTCAAACCAAGGTGTTACTGTGTATCACTTTTGCCTTGATGAAAAATGTGCCAAGTGCACTTAGATATTATAATTATTTTAACATGATAATTAAAGTATTTATTATAACTATTATGATGCTTAGTGTCTCAGTTTTACATTTTAAATCTTTTCCCTCCATTTTACCTATCCTGGTCTACTTCTTTTACTATTTTTAGTTAATATACACTATTTCATAGTTTCTTTAAATCCTGAGAATAGAATTGTTTTAAAGATTATCTTAAACTTTTCAATAAACATGATGAAACAAAGTTTTCCCCATTTTGATTAGTTTAAGCATTGTACAATAGACAAAATATTTGCTATTTGATGATTTTGAAAATTATAAACATAATTGAACAAAGTATGTAATGGAAATCTACAGCTTTTTTTTGTATTCATTTCTCCCATTTTCTCTATGTCCTTTTCTCCTATCCTCCTTCCTGTATTCCTCTTTCTGTTAAAACATTTAAAAATCTTTAACACAGATAAATGCTACAGCATTTTAGAAACACTTTGTACTGACTTATGCTCAGTTTCAGCAGAGTGTTTTTCAACTTGAGAAATAAATCAGCATTTATATTTAATTAAGTCACCATAGGAATATAAAAACATCAGATTAAGTGTGTGAAGCATTAGAAAAGCCAAATATTTTCAAACATTTGTGCTTCTGAGTCCAGCCATGGAACTGTCTCGAATCTTCCATTTCCCTTCCCCAGAAACTGCTTGAGGGGGCTCTGGAAAAGCAAATGTTTTTTTTACCTCTGCCTTTTTCCACCTATCCTAAAGCTAGAGTTCAAATGGAAAGGAAGGTATTGATCATTCTTTCATCTAGGAGCTATGTTTGGTCTGCTCTGGGCCATGCATCTGAACCATATAATGACAGTTCCCACCAGGTCCTAACTGCACTCTGGGACCCAGTTGAGTAGGTGACATACTCGAAGTTTCTGGGCCCCTGTTTTAACCCACAGGGCAAAAGACTGGCATCAGCAACCTATCAGAAACATTCTTAGCAGGGTCCTGTATCAATGCCATGCCATGTTTACAATAAAACAAAATGGTAACAAAATGATAACACGTTGAGACCATTGAAACAACTGAGGATTTCTCTGTATTGGGAGAAAAAGTATTTGCAATGGTTACTTTCAGGGGTCAACTTGGCCAGGCTATGATACCTGTTACTCAAGCAAACACTAATCTAGTTGTTGCTGAGGACATATTCGGTAGAAGTGGTTAACATCTACCATTGGTTGATTTTACGGTAAAGAAATCACTGTGATAAGGTAGGCGGGCCTCATTCATTTGCTTCAAAGGCCTGAACCGTAAAAATTTAAGGCTCCTTGAAGAAAGAGAAATCCTGCCTCACGTTTGCAACATCAGCTCCTACCTGAAAGCTTCGAGCCTCTGACCTGTCCTACAAATTTGAACTTGTCAGTCTCCACAATCACATGAGCCAATTCCTTGAAATAAATCTCTTCATTTCATAGATATAGACACAGATACAGATAAAGATTTTTTGCTGGGGAGCCCAACTGATGCAGTATTATTTACACAGTGCTCAGTATAAGCATCCTCTTTTGCTGACAAAGCCTAGCTTTTTATCATTTCCAACATGCAAGGCATCATCTAAATTGTTTTATAAATAGAATGTAAACTTATTAAAAGACTACAGTCACGAAACAGGACTGACACATGTCTTCATATTTTTCTTTCATAATACTGGGTTTACATGATATTATTTTGACTGAAGTAGATAATGATTCATATTATTTGTATTTTTGTATGTTTATTTATTTTTAATTTACATCCAAGTTAGTTAGCATATAATGCAATAATGTTTTCAGGAGTAGATTCCAGTGATTCATCCCCTATGTAAAACACCTAGTGCTCATCCCAACAAGTGTCTTCCTTAATGTCCCTTAACCATTTAGCCCATGCCCCCACCCACAGCCCCTCCAGCAACTCTCAGTTTGTTCTCTGTATTCAAGAGTCTCTTGTGTTTTGCCCCCTGCTCTGTTTTTATATTCTTTTTATTTCCCTTCCCTTATGTTCATCTGTTTTGTATCTTAAATTCTTCATATGAGTGAAGTCATATATTTGTCTTTCTCTGAGTGACTTATTTCACTTAGCATAATACTGTCTAGTTCCATCCATGTTGTTGCAAATGGCAAGATTTCATTTTTTTGATTGCTGAGTAATACACACACACACACACACACACACACACACACACACACACACACACACCACATCTTTATCCATTCATCTGTTGATGGACATTTGGGCTCTTTCCATAATTGGCTATTGTCGATAGCACTGCTATAAACTTTGGGGTACATGTGCCTCTTCGAAACAGCACACCTGTATCCCTGCAGAATAAATTCCTAATAGTGCAATTGCTGGGTCATAGAGTAGGTGAGATTTTAGCTTTTTGAGAAACCTCCATATTGTTTTCCAGAGTGGCTGCACCAGTTTGCATTACCAACAACAATGCAAAAGAGATCCTCTTTGTCCACATCCTCGCCTACCTCTGTTGTTGCCTGAGTTGTTAATTTTAGCCATTCTGACTGGGTGACGTGGGTGTCATTGTGGCTTTAATTTGTATTTCCCTGATGATGAGTGATGTTGAGCATTTTTTCATGTGTCTGTTAGCCATTTGGATGTCTTCTTTGGAAAAGTTGTCTATTTGTGTATTTTACTCATTTTTTCACTGGATTATTTGTTTTTGGGGTGTTGAGTTTGATAAGTTCTTTATAGATTTTTGATACAAACCCTTTATCTGATATATCATTTGCAAATATCTTATCCCATTCTGTCAGTTGCCCTTTAGTTTTGATGATTGTTTGCTTCACTGTGCAGAAGCTTTTTATCTTGATGTGGTCCCAATAATTCATTTTTGCTTTTGTTTCCCTGCCTCTGGAGATGTGTTGAGTAAGAAGTTGTTGTGGTTGAGGTCAAAGAGACTTTTGCCTGCTTTCTCCTCTAGGATTTTGATGTCTTCCTGTCTTACATTTAGGTCTTTCATCCATTTTGAGTTTACTTTTGTGTATGGTGTAAGAAAGTGGTCCAGGTTCATACTTCTGGATGTCACTGTCCAGTTTTCCCAACACCATTTCCTGAAGAGACTGTCTTTATCCCATTGGATATTCTTTCCTGCTTTGTCAAAGATAAGTTGACCATACATTTGTGGGTCCATTCTGGGCTCTCTATTCTGTCCCATTGAACTAAGTGTCTGTTTTGGGGCCAGATTCATATTCTTTAAAAAAAAATTTATTGTTTATTTGTGAGAAAAAGAGAGACAGAGTGCAAGTGGAGAGGGGCAGAGAGAGAGGGAGACACAAAGCAGGTCCAGGCTTTGAGCTGTCAGCATAGAGCCTGGTGCAGGGCTTGAACCCACAAACCATGAGATCATGACCCAAGCCGAAGTTGGGTACTCAACTGACTGAGTCACCCAGGCACCCCAGTAATGATTCATATTCTAAAAAATATGACTCTAATATATTTTAACCCATTTTAATGTATTTTGGTGTTTTATACTTCTTTTTTACCCCACACTTCTTTAATTTTTCTATGCTTTAAATTTTGCCTTAACTCCTTTGATATTCTATTTATATTTGCTCTATCATTATTAAAATAATTCCTTCAGCTTGAAAGGGAAAAAAGGCATTAGTTTTATCTCATCTGTCAAGTTTAATAATTTTATAGTGCTATCTGGAAAGCTCAGACTAAGAAGGATTCATAGTTCGTATTCCTGATTAGTAGCAACAATCGATGTCTTTGATATTTGTGATGGGTGTGGAAAAAAGGGTCAGGGGAAAATGTGGTATTTTTGGGAAACCGTTATCTACACGTTGATGCTGGAAAAATCCATATCACCAGCCCTGACCTCTCTTCTGAGCTCTAACCCTAGATTCAATTACTTCTAGATTTTTCTTTGAAGTGACATCACCATTCATCTAATCCTCTAAGCCAGAAAAGATATAAACTCCTTTTTTCTCTATGCCCTTCATTCTAGCTGACACCAAGCCTTGACAATTTTGCTTTCTAAACATTTATTTTATCTGTCCACCTCTATACTCCTATCATAACACTTAAAGGTTACTTTTTTGACTCTTTCAGTACACAATGAATTTCTGAAGAACAGACATTCACATTTGTCTTTGCATACCTAGTGGCTAAAACAGCGTATGACACTGAGCAAGTTAACAATAAATATTTGTTACCCATAGAAACATCCTCTATAAAGGCTTTTTCATTCCTGCCAAGAATAGGTCTAATTTAATTCCCACCTCTCTTTATGCTCTTACTTCCTTCTGAGTATTTCCTACAATGTACTGGAAAACTTGTTTGCACTTATTTGTTAGCATGACCATCTCACACTAGTACTTGTTAAATTGTTTGTAGAAACCACATCACAAATCATTTCTGTACCACTTGTACTCAGCACAATTCCTGATTTTTATTCTCTCAATAAAGGCCTGGTTATAGGAAGGAACAAGAATCTCGGGAAAGGTTCTCACTGTCTAGGTTCCAGTGCTCTTCTAAGCACAGAGAACGAGTATTGTGTTTTAAGCATTTATTTTTATTAGTTGTATTCAGAATACACATGTGGGTCTTCTGGATCAGAAAGATTGGTTATTATTATTTAAATGACTGTAACTTCACTGGCCATCTCTGTCCCAGTTTTACACCTGAGATGACACAATGTAAACAAGATGAAAAACATCTAGTGACATGTGTGGCCAAATAGTCCATAGATGAAGGAGGAAGTAAAATGGATTTTCTCTGCTTATATTAAGGAGAACGAGGTGGCTGCCTGTTTTCTCTGCCAAAAGGAGGCACAAAGCCTCTGCTCCTTGGAGATGGGGTGAAATGATCCTAGGTTCTCACTCTAATAATATAGAATTGAGTGTATTTCCCTAAAGGCCAGATATACCCTAGAGTGTTTCTGGATTTTACTACCTAGAGATGGCTCCAGGGTCCTGGGAATGATTTTCTTTTGAAATATAAACCTATATCTCAAAAGCTAGGTAACTCTTCCTGGAGTTTTCTCACTATCTGTGTATGTGAATTTATTTTTTCTTCCAAGGTTTTCTTTAAATTTGAGTTAGTTAACATGTAGTGTCATATTGGTTTCAGGAGTAGAATTTAGTGATTCATCACTTACATATAAGTGCTTATCCCAGTGAATGCCTTCCTTAATATCCATCACCCATTTAGCCCACTCTCCACTCACTTCCCCTCCAGCAACCCTCATTTGTTCCCTGTATTTAAAAGTTCTTATGGTTTTCTTGCCTCTATATTTTTATCTTATTTTTCCTTTCCTTTCCTATGTTCATCTGTTTTGTTTCTTAAATTCTACATATGGGTGAAATCATATGATATTTGTCTTTCTCTGATGGACTTATTTTGCTTAACATAATACACCCCACTCTATATGTAGGTGAATATTAACCTCCCAATACTTTCTTTTATCCCAGGTTCCTGTATTTTAGCAAAATTTATTCAGATAACTCTGAAGAAACACAAAAATTTTCCTCTACATTGCCAGAGTGTGACTATAATCTCTCGAGACCCAGCCACCCCAGTGAAGGTTGCTTTGAGGAACCATAGCTGAACATGGGATGTGAACTAGCAGAACCAAAATATAGGATCTGTAAGGCCTACTTAGACTATTGCACCAAAATAGCTATCTCAACAGAGTGGAGGGTGACTTTATAAATATAAGCTTAAATAATGATACTATGGCAATGGAAAGCAACTACATGATTGGAATAAAGTGAACATAATCCTAATATCAGAATATTACAATGTTTGTACCCCAATGCACATTCCTAAAACATTAGGTCTAATACATGAAAAATCTTACCTAAAAATAGCAGTAAATCAAATTGTGTTCTACATTAAAATGATAATACATGATTACTTAGTATGTTTCATTCTAGTAATGAATATAGGGCAGTTTAAAAGTATTAAATCTACATAACTAACCACAACAATAATTCAGAATTGAAAACAATTTCCATTACCACTATATTTAACAAACCAATTTTAAGTCTCAGTAATGAAAACCTAAATCTGACAGTGGTACCAAAGTAGCAAAGCAGATCCATGGAATCAATGAGAAGACTCAGAAATAAATACATGTGTGTGGATGTGTGTATGTTTGTCTGCATTTAGTACAAACAAGTTTCTCCATCCTAGGGAAAAGCTGACTCAGTTAAGAAATGGTCGGAGCAATTACTTCTTTCAGTGAGAGTATCACAGTTGATCTTAAATTACAAAATTCCAGATAGATTAAAGAACTAAATATAAAAGAGTTTAAATTTTTAAAAAAATGAAGAAATTATGAGTACATAGTTATCTTGGTTGAAGAAGGCTTTTCCAAATCTGGCATCAAAAACCAAAGATGGAAAACAAAACAAACAAAATATTATTAGTATAGGCCAAGGACAGATAGGAATATTTATGATGTATGGACCACAAAAATAATAAATGTCCATAATGTTTAAATTGTACTGACACAACTTATAAAAACTGAAACACATTATTAAAAAAAAATGAGAAGGAACACAAACAGTATTTTACAAGTAATGTGATTCAAGTGATCCATAAAACCTATGAAAACAAAACTTAGATATGATTCTCTTCTAATGTAATAATGATAATTATTATTATGGTGTATGATTATATCAAATAATCATAATTGTTATTATTACATTATGGGATAATCATTATTATTATTGTAAAAATCCCCCACCTTTGCAATTGTTTGCAAAGTGGACACATTCCCGTACCGTTGTTGAGAAAGCAAACAGGAATGATATTTCTAAAGAGTAATTTCTAAATGCTTATCAGAAGTTTAGAAGATGTACATTTTTAATTCTAATCTAGAAAAAAATCCTCTGTACATAACCAGAGATTTCAACAGAGTTATAAGCAAAATACCTGGCAATAGACCTGTATTAAAAATTTAAATATATAGTAAAATACTATGAACAGTAACTCTCCTATGTTTGAGGAAAGTAAACTGCACGAGAAAAGAAGTGAAAATAAAAGCAGATTACAAGTTTTGGACATCATTTTAAATTGAAAATTAAAATATATTTCCAAAAGGATTAGAACAAAATGTTGTTATCTATACATGGCAGGTTAATGGTTATTTCAGTTTTTATCTCTCCTCTTCCTCCTTCCTTTCTCCAATACCCAGCCTTCAGGGTGTTCTTCCTTCCTTCCTTTCAACGAAATCTTCTTCTTCTTTTTTTTTTTTTTTGTGAATATAGCTTATTGTCAAATTGGCTTAGATACAACACCCAGTTCTCATCCCAACAAGTGCCCTTTTCAGTGCAATGCCCATCACTCATTTTAGCTTTCCCTCCAACCACCCTCAGTTTGTTCTCTGTATTTGTCTCTTGTGGTTTGCTTTCCCCTTCTCAAGAAATTGTTGGGAATGATGATCTGGGGCTTTTAAAAGGGAATGAACACTGTTTTTTCAAACCAGCTTTTTTCTGTAGCAGCAATCACATGCTTACAAGCTTTCTAATTTGAGTTGAAATAACCTAGCAAAAAAGTAGGTATTATACTTTTATTCATTAAGTGTTTAGATTTTTTACATTTATTAGCAGTAGAAAAAATTAAAATTAATTGTGAGCTGAGTCTGCATGTATATGAAATACTGTAGTAGATAAAATAAGAAGAAACCTTCTAGAAAAATTAAAATCAGTTAAAAAAATCTTTCAGGTTAAGGGTGCCTAGGTGGCTCAGTCGGTTAATAAGCGTCTGACTTCAGCTCAGGTCATGATCTCATGGCTTGCGAGTTTGAGCCCCACATTGGGTTCTGTGCTGACAGCTCAGAGCCTGGAGCCTGCTTAGGATTCTGTGTCTCACTCTCTCTCTGCTCCCACCGCCACTTGTGCCCTCTCTCTCTCTCTAAAATAAATAAAAGCATTAAAAAAATTTTCAAGTCAGATTCTTGAAAAAATACATACATATAGATGCTACAACCTATATCTACATAGATACATACATATATACTTACCTAACTATATGCATACATAGAAACACACACATAGAAATGTATGTACACACACAGATAATAGAACCTCCATGGTTTATTTAAGTAATTGTCTAAGAGAATCCCTTGGGAAGATGCATAAGGAATTAATTAGACATAGGTGAATAGCATTTGTGTTGCTCAGATATAGAAGTTTTATTACAGTTAAATTTTTGAGCACAAATGCCATGGGCTTCCAATTGCTTTATCAATTCTCAGGTTTTAACTTGGTTAACCACCATTCCATGAAAATTTAGAGAAATAAAGTGTAGTCTTTGGGGACAAGTACAGAGTTTATAAAAATAAATAAACTAAACCTCCAAGTTAACATTAAAAAATAGATGTGAGAGAATATTCTCTGCTTTTACAATTTCACTCCTTGTCTGTTTCCATTATTCATATTTTTTTGCTTTCTTCTTGGGTTTTCTTTGCAAATCTGAGCTGCAAAGGAGTATCTGTAAATCATCCCACTTACTTTTTCAAAGTGGGATACATGTTAATTTATGAGTTATAACTGAAATATTTTTGAATAATAGAATAGAACTTCACCTTCTATAAAATAACATCTTCGATAAAATATAAAATAACTTTACCTTCATCATTCACTGGCAATATACATATTCTGTGTGTGTATATATATCAGTCACATATTGTTTACTCTTGAGTATCATTTCAGATTTAGAACATTAAGTTATGTCAGCAACCATGAACTCTAGTATTATAATACCAAAATACACGAATATACACACACCTGCTCAAACATCTAAGCCAGACAGGAGAGCTGACACACTGAACATGCAGGCAAGAGTTCAAAGCTGTCTTCCTGTTTGAAAAACACTTTCAAAGTGATGTACAGAATGTCTTTAAAAACAGTTGCTGAATCTACAGCCTATTCTTCAAAGGTAGGCTTGAAAGAAACATATTCTGTTGTTATATATAAGTGAGACATTATATGAAGTCATGGAAATATATCTCCTAACATAGCCTCTAGCGTATAAATGCAATAAGAGAATTTGTTCAACTTTTCTTACAGTCACCTTTGATTCTTCTAAGGTTTTAATGCCAGCATCCAATTTCGTAACAGAAAAACTTGTTTTAAATACATAAAGACAAGGACTTTAGTCTTGTTTACCGCTCTATCCTCAGAACACAGTACATAACAATTTCAATGGTTAGGACACTGCTTATACTTTTTCACTGATGTATCCTTAACATCAAAAAAGGCTAACCTCTTGGGGATCAGGGTAGATGCGAAAATGAAGACCTCTGTGTGCAAAATGTATTTGCATCAGTGTTTGCATTCAGTGTCATAGTATTTACGTTAGTTTGGGCAAGTCATTCTCAGTACTAAATCTCATAGTTTGTGGAGAGAAGAGAATTTGAAGAAATATTTTCTGACAATAATCTGGCAACCACATGGCATACTTTACTCCCCTGCACACACATCCCCCCATATGTAGTCAACCAAGAAGACCTGCATTCACTGTTACATAGAAAAGGAAATACTAAGATTTTGCAGATAAAGGATATAAGCTATAAAAAACTTAAAAAAAAAGTAACACACCCAATAAGAGATGAAGTTAGGAAAAAAGGGTCTTCCGCAATTCCAGCCAGATATTCATTTCTCTATAGTACAGGCAAAAACAAAATTCCACCAGCTGATCTGAAGAGACAGGATAGTAATAGCATGTGAGTTAGAACTTAAAATACCAAAGGAATAGCAACTAATAATTTGGCAGAAAATAAGAGGGAGAACATCTCAGAAACAAAACCCATCTATGCCTTTGAATAAAATATTGGAAATGTTGTCTGATGGATCTTGAGCCTGATTTTCTCTTCAGCAAAGGGGAGATTTACATGAAAGCTTTGATTCTAGTTTGGGCCTACATATGAGTAACATCAACAGTGCACAATGATATCCTAAGGGTTTCTTCTGAAATACCAACTTTACTCAAAATCCTGGGAAGGATACAGTAACTTCATTCATTCATTTATTCATTCATTCATTTATGTTTTCATGCATCCAAAATATATTTGTTAATCATTTGATATGTGCCCTGTATAGTGCTATGTTCTGAACACAGAGCAGTGAACAAGATTAAGTTCCTTTCTTCACGAGCTTTTGTTCTTGTGTGTTTCTGTGTATGTGTATGTGTATGCATTTGTGCATGCAAACAAACATGATCTATGCTTATCAAGGGTTTGAGAAGAGATAAAACATATATAATTTTGAATCAGAGAGAGAAAAATGATATATATTGAGTCACCAATTCTTGGTACTGGGAAACTATAATGATTTTGAGCAAGTATATGACAACCATTGATGTACTATAAAAAGATAGTTTGTGACAAGGTATCCTTGAGACTCATAAGAAGAGAGAATGACAAAAGCTAAGAGATGGTTTGAGATTCAAGCAGCAAGCTTGTTTGAGCAACAGAGTTGTGTTAAGAGGCAGAGAAAACATCTGATGTCATTTTTTTGTCAGAATCTAGACATCAACAGCAGTGTAGATAGGGGAATTAAGTCAGTTTGCTATCGACTACTTTATTTTTGTCTCATTGATGGAGTGGACCAATATGTTTCCTGTATTTCCTGAGATGTTCATGGAAACCTTTCATGGAAACAAAGGTAGGAAAAATTGTCAGGAAAGAGTCACTTAGGTCACACATTCCAGAAAAAAATATATCAGATGTGCAGTGAGTCAAGGCTGCTAGATATGACAATTACACTCTTATCAATGACTTTTGAAGGAGAGATTTTAGTAAAATCATGGAATATGCTTTGCAGAGCAGAGCTTGTTTTTCCTACGTCCCACCCTGTGACTATCTCCTCACTCTGCTAACCATGATTGGATTTTGGTACATAACGGGAATTCAGAAATGATCATTTAATGAATGAATGAAAAATTATTGAATAGGAAAGGTTAAAAATTAGATTGGATGTTAAAAATGAGAGGAATTGAATGTAATATGTAATCTTTAGCACAAGTTAGCAAATAATAGTATGATTAACTTGAAAATAATATATAGGTCTATACCTCTTAAAGGTTATCTCAGTTAAGGAAAAGTTGTTTTGGAGACCCAAAAAAACCAAAACCAAAAACCAAAACCAATCTATAAACTCAGCCAGAGGAGAAAGAGTAATTGGAAGAGAACAGGGGAGAGATATAGTATGAGACAAAGGAGGAAAGAATTGAATAGAGGGCATAAAATGTAAGTGAAGACAATCTTAAAAAGAAGAGTCTCTCTTTTTAAAGACCTCATTTTTTTTTAGAGTGGTTTAAGTTCACAGCAAAATTGAGAGAAAGGTACAGAGGTTTCCCATATATCCTCTGCCTTCACACACGCGCAGCCTCCCCCTTTCTAAGCCTTCTCCACCAGAGAGGTACATTTGTTACAATTGATGAACCTATACTGACTTTCATAATCACTCTTAGTCCGTAGTTTACCTTAGGGTTCACTGTTGGTGTTGTATATTCTATGGGTTTGGACAAAAGTGTAATGACACATATCCATCATTACAATATCATGCGGAGTATTTTCACTGCCCTAAAAATCCTCTGTGCTCTGCTCTTATTTTCATTGTCAGTGTTATACTGAATACCAAGGAGTAAAAGAGACAAGGTTTCTAAGAGGGTTTTAAAATATTTTTAACATTATTAAGATTTTTAGCCAAAAAGCAGACTTTGTTTCAAGGTAATCTGTCCAACCAAACCACAGAGCCATGTACCCAGGGAGATCAGTAAATTTCTCTTAAGGGGAATTTTTAATGACAAGACAGATAGCCATCTGATAGACTTCATTTGTTTCGATTGCTTCTGCACTGTTGGAAAAGGTGACTTTGAGATGGCTTCCAGCCCTACATTTTTGATTCAGTGATTCATTTTAACCATCAATACTAACTATAGAATAATAATTCAAGCAAATCATAAAATTTTGGTCCCCAGCTTGCCATCAGTTTATGTGGGGTCTTGTGTCCCAAACAAAATGCTTTTATTACCATTACAAACACACACACATTATAAAACTAGACACTGCTTATACTTTATTTGAAGACAAAGATTACATTCTCAAGTGCTCATTCAATAATACCACATGTGATTTTTAATCATTTGTTTACCCTGCCAGAGCTCTGTAATTAGTGTATATCACTTATGAATTAATATTTCTAGTATATGATAAAGTGTTAGGAATGAAATTATTGTATAACACATTATTTAACATAATAATTTTAATGCCAGGCAATACCTGTGGTTCCCAGTGGTTGTTATTGATAGCTCCTTCCCTCACCTAAATGTGGAGGTCATCAAAAAAGGTATTTATATAGGGGCTACGCTAATTTCTGATTTATTAAAAGTAGATATGTGTCGTGGATTTATTTTTGCCAGTGATTTGCAAGGCTGAAACAGTAATTACCTCTCTAATCTTGTAGCATCTTTTAAAATTGCTGATGGAAGAAGTCATCACTAAGGTCCATTATTCTTAATTACTTTAGGTCAATTGACCTAGCATAACTACTTATAATACAAAGTAGTATACAGCATACCGTATGTCTAACAACTTAAATCAATAACAACATACTCATGGTAACTATCTTCAGTATAGACTTGAAAGAAAATGGATTATGAATATTGTCAGCATATTTTACATAAATGTTCAAAAACTATGTATTTTAGGATTGGCCAAGTATTCTAAAATGCCCAGTTGACAGCAAGAATGATTTTTTCCCCTAATTTGTGTTAAATATTTGTGTCCAAAACTTGTATTATGCAGAGAGATTATGCAGTATCATATGGAGACGGAGGGGACGGATATAACAAAACGTCATGTCCTAAGTCCTTGTTCCTTTGAAGTTTTCTCTGGCTTTTCATTGAATAACCTAGTTAGCTTTATGTCACATTATTGATCCCAATCTATCTTGTTGTCCTTACTAACTAGACTTTAACTCTGGGACACTCAGAGTCTGTCTCTTACTCCTGTAAATCTTAAGACCTTGTTTTGCCTCACTTATAACTTGCCGTTCTGATGTTTAAAGTTCTTCCCCATCCAGATTAGTCCCCTGGTCCATCTAATATGTAGCAAGATTATGACCTAGTGTAAACTGCACGCCAGGTGAATACCAGTCCTAAATAGCTAGAATTACTTTTGTTCAACTAACACCTTTTTACTCAGCACACAAACCTACTGTAGTTGTTACAGGTAAGATTAATATATATATATATACACACACATATATATGTGTGTATATATGTATATACATATATATATGAAAACAATAATAATAAGCAATGTTAAAAAAAAGTTAAGCACTACAGAAAAGTATAAATTAAACAGTCAAAGACAGTTCAAAATTCCAATGAACTCCCCTGTAGCAACCACTTTTGCTTATTTGGGGTTTGAATTTCTTCTGAAACTGAAATCTATAACTCTAAATAGTATAATTATTTTCTCTTTAGTCAATGTTAGGGAATATCTATGGACTTTGCTTTGAAAAATGAAGATGACTTCGTTTCCATCTACACCTTTTATTAGAGAGATTCTGAGGGTGGAGAAACTTCAATACAGAACACCTGGATGATGGAAACCTAACAAAAATCATTGTTTTAAATAAAGCTTGATTTCTGTGTATTAAGGAAAATACCCAAAGCCGAGAATAAAGAGGGCTCCTGCTGAGAATATGGAAAGCAGCAAGAGAATGTAGTCCCTTTCTAACAAGAACAAACTGGAAAATCTATGAAATTATAAAATATTTTAAGGCCTCACAGAGCTGAGATAATCAAATTACAAGAAGTGACAAAGCCTTCCTAGAAGAGGCAGGGCCCATGAAGTATCACCTTTTCCAAAGCATTGGGGAGAATATGTTTTAAAGTTCACTAATTCATTTCTCTCCCATTTTATTTCTTTTAACAAGACAGAACAACAGCCCATCTGACTGTTGATAGTTTTTGACAAATGACACATTTTATTTTTCTCTGGAAAATCCATCCTTTTACTTTTGTCATAACATTTACATACTTCAAACTCTTTAATGTTATGTATTATTATTATCTAACAGGTTTGTAAATGCAAGATTAATACTAGTCATCATTTATTAAACAATTATCCATTGGCCATCTACAATGTTCAAAGCACTGCGGTAGACACTGTGGATAAAGGAATTAATAAAAAAAATATATCCTGCCTTTTGATGTATACTTTCTAGTGGGGAGACAGGCATCAAACAAAGACACAAATAAATGCATGTAACTGTAATTTGTAAGTAAAGATATCAAAACGTAGAATGAACCATAGAAAAATATTTTCTCTCATCTCATCCATAATATAGCCCGGTAGTTTTTCATAATATAGTTAACTTTTAAACAAATATGCCCGTTTTCAATAGCTCACAATTTTGCTCTTGTTATACTTGATAATCATAGCAGAGTTTTTTAGAATCTCTATTTTTTAATATTAATAATAGATCTTTGGGTGGTTCAAAAATGTGGCAAAGTATTTGATTTTATGTTTTTTTCTATGAAACACAGTACATTAAAATCTTGTCCAATAAAAAGTGATTATACCAATTTCTTCCTACTAGAAACTTAAATATAAATATAGAGAAGTTAAAAGTTTTTTAAAATGAGAAAATTATAACCATATATAAAAATATATATAAAAGATACAGCTAAGCATGAGATAATTGGAGTGATTATTTTAATATCAGAAAAGTAGACTCCAGAACAAGGAATATTACAGGGATAAAAAGAACACTTCATAACGTGAAGGGGACAATCTATAAAGAACACATAATACCCTGTCTACAAACCTGGAAAAAAGTCTTTTCTACACTAAAGGAAAGGAAAAATTATTTCTCCTCCCGACATCCTCAGAACGGTCTACTTCTGACACCAAGTGTGTGGGATTTTCCACACCAACCAATTCTCCAACCCTCCGGGAAACATCCAGGTGTTCTGCAATTCAGCTCAATTCTGGAACTATTTACCTGGAGTTGGCATCAGATTCTACAAGTTAAAGTTTTCAGTCGCACAAGATGGCCTCCATTTCAGACACCAATCTGAAGTCTCAGGTTGTCTCCTGTATTTGAGACTGACCAGCTATAAATCAGGGTTCACACTGCCTCCTCCTTGCTTTAATAATTTGCAAGAATAGTTCATGAAACTCAAGGAAACACTATGTTTACCAGTTTATTATACAATAAAGGGTATGATAAAGGATACAGACAAACACCCAGAAGGAAAGATAGGTAAGGCTGGGTCTAAAAGTGCTGGGTTTGACCAGCAAACCCTGGGGTGGCCGATTAACAGATTACTCCAGACATCTGAATCAGAAAGCGGAGAGGGCGAAGGAGCCAAGCACTCCAGTGGTGATGGCCCGAGCAAAGCTCTTCTCCAGTTTTTACTGCTAATCTTATCAGTACATTTCAAGGGATGCAGGGGAATGGAATGTGTAGTTTTAAAAGCAGAAGCAAAAGCATACTCATTTATTATCAGGGAACAGTACAATCAAGGTAATGACGTGCAGACATACATCACAGGGGCAGTGTATACATCATAGGAAGGGGGTAGTTTTACTACATTAGATCAAGCGTTTACAGAGTGGGAAAACATGTTGATCCACAGGCAAGGTCAGGCTGTCTTCAGCCTTGACATTTCAAAGGAGCTCAGTTTTCCTGGATTGCGTTGCAGCTTCTCAACCAGCTGTTTCCCAGGCTGCAAACATTGCTTATTTAAATCTTAGCCAGCCAGGCTCTATGAGCCTCCGCACACAAGAGTCCCGAACTCAGGAGCATCTCTCTCTGTGGAGTTGGGCTGTGTCACCCTCTCAGTACATGGATGTGTTCACTAACCCATAAGTCTTCCAAACCCCCAACTTTAGGGATTTTTATGGAGCCTTTCTCACATAGACATGGTTATTAACTTAATCTTCAGCCCTTCTTCCCTCTGAATGATGGGAGGGTGGGGCTGAAAGATCCAAGCATCCGCTTTCTGGTGACCAATCCCTATTCTGAAGCTATTCAGTGGTTCACCAAGAGTTGCCTCATTAGAACAAAAAATGCTCCTATCACCCAGAAAATTCCAAGGGATTAGAAGTTCTATGATAGGAACTGGAGTCAAAGCCCAAATATTAGAACAAAGAATACTCCTAGCATCCCTATTGTTTAGGAAATCTCAAAAGTTTTAGGAGCTCTATGCCAGAGATGGGTCAAAAACCAAATAAAATGCTCCTAGCACCCTCATCGCTTAGGAAATTCAAAAGGTTCAGTAGCTCTATCTAGAAGCCAGTGATGAAAACCAAAATACGTATTATTATATAACAATTCCACAAAACTTATTTACCGAGCATTAAAATACTTGATGCAAACACTGACAGAACTTAAGTAAACAGACAAATTGGCAATTATAGTTAGAAATTTCAACTAGCCTATCTCAGTAACTGCTAGAATAAATAGACAAAAGAGTCAGTGGGGATATAGAAACCATTAACATTATTAACTAAATCAAAGATTGAAGACATTGCTTTTAAGAAACTAGAAAAGAAAATACATTAAAGTTAAATGTGTAGAAAAATGAAATATTAAATACAAGAGCAGAAATAATGAAATTGAAAATGTATGAGAATAGAGATCATGAAAACCAAAAGATTTTTTGTTTACAAAGATAAATATGTTTGAGTATATATCTGGTTAGATCAATCAAGATAAAAAAACCTCACAACATTAAGAATAAAAAGGGTATATAAGTACCAGTCTTAAGGATACTAAAACGATAATAAATATTATAAACAATATTTTGTAAACTGATTCAATGCAACTCAGATAAAATGGACAAATTCTTTGAAAGTCACTATAATAGGCAGAATTGACCCCAAAATACATCTCTACACTAATCTCTGGAATCTGTGAATCTGTTATGTTACATAGCTAAAGAGGCTTTGTAGATGTAAATAATATGAACCATGAATTTGACTAACATCTTAAATAAGCTTGGAAGTGGATTCATCCTCAGCACCTCTCAGAAGGGCATCTTGATGTTAGCCTTGGGAGATGTTAAGCAGATGATCCAACTGAGCAATTCTACATTTGGATTTCTGACCTATTGAACTGTGAGATAAAAAATGTGCTTGGTGCCACTAAATTTATGATAATTTGTTTTGACAGTAATAGAAAACTAATTCAAATATCAAAACTGACTCTAGAATAAATAAATAATTTAAATTGGCCTACATCAATTAAATAAATTTAATTCATAGTATAAAATCTTTTCACAATGAAAACATTATGTCCAGATGGCTATACTGGTAGATTTTGTTAAACTTTTAATGAAAAAATAATACCAATTTTATATATTACCTTTTTCAGAAAAGGAGTGTTATAATAATTCATTGTATGAGGCCTTCACTACCCTAATACTAAAATGAGAAAATATTACTACACTATTGAAATCCATTGCAAAATACCTTATGGAATTATTGACACAAAAATATATTAATATGTAATGAAATATATTAATATAGAATATAATTATATACTAGCATATAAAATTCAATGATGTATCATAGTCTAATACACTATGCCTGCAGGGTTTTTTTTCCCTAGGAATGCAAGATATCCATTGACTTCTAAAAACATTTCAGTACATTTATCCATATTAAAAGAATGAAAGAGAAACACTATGGTCTAAGATACTATTACTTCTGACCAAGACTACTGCAATAACATGTCAATTCATCTGTCATTTTCCACTCTTGCCCATTCTCTATACAATCTAATATTTTAGAAAGTGTGAACTAAAATTTGTTCTATTCTTACTCAAACCTTTAATGGATTCCCATTACACTCAGGAGAGAAAAAATAGAAAAACAAAACAAAATAAAGCTCTTAATAGTATAAAAGTCCAATATTATTTGGTCTCTTTCTGTTACTTTGCACCCCATCTCTGACCACTTACTCTACTGAGGTAACATCATGTTTTTTCTACTCTTTAAATGTATGTACCAAGCTCAGACCTACTTAGGGGACTTAGCAATTTCTTTACCATCTGCCTAGAATATTCTTAGACCTATGTATGACTTGCTCTCTCAGTTGATCTGGGTCTGTTCTCATAGAACATTGGCTCTGAGAGGCCCTTTCCAACTACTAATCTATAAAATCCCTCACTGCATTTCCCCCCCTACATTGCTTTGTTTCTTGTTGTAATGTTTGCCATAATACTTCTACGTGTTTTGTTAATCATTTATTTATATTTATTGTCTTTCTTTTTCCCAAAGCAAAGGTATTTTATCTGCATGTTCACATTTTGCAGTACCCTCAAGAGTGCTTGGCATAAACTAGACAGTAAATATATATTTATTAAATGCAAAACAAATGAATTGATAAAATGATGGTTACTGCTATCCCCTGCTAATATTCTCCTTATTTTTCTGTTTTAAGTCATTTGACTATTTCTGGTTCTAATTTCATGCTATAGAGAGGCATAACAGATTTATATCAGGAAAGATGAAATAATACATGACTGAGGGAGGTCATTTATATGAAATATAAATTGCATTGGGAATCTTTAGGAAAAAAAAGCTGCAAATTTTTCCATACAACATTTCAAACAAAATGTTAATGTATTAAAAAGGAGTAAACCTGGAGGAATTTTAGGGCAATGAAAGTATTCTATAAAATACTATAATGGTAGATACATGTCATCATACATTTGGCAAAATCTATAGAATGTGCAACACAGAGAGTGAATCTTAATGAAAACTATGGGCTTTGCATAATAATGATATGTCAACGTAGGTTTATTGATTGCAACAAATGTACCACTTTGGTGAAAGGTGTTGACAGCGGGGGAGGCCGTTCATGTGTAAAGAAGGCAGGTGGTACACAGCAACTCTGTACTTTCTGCTCTGTTTTTCTACGAACCTAAAATTACTCTAAAAAATTGAGTCTATTTTTAAAAAAGAGTAGATTCTTCAATTTACTTGGGAATTCGGTGTACTTGACAGACAGACATTGACATATAATGCTTTTAAAAACATTTAAAAATATACTGTGGTGTTTAACATTTTATAGCAATTACTTGCATTCTTTGAAGTGAGTAGACACGCTTATAAAATTGATCTAACACTTAAAGTTATTTACTTAACCATTCTATTCCAAGGTATTTTTAATTATTATGTCCATAGAAAAGTGCTTAGGAAAATAATTTATAATGGACACTTTAATTTGTGAGTAGTTCCTGCATATAGCTTATACATTATTCCCATTTATCTTTTGTTAATCATAAAAAACCATTATTTCTCTTAACCAATAATAAAGAATACAATAGGCATTGAAACAACTAGTATTTATCATTGGATCAAATGAGATTTAATTTATTATTAAGAGCTTTATAAGTAATATTTTAAAATGTGCATAAAAGCACATATGCCACAAAAATACCAGAAATGAATTAAATATTCAATAAATTTGTAAGAATCTTCTGGAAATGATCTCTTTTAAGCTGTAATCCAGAGAAGGAGTTCACCTGTATAGAAGAGTGATTTGTCACCATCGACTTTGTGTTTTATTTTTAGGATTTCCAAAATTACAGTTAATGTAGGTTACAGGGATTTATCTGAAAATTTATCTGAAACCCAATAAATTCTGAAAGTCTGAAGGTTTTTTAAATAATTCATCTGGCAGTAAAATCTGATTTGACTTGAATTCATTTGATGGAATGCCTGACCTGAACAGGTAGTAGGCTAATGATAGTCTTTATTGATCCCTCCTACTGTGAATATTTATATGTTTTTCTGAAGATATAATAATATGGTCAACTAAAGAATAGTACCCTAGATCCAACTGAAAGGTATTGTAAAATAGATTGCATGTACACTGTACTACTTTTTGTACAATCTAGTAATTCCCGAAATCTAAAGTTCTCTGGCCTCGAGGGCTTTGGATAAGAAAGTGTTAATTTAAACATCCTTATGAAAATCAATTTTGAGCAATATGGATGGGCATTCATTGAAAAGTAATAAGCTTAAACCAACATCTGGCATGTAATAAGTGAAAAATAAATGTTAACGATTATTATTAACCTGAATTACTAGTCTCCCAACTATAAAAAAGAAGAGTGTTTATCAACTTTATCACTTTTATCATATCACTTTTATCAAAGTGTATTATATCAAATACAACATCTCAAATTCAATATTTATTCACTGTCACTTTCAAATTTTTTTTTTCAACGTTTATTTATTTTTGGGACAGAGAGAGACAGAGCATGAACGGGCGAGGGGCAGAGAGAGAGGGAGACACAGAATCGGAAACAGGCTCCAGGCTCTGAGCCATCAGCCCAGAGCCCGACGCGGGGCTCGAACCCACGGACCGCGAGATCGTGACCTGGCTGAAGTCGGACGCTTAACCGACTGCGCCACCCAGGCGCCCCTCACTGTCACCTTCAAACAACAAAAGAAATATTCTTGATCTGTATCCTTTCCCATCCCAACTCAGTTATTGCAAATCTAGTCTCCCAGTTACTCAGATCCAAAACCTTGGTACCACTTGTGATACACTGATACTTTCATTCTATAAACAAAACATGCTAGTATCAGAAAATCTTGCCAGAATCTGTTGGCTGTAACTACATAATATATTCAGAACCTGACCGCTTTTATTCAGCTCCATTGTTAACCCATTTTCAAAAGAGCAGATCTGTCTCATCTGGATTATTGCAATACCTTATAACTGGCCTGCCTAATTCTATTTGATCTTCCCCCACCTCCTCTATTCTTTTTTTTTAATGTTTATTTATTTTTGACAGAGAGAGAGAGAGAGAGAGAGAGAGAAAGAGAGAGAGAGAGCATGAGGGGGGAGTGGCAGAGAGAGACAGAGACACAGAATCTGAAGCAGGTTCCAGGCTCTGAGCTGTCAGAACTTCAGAGCCCAATGTGGGGCTCGAACTCACGAACCGTGAGATCATGACCTGAGCCAAAGTCGGACACTCAACTGACTGAGCCACCCAGGCACCCAAAAACCTCCTCTATTCTTAAGGAAGCTTAGAGATTCTTCTAAAACCTTATTCATACTACCCAAAGCAACCTATCAATGAAATCTCTATCAAAATACTAATGGCATTTTTCACAGCTAGAACAAATAATACTAAAGTTTGTCTGAAACTACAAAAAAACCTGAGTAGCCAAAGAAATTTTGAGAAATAACAAAGTTGAAGGCATCACATTCCAGATTTCAAGATATACTACAAAGCAGTAGTACTAAAAACAGGATGGTACTGGCACATAAATAGACATATAGATCAATAGAACAGAATAGAGAGCTCATAAATTAACACGTGCTTATATGGTCAATTATTCTAAGGAGACAAGAATATATAATGGGGAAAAGACAGTCTTAAATATTTGTTATTTAAAACAGCCACAAACTATAAATCAAAATGACTATTTATTAAATCAAGCCCTCTAAGAACTTTTACACAGTAATGCACTAAATTTTCTATTAAGCTAATAATGGAAGACCAATAATTCACAATTTAAAATTTCATATATGTACATAGCACATCCTGAGTACATTTTTACTAATATGTGAAGTTGAATATGATAAAGCTGCTTATTTAAATAATTTTAAATTCTCTTTATTATATTTGCTTTCCCTGAAATTACTAATAAGTGAGATTTTATAATACATTTAAGTATTATACAAATAACACTTACTAGAACCTACTGTGCACCCAATATGAATATTGAGTTTTATATATCTCATTTAATCTTCACATCAATTTTATGAGGAAAATAATATCTCTATATTTTATAAATGATGAAATCTTTGTTACCACATAAATGTAGTCTTGCTTTTTCCAAAGTGCTACTTGTGTTAAAAGATATATTAACAGATCTACTTACAAAAATATTTTACAAAAATGCCTTTAATTTGATTTATTTTTGAGGAGTGGAGAAAGAGCAGAGGGACAGATAGAAAGAATCTCAAGCAGGCTCCACACCCAGCATGGAGCGCAACATGGGACTCAATTCCATGACCCTGGGATCATGACCTGAGCTGAAATCAAGAGTCAGATGCTCAACCAAATGAGCCACCCAGACTCCCCAGACTTCTTTCATTTGATGAAATGTTTATTTGTCTATTCTTTTTATTTCATGAATTCCTAGTGATTTTAGTACTGTATATTTCTATAATAAGCTGGATATCCATGCCAAAGAGAATGACATTATCAGTAGAGTGTGGTTTAATTTAGAGAGTGGCACAATTATCTGTATCTACATATGTATGTTCTAGGACCTGAATGTTTATTTTAAATGTTGCCTTTGAAGAAAATGAGCCTCCCAAAAGGGTCAACAAATGTTCATTAGCTGTTTAGATCTTTGCATTTCCATGTTCCCAAAGCAACTTAGCAGCGGCCAAGTTATTCTGGCTTTCTAAGTCATTTAAAAATTAAAATGAAAATAGTTGCATCTTCCAATTAATTGGGGTACAGATGTCAAATATAATCCATTAAGTCCTTCAGCCAAAAGGTAGAAGTACAAAAAAGTGGGGGATGGATACTCAAATTAGATCATTATAAGTAACAATATTTTAATATTAACAATAACTATATGTTGAAAAACAAAGAGAACTTAAAGAAATTTGCAGGGTGAATAGATTGATATTTTATAGAAGGTGGTTATGACATATTCTAAAGAGTTAAAATTTAAGCTGTAACCAAAATGAATTAGAAGATGTTCTTTGACGATGAAATGAAGAACACTCCAGGCATGGTACACACCAGGTGCAAATGTCCTGCAGCTGAAAGAACTTGGCTTATTCCAAGAACTCAAAGAATATTAGAGTGCCTAAAGCACAGTGAAGAAAAGATGAAGGTAGTCAGAGATAAGGATGGAAATTCACAGAGGAACGCAATTACACGGTAACTTTCAGACCAAAGTAAATAATATGATTTGATCCTAACTTCAGTGGGAAGTCATTGAAACACTTACTCTGCAGTGAAATGTGATGTGATTTGGATTTTAAAGTGGCTTTTGCAGCTGGATAAAAAATGGATTGGGATGTAAGATAAATAGAGGTGGGGAAATAAGTTTGCATGTTACTGGTGTGGGCTAAAGTTATAAATGTGAGATGAGTAAAAGAGGAAGCATGGGGCATAATTGGGGCATAAGACTGAAAGGATCACAAACAGATTGTTTTGGAGAGATCATGTGGACATGCAAATAAAGAATCAAGACTAGGAGTCTGGGGTAGAGAAATTAATTAGGAAACATCAGCAGAGAGGTGGTGTTTAAATCCACTGGTACTTATGATTATCATCACAGGTTAAATATTCAGAGACCAAAGAATTGGACCCAAGCTGGTAACCTGGGGAACCCAGATATGTGGAGGCTTTGTACAGGAAGGGAGTGAACAACAGATAGCAAGGCAAATCCAGGTTGAGGAAAACAAGGCACAGTGGTATAAAGGATGCTCCTGCTCCCCTCCAAATCCCACCCCTATACACAGTTTTGCAAGGAGGAAGAGATTAATGTGCCACTTTGTTATAGTTTCTAGAAAGCTGAGTGAGATGAAGATAGACAAATGTTCTGGACAAATCTTTTGTTGTTGACTGGAGTAGAGGCAGGATCCAGTCAGCAATGGATTGAATAGGAAACACAGCTTTGTTGACAGGGAGAGGGGGATGGGGGTGAAGTTTGATCTGGGGAAGCATTTTGTTTTGTTTTTCTTTATTCTTAGATGCTGTTTTTTTTAAATTTTTTTTAACGTTTATTTATTTTTGGGACAGAGAGAGACAGAGCATGAACGGGGGAGGGGCAGAGAGAGGGGGAGACACAGAATTGGAAACAGGCTCCAGTCTCCAAGCCATCAGCCCAGAGCCCGACGCGGGGCTCGAACTCACGGACCGCGAGATCGTGACCTGGCTGAAGTCGGACGCTTAACCGACTGCGCCACCCAGGCGCCCCAAATGCTGTTTTTAAGTGGGGTAGTAGATCACCATTTAATGCTGATATAGATAATCTGGAAAGAGTTTGCTGATAGGATGGGGAGACAGAATTAACAAGGACATGAGACTTTGAGAATGAGATAAGGAATGGGATCTGAGCGAAAGTGGAGGAAGTACTCTAATAGAAAAGAGAGATTTTACTATCATAAGAGTAGAAAAGAGAGAGAAAATGGGATTCACACATGTATAAGTTTGTACACTCAGCAGAATTTATTGCTAAAACTGCATATCACATTTATTCATGCATTTGTGTTAGAAATAGATCATGCTTTTTTTCCTCTGCTATTTGTATAATTCTATTAAATTGCTGAGTATTTTTTCATGTGTCGGTTGGCCATCTGGATATCTTCTTTGGAGACGTGTCTATTCATGTCTTCTGCCCATATCTTCACTGGATTATTTGTTTTTCGGGTGTTGAGTTTGGTATGCTCTTTATAGAGTTTGGATACTAGCCCTTTATCCCATATGTCATTAGCAAATATCTCTTCCTGTTCCGTCAGTTGCCTTTTAGTTTTGTTGATTGTTTCTTTTGCAGTGCAGAAGCTTTATATCTTGATGAGGTCCCATTAGTTCATTTTTGCTTTTAATTCCTTTGCCTTTGGAGACATGTCGAGCAAGAAATTGTTACGGCTGAGGTCAAAGAGATTGTTGCCTACTTTCTCCTCTAGGGTTTTGATGGTTTCCTGTCTCACATTTAGGTCTTTCATCCATTTTGAGTTTATTTTTGTGCATGCTGTAAGAAAGTGGTCTAGTTTCATTCTTCTGCATGTTGCTGTCCAGCTCTCCCAGCACCATTTGCTAAAGAGACTGTCTTTTTTCCATTGGATACCTGGAATATTTCCTGCTCTGTCAAAAATTAGTTGGCCATACATTTGTGGGTCCAGTTCTGGAGTCTCTATTCTATTCCATTGGTCTCTGTGTCTGTTTTTGTGCCAATACTCTATTGTCTTGATGATTGGAACTTTGTAGTAGAGGCTAACATCTGGGATAGTGATGCCTTCCACTTTGGTTTTCTTCTTCAGTATTACTTTGGCTATTCAGTGTCTTTTTTGGACCCAAAGCAATCTACACATTCAATGCAATCCCAATCAAAGTTGCACTGGCATTCTTCTCAAAGCCAGAACAAACAATCCTAAAATTTGTATGGAACCACAAAAGTTATTGTATTTTGTATAGTTCATTATAGAACACAGAGTATATTATCAGAAATTGTTAATGCATTTCAAGATTTGATGACTTTTATTTTCCATAAAATTTCTGCATTTTTAAAAATTCTGAATTGAAGTATTTCTTTCCATAGTTTGAAAATATATTCAAGACAATTTAACTTCCTGTAACTAAAAAAAGATTTATTCTTTTTCTAGTATCAAATGTTATTTGAATAATTAGTGCTAGAAAATTTCAAAAATGAATGAAATTGGAGTTTGATTTTAAATTATGGAAATAATGCACTAGAATCTGGATCATTCTGAGAAATTTAGTAATAGTTTTTAGAATGTGGGTTAGATGTGGATTTTAGGATGCTATTTTAGAATGAATTGTAAAGGAATATACCTTTCACAATGTCAAAGGTACTTGCAGAGTAGCAATGTTTGATCTTCTTTTAATTTGGACTTCTTCAATTCTTCCTTACATGAAGATTTAATACTAACATATTGACAGACCATATAAAATACATTCCAATGATTTGTGACCAACTTAATATACTTTTGGGTTTCTTTCTGCATGATGTAACAAATGATTTAAATTGTGGAATTTTTAATCCATTCCATAAATTTTTGTATTCCTTTCTTGAATCAGAAAGATATGGAGTTCTCCAAGGATAGATACATGCTATTAACCCCATTTTTTATTTTTCTTTGAAGACATCTCATAGACTACTACTACTCTATCGTGTTTCAATAATGATAAATTGTGACAGAATTTCAATGAGATATAGAAAAATTGTGCAGGGCACATGGTATGTATATTAAATTATTTCATTTCTTACATATGAGCTATGAAGCTAGGACTGCTCTAAACAGCAATAGATGAAAGTGTCATATTTAATCACACTAATAAAATGTATATTCTCAATCACCAGCTTGTTTAAGATACATTTGAAATTCCAAAGAGCTTACTAAGTGAACAAATTAAAATCACTCGGCCTTGGCATAGTTAGGGTATGATATATAACACAGTTTACCTCTCAAGCACTCAGTATATATTTCCTCATGATTTTGAAATACCTTTAAAAATATATTATTACCTTGAATGTGTAGCATAGGCTTGGCTCAAAAATTAGGCTTTGGAATGATGCAAAACAGAATGTGAATTAATTCATGTCTGCCAAGTACATGTTAAACAACTGTTCTTAATAAGTCAATTTATCTCCAGTGTTGCAGGGAGAACTTTCTTGCATATTGAAAAGAATCCTCCAATATAAGAGTCTTCACTTCTGAATGCTTGCTCTTATACAAATTACTGTATTAAAAATTAAGATCCTCTGGGGGCGCCTCGTGGCTCAGTCGGTTGGGCAACCGACTTCGGCTCAGGTCATGATCTCGCGATCCGTGAGTTCGAGCCCCGCATCGGGCTCTGGGCTGACAACTCAGAGCCTGGAGCCTGTTTCGGATTCTATGTCTCCCTCTCTCTCTGACCCTCCCCTGCTCATCCTCTGTCTCTCTCTGTCTCAAAAATAAATAAATGTTAATTTTTTTTTAATTAAGATCCTCTGGAATCTATAACTTCCTAAATGTGGGGATGGAAGTTCTTCATGTTAAATAAAACTGATATGGAGAGTTTGGGACCCAGAGAATTCATGAAGTAAGTGAGATAAAGCACATACTTTGAATAACTTGCTGGAGTTATTCATGATACAAGGTGATACTTATTGACAATATACAATATAGTCATTTGAATTTATTAAACATTGATGATGCTTGGCCCAGTGCAGCATCTTTACTCCCATGAGCCTGATACTGGTGAGGAACCAGCATGGGATAAACCAAGTCATCTTGGCTCATTGCCTGAGATCCACATTTTAACCTCTCTCACATTCTGGTAGATAATGCTTTTCTCATCCCTTAGACTTCTTATCCTGGCAAATAAATCTTATTTTTGGTTATTTTCCTTAGTGATGAGTCTCAGTGACTGCTTTTATTAGGTATCTTCGGGAGTCTCCATGTTGGTGCCTCATCTAGTACAAGCTGAGCCAAAGCCTTTATCCTCAAATACAGGACCTTCTGGCATCTCCATAGGACAGAGAATGGAACACTGAAGACACTGTAACCTTTTAACTCTTTGGGGAGCCATCAATTTATTACAGGATTAGGAAAGATCTGAAACGTATCTCATTTCACTGTATTTCATCATCATAGTGCTAAACCAAAATTTATATTACCGCAAAACTTTATAGTTTCTTTAGATTTTCTAACTAGTCACTGGGAACACCATCCATACATGTGTATTTCTCCTGGAAAGAATTGTATGCAACATTTTTCAGCATCTGAATGTGTTTTATTCAAGTTCAGAACTTTATTGAGACCTAAAGTAATGTTTTCAGAAGGACTAGAGTATGTTTTGTTGTTTTGTTTTGCTAGAAAAGGGAGGAAAGAATATAGGTCTTTTTGCATGTGCAGCCAGGCATTTATCTCCAGAAAGATTAGATAAGATTCTCATCAACTCAGTGAATTCTTTAAATCCTGTGTCCCAACCTGGCCAGACCTGAATAATACCATGACTTTCCACCTCTTCAATGGCCATAGTGTTATTCAGGTACCATGCTACTAAGAGCTGACACAGGATTCATTTTAGAACAACAGCAGAATTAGACAATGTAATGAATAAACTGGGGGGAGGGGAGTGTGTGTGTGTGTGTGTGTGTGTGTGTGTGTGTTAAAAGTTGGATTTCTATAATTTTGTGGCAAAGTAGACATTCACATAATTTTGCAATGTACAGATTTCTTTAAAGTATTGTAAGACATAACATTTTAATGGAAATAAGCTAACTAACAAAACCTAGAGGTATTCCAAATATTGTTTCTCTATATATTTCTCCCTTCAGAAATTTCTTTCTTATCTTACACAACAGTTGATCTCATGTTATTAATCTTTTCAGAGTTACCAACTCTTTAAATTTGATTCCCAGAAGTTAAGAGGACATATTTATAAAGCTGGCATATTTTGCATGTAAGTTCCATGCAGTGTGACCTGCCTGAAGCTCACTTTCAGATTAAGAAACTTTGCCTTGAGAAGAGCTAACAGGTCTGTCCCTCCTCAGTATGTGCCTTTCAAGACAGAGTTATCTTGTGAGTAAAATATAAAATAAATTTCTTAAAGGTACAAAATAAATTATCCCAGTAGGCTTTAGGGTCCTATTAATGGCCCTATTTCACAGGTGAGGAAATACTTGGATTTCTCTCTTTGGGGCGTAGAGATGTCTCTTGCTTGGAGACAAGATTTCCATATGGAAATCAAGGTGGACCTAGCTTAACAATGGCATGTGGCTTGCATTCCTTGATGCACATCACCAGTTATGGAGAGTGAATAGGGATTTGGGGGTAATGTTCTACTCAAAAAAGTATGCATGAACTGGCCATTCCTGGGATCCTGGCAGAGAGCATGGCAGCCATTAGAGTCCAGGATCACTTTTTCACAAGGATGAAATGAAATCTTTAGCTTCTGGCTGGGGGCCTGTTTCATCACAGATGGATCATGTAAAAATTTTGTTGACAGTTTACATCCTATTAGCCATACAATCAGAAATGTGTGCTTTAACGTAGCATCTTCCACATTAGACATTCTAGATACTACATTTTTATCCCAGATTTGCATTTAGTACAGATCCTTACAAGTTGTGATTTCTTTTTGCTCACTCTGGAAAGGCATGTCTCTATATTACTTCCTTTTCAAGGTATCTGCGTTTTAGTCCCAGAAACAAAGAACACTATTGGTTTTTAGAAAAAAAAAATTCTACTTCCAAAATGCAGAAATTAGCTGGAATTGTTTTTCTCATTTTGATGGTAAATTGCCTGATAAAGAACCATGTTTCTTTCCTGGATTTAACCATCTTTAGGATCAGAAATAAATGCTTCTGGGCGCCTGGGGCGCTCAGTCAGTTGAGCGTCCGACTTCGGCTTAGGTCACAATCTCATGGTTTGTGAGTTCGAGCCCCTCATCGGGCTCTGTGCTGACAGCTCAGAGCCTGGAGCCTGCTTCAGATTCTGTGTCTCCCTCTCTCTCTTCCACTACTCTGCTCACACTCTGTGTCTGTCTCTCAAAAAAGTGAATAAACATTTAAAAAAATATTTAAAAAAAAGAAATAAATGCCTCTAAGATGACTGATGGTAGTCAAGAGTAGAATGAATCATTGTAAATTCACACTGGGATATATCCCAAGACCTTAGCTTCATTGTTATTGTGTATAAATCAACTGATTGTAACCTATTAATGGCATAACAGAACATTAGATACTAAGATTTCTAATTGCCTAAGATTTTTAACATAGCAACTTAAAATTTAGCTTTATTGTTAACTGGAACTTTATTAGATATGATATGGATTATGATGTCTAGTTAAAGATAACTTTATAATGTATGCTGCATTTTGAGAAGATATCACCAAATTTTATAAAATTGCTTAAAATTTAAAAATAATATTTTAGACACAGAATTTCTTGCCCTTCATTTCCAAATCAAAGCTCTGTCAAACTGTGGTTTAAGGCTTTTTCGTTTAAATAACTTACTCTTGGTGCCTAATTGTTAAAACAATAACCAGACAAAAATCTAAGTGACCTATTGTCCCTGGAACACTTATGTAATTATAATGAACTTTCTGAAATTTAACTTATAAAAGTTTGAATTTTTTGCCTGCTTAACTCTGCTATCTGAAGTGAATGTATATCTTTCATTTATTTACAGGAATTAAGACTGTCGTCACTGGTAAAAATATGTTTTGCTCCTTCTCTTAAATTGAATTCTATTGTAAATGATAGATTTCAAAAACATTGAGTATCTGATTTATAATATTAGTTCAAGAGTATTCCAAAATTGTGGTAACTGGCAATCCTATCTCATTTCTGCAGTGCTCAATGTTGATAGAACTTCTTGAGAAGTTGTTAGTACTTACAGTGGAAATGTATATGGAAAGCTTATAATAATGTACTACTGCAACATGATAGAAAGTGAAGAAATAGTGCCAAGTTAGTATCACAAGAACACAAAATGGATCAAGCAGATAAAGTAATGAGATCTGGATCTAATGCTTCTTCAGTATGTCAGAGCATTATGAAGATCAGGTTTGTTGAGCCCAAAGGTCATTATCTTGTTGTTACTATTTGTTGGTTAATATGACTCTGTAGTAGCAGTGAGTTCTCCTGAGAAATATTTATTCAACAGTTGGTGATAATGAATGTTGGCTTTTTTTTATTGTGGTTGCTGTTGTTGTGTTTTATGTTTTGTTTTGTAGTGTTCTATTTTGTTTTACTTTTTAGCCAGTGCCATGGTTAAATGGTCTCAAAAAGATAACTAGATATGACCAAATATAAACTTTGAAAATTCCTAATAGCATTATGTGGACAAGCTATTTAATCTTCCTCAATTTCAGTTTACCCTTCTGGCAAATTATTTCAATCATACCTTGAAGGAGATTTGTCAGGGTTAAATAAGATAACGCAGATGAAAACGACTAGTGCCTCATTGGCACCATGATTATTTAATAACGTCCTTAGTTCCATTCTTGTTTGAATATATGTTTTTGGCAAACCTTTACCTTTATAATTTAAAAATGAAAAATTGTGAATATGCTTGGAGACAATTACACAATCTTCATTTTATAGGAGTATGTATGTTACAATGAATGAGATAAAACTAGAGTAACTAATTAGATTTCATTAACTTTGTTTACAGCTCATCCATGCACTCAATAGATCTCTCAGTTTCCTTACTCAAAAAAAAATGAGGATAATATTTAATATCTAGGATCAGTAAAAGATAAATTGAGATTAAATACATTAAATAGATTTAATTAGGCTATATTTCCTCTTTAAATGCATTATTCTCAATAACTTTTACCCCACTTCAGAAATTAAAGCACAACATTCTACTTAAAACATTTCCCTGCTCAAAATAGAATGTACATATTATATATAACCCAAACCATGAGTGTAGTTTTCAGATATGTAAGTGTCTTTCTTAAATAGTTACGCACCATAATGAAAAATTAATTTATGTTGAAAGCCTTTTTATAGTGGAAAATCCAGAGATTTTGAGTATAAGGAATTGATCCAGTTCTACTCCTTACTAGCTATAGAATTTGAAGTAATTTACCTGTATCTCTTTCTCAGTTTTCGCTACTAGAAAATAGTTCTCCTAAGACTACTATCATTACTAATGATACTGTCTCCCACCTTCCCACTACCACCTACTTCTTAAGGCTATTGAAAGCAAAATAAAATGAGAAAATATGTACAAAAAATGTTTGAACAATGTCTATATTGAAGGTCATCATTACTACTTCTGACATTGAAAACAAATCCTTAATGCTGTCCTCAATACTTTTCCATATAAATGCTCCATCTCTCACTTGTTTCTGATGTCCACTTCAACCACTCATTAGCTTGTCCATGACTAGTGAAACACCATTAACTGCATAGAAAGTGACTTTGCTTAACATTTGAGGTGTGTGATTGCTTAGATTATTTTGTGATTTGTGACATTTTCCCTAGTTTGCTTCTATCAAAAATTATTTACCATAACTTGAAAGTCAGAACTCAGAAAGTTATAACTATATATCAGTTGCTCGATCAAATGCAGAAAATTGTATCATTTTCCCTGAATCCTGCAAATACATTATGCATACTATTTTCTTTTGGAAGAATCATCCATGATATGTGGAATTCAATTAGCATTACCAGCTCAGATTACACAACTGTGGAAATCATAAAGACAGAAATTAAATAAACAGAGTTATGTCTTAACAATGGGTGGCAGCTGATTCATGACTTCTGGGAGAGATGGCAAATTAGGAAGGAAGGATACCAGTTTGGGCTGTTATACAGTTTGAAATACTGTATAATACTGGTATATATAATTATTACTGAACATACAGCTACTACAAGTTGAAATAAGAGAGGAAGTGCAGAAAATATGAAAGCAGTAAGAAGATTTTACTAAGTATCTATGATACGTTAGTTCATTAAACATACAACGTTTCATGGGGCGCCTGGGTGGCGCAGTCGGTTAAGCGTCCGACTTCAGCCAGGTCACGATCTTGCGGTCCGTGAGTTCGAGCCCCGCGTCAGGATCTGGGCTGATGGCTCAGAGCCTGGAGCCTGTTCCCGATTCTGTGTCTCCCTCTCTCTCTGCCCCTCCCCCGTTCATGCTCTGTCTCTCGCCGTCCCAAAAATAAATAAACGTTGAAAAAAAAATTAAAACAAAACAAAACAAAACAAAAGAAAACATACAACGTTTCAGAATGTGTGTTCTGTAATCAGGAAGATTGTGTTGGACTCTAGGCTCTGCAACTTACTAGTTAGTGACTTTGAACTGTTCACCTTGCCTATACGGCTCAGTTTCCATACTCATTAAATGGGAATGATAGCAACAACAATAACAATACTTAACTCATAGAATTATTTTGTAGACTAAATTTAAATATCTAAAGCATTTAGAGCATTGGAAAGGTCTGTTCTAGCTTTATACACTAGGAAACCAAGACCTAGGAAGAATAAGAATTTCATAAGGTCACTGCAGACAGCAAGTGTCGGGACTGGAATCCATCTGCTTATAAGTCAATGCTTTTTCTACTGTGCCAGAAAGAGAGTATGATAATGATAGTCATGAACTATTGTAAGTAAGGTGGAAATACAAATGAACTATGCCTGCAGTGCAGGATGAGGGAGGGAAGTCAGCAGGGGAAACAGGTAGTCTTGACAATAGTTTTTGTTGCATTTAAAAGAACTTGAATGTAAGGGGCACCTGGCTGGTACAGTCAGTTGAGACACCAATTTCAGCTCAGGTCATGATCTTGTGGTTAGTGAGTTCGAGCCTCACATCTAGCTTGCTGCTGTCAGCTCAGAGCCCTCTTAAGATAAATAAATATTCTATTCAGAAATAAATAAATAATAATAAAAAAAGAACTTGAATGTAAGGAACATAGTATTCGATACGTGGATTGGGAGATTTTTTTGGAAGGCTTGATGACTTATTTTTGAGTGTTTGCTAGTCTGTGGCTCATTTCCCTCCGAGGATGTATTTACAGCCCTCTCTACTTTTCTTCTCATTGAGCCACATTCAGCGATTTTCTTTGCAACTGCCCAGGCCAAGATGGCTAAATTTAAAAAAGCTTTTAGTGAAAACACAATAGTCTTGTAACAAAAGTTTTTATCACCATTATTGAAGACATAGTCATTCCTCCCCTGGACTACTATAAAGGCCTGATTACTAAAGCCTCTTCAGTTTATTCTTCATATATCAGCCAGCATGAGATTTTGAACAGTGTAAATAAAATGTTGACCCCCTACCAGCCCCCTGAAACCTTCCAAAGTTTCCAAACTTACTTTCAAAGAGACCTAAGCCACTTACCATGGTCTCCATGGTTATACATGTTTTGGTTTGTGCATTCCCCTCCCATATCAATTCATAATACTATTCTAGCTTATTCAGATTTGACCACACTGGTCTTTCTTCTTTCTGTCCCTTGACCATGGAAGTCATGCTTCCACTTTTTGCTATTCCTTTTACCTGTGATGGTATGCTTTAAGGTTAGGTCTTACATTTACATCTATTACAAAGTATTTCCTTCATTATTTTTTTTTACGTCTTTATTTATCTGCCTTCTCTCTCACTCACATATACAATATAAGTACCATGAAATAAAGTATTTGTGTATCATGGTCAGTTCTGTGCCCTTATTATACTTAAGTGATAAGTAAATAAAATGACATGTTCTCCTTTACATACAGAGATGAATCATCAGTATGGCCCACAATCTGGATGATCACCCCTCTTTTACTATTGAACTTTCACTAATCTATTTTATTTTGTATTTAATTTACTATGTTACTGAAAGGAATTAAGGGTGTCTCCAGTGGTCAAGAAAGTACATGAAAAAAGAAAGAATTAAAAATTGAATCCATATGTTCCGGAGGAATGCAGCTTGGTTTTCTGAGGCAATCCATTGACTGGTTACAATGCCCTCTTAAGCAATTGTATTTTCTTGAAATCAGTATGCTGTGACTAAGCTACTTGTGAGAACAGAGGATTGATTTCCCTCTTATACTTCCTTTCCAAGTTCAAACCCTACCGTAAGAAGAAACAATTAGATTCCCTTTAAATGCGATGTTACTGATGAGCTTGTTCCATGGTCAATGGTGGAAATCAATTTTCATTTAAGAACCTACAGTACTTTGCCTTTTTCCTTTTTTGTAGTCTTTATCGATTCTTTTTCCCGTGGAAAGACACTATCCATTCTGCTGTAGCCAGGCAATGTTTCTAAGTTCTATAATAATAGAGTAAAAGTTCCCAGAGAGCTTTCCTAAACTGGCAATGTGCCCACTTTGTAATATGTAGATGAAGGCCATTCTATCTTTTATGGAACCCAGGAGAAGACTTTCATTTAGAAGAGAGAAATATCATTGTGGCAAGACTCAGAATAAGTTCCTAGATTTATAAAAAACAAGGGAGTCTACCTTACAGAGAATGCCTCTGTGTTTCACAGCAATGTTGTTTTTGGACAGTTGCCTTCTCAGATTAGACAACCTTCCCTTCTTTGTTTACAGTGAAGATTACCCATGAAAAGGTTGGAAGGTGAAAACAGCATCTTTCACATTTAGTTTTCACATGTAAGTCTTCTCTGGCATGAGTCTTCTGATAAACATTTAATAAACTCTTCTCCATGCACAATTGTTATTTCATGTCTTTTGTACTAGAGGATAATGTGTCACTTAAATGCATGAATCAGTAGGAGAAAACAATAGCAACATAACTTAAACCTTATAATGAAATATAATTAATCCTGATATTTTTATTTATAAATAACAGCAGAAAATTAATACCCTACCTCATTTAACTAAAACAGAAAGGAAAAAAAAAAGCTCTTCCCAGGATCCAAATGAAAGAATTTAAAAGAAGTTTTTGACTACAATACTTTGGCATTGTACCCTGCCAACAAAATTGTATCTTACTTTTAACTTTTTTTCATTTAAAAAAAATGAAACTAAAATAAAATCATCTAGCCATATGTATTTTTTTGCCCTACTTTATGAGTTTTTTCTGCTATCTATTCTTTTTCAACTGAAAATTAGAAAACTTTCATTATCCGAATTATGTTACAAAGCATTCTTTGATTACAAAATTAAAAACTTGACAATAAAATGAGAAAATTATTTTCTTTTTACACCATGCTTATGAACACATGCTAATTTGTCTAACTTTTTAATTAAAAATGCCCTTTACTTCTAGTAGCTAATAACTTCCAAAATGAACTTCAGCTGTGTTTATTAACTGAAAATTTATGCTCCATTTGTATTTAAAAGTATACTATATGAATTTGACGACTTCCTAATTCTAGAGATTTGGTGTGGTCTTTATTTCATTTTCTTTGTGGATCTCTGCATTTTTAGCATGATTTTCACCAGTGTATACAACTTTCCCTTTGTTGGAGCTGCTGGTGGATTTGAGCCTTGCACTGTCTAGTTACTGGAGTGAGGTAATCAGAACTTTAAGTAACTGGTTTACCTAAAAAGAGTCTTTTGAGTCTTTGAGTACACAAATATGGCCCAGCAGCTACACTGTCAAGACTTGGATTTCTTAATAGTAGTATCACTTTGGAATGTTTTTAGCTGTGTTGTGATTTCTAGTATTTTCCCTCCTGGGAACTTCACCTGTATACCTTTGATGCAGAGTATTCTATTGCCCTCTGGGATGCCAGTCAGACCTCAATTCAGCTGTCAAATCAATCAAAAACAAAAACAAAAACAAAAACAAAAACAAAAACAAAAACAAAAACAAAAAAAAAAGGAAAGAGCTAAATCAATAAAGTAGATCTTAGACATGGTATCTTTTACCACCTAGATGTCTATACTTTCTGAAAAAGCATGAAAATCAACTTTTAGGATGTTTTATAGGAAAGTCTGAGGAACAATGTGTATATATGTTTATTTAAGTGTAAGTTAAACATAAGCTTTTAGGTCATCTGCAAGGACTTTTTACCATTAAGTGATAACAGTTTTCTTTTCTTTTTATTGTTACTGAAGTTATTTCTACAAATATATAAATATATGATATACATATATATGTATATATGTGTATATATATACATATATACAATATAATGATATACAAATATCAGTTAGTTGAAGACATTTGGAAAGATTTAGAGAGGAAAAATTGGAAATAATTTTTCCAGGTTCTTCTCCACTAAGTATGGATTAGTTTTTAGCTGCCTCCCTTTTACTTTGTGGTTCATTAGTGTGTTTCCTGTATATTCTTTTTTAAAAAATTTTTTTAATGTTTATTTTTGACAGAAAGAGAGAGACAGAGCATGAGTGAGGGAGGGGCAGAGAGAGAGGGAGACACAGAATCTGAAACAGGCTCCAGGCTCCTAGCTGTCAGCACAGATGTGAGGCTCAAACTCACAGACCCCGAGATCATGACCTGAGCCAAAGTCCGATGCTCAACCGACTGACTCACCCAGGCGCCCCTCCCGTATATTCTAATTGTCTTAGAGATCCTTTTTATAGTCTTCATTTCTATAGACTTTTTCACTATAAAATATAAAACATGATCATTATCTGCAACTTGGAACATGAGAAATAAATACCTGTACCATATTCATGCATTTCTTTCCAAATCCAGTAAGCTAAGTGTGTTAAATTAAATGGTATATTTCTAACTAAAAGAAGCATATTTTCTCATGGTGGATAGGGTTACCAGAGAAAATACAGGTGTTAAATTTGCATTTCAAATTACCAATTGACATTTTATTATTAGAAGTATTTTCAAATATTGCATGGGGCATATACTAAGAATTACTTGTTCTTATCTAACAATTCAAATTTAATGTTAGTATAAGTATGAACTTTGCAATATCTGAAACACACTTACAATAAAATTTCCAATAATGTTTTTTTCTGAAACACAAACAACTCGATATACATTATTTATATTTACTAAGTCTGACAACTTTAACTGTGGACAATTTGAGATGTGAATATCATATAAAATATATTTAAACACCTATAACTCTAATATGGAGACATGATTACTTGTAACATTTTAATGTCCTTCCTTACAGACTTTTTATATGAATATTTGACTAGAACTGAGCTCATAACACAAATTTTCATTTTAGAAAATAATGCAAAACTATTGTCACTGGGCTAAAATTTATAACATGAGTGGATTGAAGACACTTTGTTGAATGTATTGGTCTTTCCAATTTAGTAAAAAAAATGAATATTCCTATGTCCTTTAAAGGGCAGAACATTGTAATATCAATATATTCAATATCAATATATTTATGCTAAGGAAGATTAAGAGCTATTGTGCTTAGTGATTCTTCCAGCATGGGCCACTGTAAAAATAATTGGGTTTTTCATAATTTGGAAAATGTTGGAGATCATTATTGTTTTAGCTATTAATGAAACAGCAAAACATTTAATTAAGCAGTAGAATGGCAAAGCTGGTACAGGAAGAAAAAAATCCTAGAAACTAAAAAGAAATGACTACCTAAGAGAGAAAGTTAAGAGAAGCAATAGAGAATAAAATTTCATCTTTGTGTGACAGAATCTAATGATACCTGACTTCTGATGCTAAACTAATTAACAAAATATTCAAAAATGTATTTTTAAATGATTTCTGTTTGTGAATTTTAATTTCCTTCCATCTATGGTGAACCAGAATAATTCTAGTGTTGCTAAAAAGATAAATATTTGGTTGGTATGTTTTCCAAAGCTTTGCATATTTAAAGGGAATGATATTTTCATATTTGGCTATTATTAGATACATTATTTCTGAATTATAATTTGTTCTTTCAAAATTTGAAAACACAAGCCTATTGTCTTCTTAACACTGAAGGAAGCTTATGAACCCAGTTTTGGTACAGCCTTGTTTTCTATGCCCTAAATTTAACTTCTATTTTCTGTCTGCACATCAGCAGGCCTTTTTTCTTTTCCTTTTATTCAAACATTTACAATTTATTTCTCAAGTATTCCAAGATCCCTTCAATTTACATTCACAAGTTTACCTTTAGCTCAGTTTTCTTCTAATTGTTATTTGTTACATTTTAGATCTTTTTTTTGTTTTTAATGGGATAAAACATAAGATCAACATTTTCTGAATGTAAGATCAACATTCTCTTTCCTTCACGCTTGTTGTATTACTTTCATTTGCTTATCAACTGTCTTTTCTACTTTTTTATAATCCTTTTGAGACATGTTTTGCATATCATACAGTTCACTCATTTTAAACATACACTTCAGTGATATTTAATTAATTTGTTAAGTTCTATAATCATTATCATAAATCAGTTTTAGAACATTTTCATTATTCCATTGAGATTCCATTTACTGTTGACCTCTATTCTCCCCAACTCCTGGGCCTAAGAAACCACTAGTTTACTTTGTTCCTATAGATTTGCCTGTTTTGAACATGTCATGTAAGTGTTTCTAGTCTGTTATGGATTCTTTGTTTTCTTCCTTTCTATGTGAGTACTTCTGGTTTGTCTTCTAGATCAGTCCCTAAGTCATTTACAACTTCAAATCTATGCTCAACCTCTTCTAATACAAATTTTGATTTTGATATTTTACTTCACGACAAATCTTCCCTGAGTACACCCCTCCACATACACACACATTTTAATCTCATTCTGTTATCTTCTCATCTCCAGTAGTTAGCACTATGTACCAGTTTTTAGGAGGTAGAAACAGGTTTATATCCCTATGAAAAGTAGCATCTATGAAGTAAAGAGAAACTTCAGTTTGGGTGAATGGTATGGTCCTTAGGCCTTTAAGAATGTAGCATGTAGGGACATAACAAAATGTCTTATGGATATAGTCTATATTCTTTCAGGTAGTACGGAGTTCATTAGAAAAATCCTTACAAGAATTAATTTGTATGGTAATTGCCCACTTTGTCATTTATTATGACTGGAATCAAGTAATTTAAACAGTCAGTAAGACTCAGTTAAAGGTGTGTCCTCTAAGAGAGGAGCATAACTTAATGAGGTTCAAGTGTTGAGAAAGGAAGCAATGCTTTGCCTGGGCCAATTGCCATAATTCAACATGTATTGGTGGTTGATGGGGTGGATGGGCTTTCAAGAGGTTTAATTATGCCCTAAAATTCTATGCATGATTTTCTTTTTCTGGAGGCTATTTTAATGACCTACTTAAATAGAGTTAAACCCTGCCTTCCAATTTGTGAGAATTTCTGTCAGTCTTAAATTAATTTCTTAGTAATGGCATACAGTCATTTGAGTCATATAATTGTCTATATCAAATTTCTTTTTATCCTTTTCTTACATTACCTGGGTTCTGCTATAAAACAATAAAAAAACTATTTTTTATTTCTCAGACTAAAAACACAGTTGGATATTTTATAGTCAGCTTTCATAAAGACAAAAGTACAATTGATATTCTTATATGTATATACAATTTCAATGATAAACAATTGTACTAAGGATAATGGTCCTCATAGAAATTTTATCATAAAAAAGTAGAACTTTCCTTTCATAGTGTCGCTTTTCAGAATATCTGACCTATGAACTAAAGCAACATTTCTTTTTTTTTTAATTTTTTTTCAATGTTTATTTGCTTTTGAGAGAGAGACAGAATGTGAGTGGGGAAGGGTCAGAGTGAGAGGGAGACACAGAATCCGAAGCAGGCTCCAGGCTCTGAGCTGTCAGCACAGAGCCCCATGTGGGGCTCGAACTCACTAACCGCGAGATTATGACCTCAGCTGAAGTGGGATGCTTAACCAACTTCACCCCACCAAAGCAATATTTCTGACAAAATCTAGAAGCACCAGAACCGAAAATAAAAAAAAAACAAAACAAAACTTAAGATTTCAGAATATAAAGCAAATAAATTAACAAAAACTCTCCCTTTAAATTATCAGGTTGCTTATGTATGTGTTGATGCAATCACAATATATTGTAAAAATGGTTCTGTCATTGTCTTGTTTAATCAGGTTGTAGTCTGAAAGCAGAAGCTGAATTCTGTATAAAATAATCATTAGTGTCTGTAGAATAGGCAAATGCTGGCAATGACCTTGATTCCCAGAGTAAGGGTACAAGGTTCACTGAGCAAAATATTGGTAATTAGTTCTGATTTTACTGTTGTTGAATGTGTTAATTATTTAATGAGTTTTCAAGTGCTTAACTATGTTTTTTCCCCCTTGATGAAAGATTTATACAAATGAGTAATCAACACAGTTTTATTTGCCCACTGAGGGAAAGGAAAAACAAAAAATTTTAATAACTGTTTTAGTCAAAATTTTGAGAGAAATGTATCTCTTCTAAAACCCATTTCCTTATGTTCTTAGAGTAATTGAAATATTGATGGCAATTTAGAAAACTTAAAACACAATTTTCTTTAAGGAATATACATTTGTTTCTAAATTTGATAATTAAAGGAACTTAAAACAAGTACTTAGATTCTTTTCTGGTATTCTAAAACTCTGAAAATTATTCATCAGAAATGTAAACATGTGTTAAAAGTCAACTTAAATGATTCAGCAGTTATAAACCATATTGCATCAAATTCCTCCAACATATATTCCAGATTCCAAATTGAGGTTTATAATAGTGACTAGAGTTATAGTCTAGAGTCACCTCAATATATTTACTGCAAACATTATGGAGAAAATTTATAGTAGCATAGAACAATCACAGTTTGAGTAACCTAATTTTAGTATAGTTGGGGGCTGTTGAAATTGTGAATCTATCACTGAGTTTATCTTATCTACTACATGGGAGATGTGAAAGTAGAGGTAAGAATCAACTACGTTCATCATCATGAAGCAAAATAATAAATAAATAAATAAATAAATAAATAAATAAATAAATAACCCACAAAGCAAAATACAGTTTACAGACTTGTAATGTTTGACACATGGATTTCCAAATGTTTATCTATACCATGATCCCCTGTTCTCTTTTGTATCCACTGACACGCACTGAGGATGCACAAAGATATCATGGAAGCCATCAACATACAAATTATTTTTTGCAGTGTGACACAGTTTAAACAAATTTTGTCCTGGTATGATGAGAGGGGTATCCAATAAGGAAGGCTGAAAAGAAAACAGCCAGATTTGTTTTGCTTTAGAGTCATCTACTTCTAAATGTGTCATTTCAGGTTTAGATGCCTTGTGTCTACAAGAGTAGCACCAATATTCATTGCTTTTGCTCTCATGAATGAGAATGGTGGAAAATATTAGTTTTCCACTTTAGGGAAAGGAATGCTCTCTGCCTTTACTCACATTTCAGCTTCTGGCCAAGGAGGAGTTATTTCTGTCCAGACTTTAATAGATTACTTATTATTGTTTTTCCCCATTCACAAGCCTTCATTGCATCCATATGAGCATATAATCAGAATTTTTAATGTAAAATATCATATTTTTAAAAAGATTGAGAAATAGATTTAGTATCTACTTAGGAATTGACGTAATGATCTTTTTTTTTTTTTTTGAGAATTATTTGTCTCTCCTTCCACCAAGTTCTCATGTTGAACTTCCCCTCATTGTTTCTATGTGGGAAATATTTTACACAGAACTATGGTTTCCTTACTGATTAAGTGGCAACATCTCAAAACCACAAATCAATGTAAGACACAACCTGGAATTGATTAGTAAAAGAGCAACATAGGTGATGAGAGGATATTAGTAGTCATAAACTAAGAAAAGCCCTCAAAGAAATCTCACCAAACTGAGCTGGGAAGCAGTAAGTCTCACTGAAGAAAAGAAAAGAAAAAAAGAAAAAAGAGAAGAAGAAATAAGTAGAACATAAAATCTCAGTGAATGACATTGTACAGCCTGCATTTGGGAAACCAGATATCAGAAACCAACGTGAGCCTTTTTTTTTTTAATTTTTTTTTTCAACGTTTATTTATTTTTGGGACAGAGAGAGACAGAGCATGAACGGGGGAGGGGCAGAGAGAGAGGGAGACACAGAATCGGAAACAGGCTCCAGGCTCTGAGCCATTAGCCCAGAGCCTGATGAGGGGCTCGAACTCACCGACGGCGAGATCGTGACCTGGCTGAAGTCGGACGCTTAACCGACTGCGCCACCCAGGCACCCCGAGCCTTTTAAACAGTATTGGGTCACTCCACAAAGTTCTTGTGTATTATTTTTATTAATTTTCTGCATGAGTTTATAAAAGTAAGTTAATCTAATTGTCTTTTTTACAAACTGTTTCTTATTTTATATTTTAAAAATATTTTATTTTGAAGCAATAATAGTAAATAAGGTTTTGGGTATATTTTTAATAAAAAAGTACATTTTATCATGTAAAAATTTTTCTACTAAAATTAAGAGATGAAATAGATGATCTGAGCAAGGTGGATTTTTTATTCAGCAACTACTTGCTGTGACCTTTTTAGTTAAACGTGGAAAACCTAACTTCTCTTATATTGTTAAAAATAAAAATTCTATTTGAAATTTAAATAAAGGCATTGTCTGAGTCCAATTTTAGAATTGTGAAAGAGTTTGGTTAAAATTTATTATTCTGAAATATTTGTGCTTTTGTCCCAGTTGTTTATTAAAAATTATTTTTCGGGGCGCCTGGGTGGCTCAGTCAGTTAGCCGTCGGACTTCGGCTCAGGTCATGATCTCGCGGTTCGTGAGTTCAAGCCCCACGTCAGGCTTTGTGCTGACAGCTCAGAGCCTGGAGCCTGTTTCAGATTCTGTGTCTCCCTCTCTCTC
This sequence comes from Felis catus, assembly GCF_018350175.1. Taxonomy (NCBI): domain Eukaryota; kingdom Metazoa; phylum Chordata; class Mammalia; order Carnivora; family Felidae; genus Felis; species Felis catus. The sequence continues at coordinate 158,023,565 of NC_058371.1, read as the reverse complement.
TCTGACCCTCCCCCGTTCATGCTCTGTCTCTCTCTGTCTCAAAAATAAAAAAAAAACGTTAAAAAAATTAAAAATTATTTTTCATCACTAGGTGCGTGACTAATACATATGTCATATTTTTAAAATAAAAGTAAATAGCATATGAACTAAAAAATGTTAAAAGGATAAGCCTATCATGAGGATCAGGGTTCACCTTTATAATAAACAATTGTCATGGGGAAAAAAAAAGAAACTGTCTAAATGTTATTTTAGAAGGTGCAACCTCTCAATGCCAACTTTTCACTTCATACCTTTATTTTATTTTCCACCAGTGCTTGGTTAAGCTAGACTCTGAATGGGAGGTGACTGAAGAGGGAAAAGATAGGGGCAGAAAGACTTTATTTTTTTTTTTTTTATATTTTTTTTTCCAACGTTTATTTATTTTTGGGACAGAGAGAGACAGAGCATGAACGGGGGAGGGGCAGAGAGAAAGGGAGACACAGAATCGGAAACAGGCTCCAGGCTCTGAGCCATCCACCCAGAGCCCAACGCGGGGCTCGAACTCACGGACCGCGAGATCATGACCTGGCTGAAGTCGGGCGCTTACCGACTGCGCCACCCAGGCGCCCCCAGAAAGACTTTAAAGTGATCTTCACCTGCTGGTGTTCACACACTTGTGTAATCTTCCATCTTTGAGAACGGACAGGACCTACCTTACTTTTCAATGTCAAATACCACAAGGTGACAGGACTTTATTCCCATTATTGTTATTATATTATATTATATATATTAATTATATTATATTATATTATATTATATTATATTATATTATATTATATTATATTACATTATTATGTAAAACTCTGTCTTGCCAGCAGACTCAATCTAGAGACTGTCTCCTCCCTGTCTGACTTTTAAGAAGCAAGCTGCTAGGAACCCTTTAGATACAAGGAACTGAATGAAGCCAATGACCACAGGAATAGGGAAATGGATGCTTTCCTAGTCCTGCCTCCACTGAAATATATTTGATATGTAACATAGTGTAAATTTAAGGTATACAAGATGTTGATTTGATACACTTATATATCATATTATGATTGTAATTGTATTCATAGGTAGTACCTTCATCATGTGATGTGATTTTTATTTTTTTTGTGTGATTGGAAAAATTAAGATCTAGTCTCTTAGCAAGTTTGATGTTTAAACACAATATCGTTGTCTATATTCATTATACTGGGCTTTAGATCTCTAGGAGTTATTTACTACTCATTGCAAGTTGGCATCCTTGAACAAAATCTCTCCTATCTGCCACATCCCCTCTGCCCCTAGTAATCACCATTTTACTCTCTGTCTTTATGAGTTTGACATTTTAGATTTCACACATAAGTGATGTCATACGGTATTTGTCTTTCTTTGTGTGAAATCTCACTTAGCATAATGCCTTCAGGGTCCATCCATGTTGTTAAAAATGGCAGGATTTTATTCTGATGGCTGAATCATATTCCAGTGTGTGTGTGTGTGTGTGTGTGTGTGTGTGTGTGTGTATCTCCCATCTTCCTTATCCATTCATTTTGTGATGTTGCTTCCATATCTTAGCTATTTGTGAATAAAGCTTAAAACTGCAATAACATGGAGTACCTATATCTCTTCAATATCCTGTTTTCATTTCTTTTGGGTATAGACCCACAAATGGAATTGCTAGATCCATAGTCCAGCCAATAGATGGGAACCCAGCACTAACTGATGCTCTGCAGCTATTTTTGCAACTGCTAAAATGTTACTGGATTTAGGACCCTCAGAAAGTATAGGATAACACAAGTGTGTTATTTTAAGCTTCCAAGTTGTAGGTACCATTACACATTTGAGAAAACCAATACAAGCTCCTAGGACTGAGGAAGCTCTTTTCTTTGTTGTTATCACCACAATAAATCCTAAATACATAATTGTATATCACATATCTTCAGGGACTTTGAAAACTGAAAGGAGAAGAAGTAAAATTCAATTAATAGGAAAAACTAGCTCATGTGAATGGTAAAATGAGTTGCAGGATATTACTTATTCTTTGAAAGAAGCAAGCTGTTTCCTACATTCTGTAGGGAGTGATGATTTCATCATTTCTACATTTCCTTCTACATTTTCCTTTGGCCCTTCCACTGTCCCTGACACAGCTTCAAATTGATTATAGAAACTAGTTAATGATACGATTATTCACTTTGGTAACAAATTATCATGTCAAGTTGGCTTAAACTATGTGGTTTGTTGAAAACTTATGTCCACACAAAACCCTGAATGTAGATATTTATGGCAGCTTTATTTATAATTGCCCAAACTTGGAAGCAACCAAGATGCCCTTCAGTAGATAAACGGATAAACTATAGGCCATCCAGACTATGGAATGTTATTGTGTTAATGAGTGCTAAAGGGAAATGAGCTATAAAGCCATGAAAAGACATGGAGGAAACTTATATATTACTAAGTGAAAGAAGTCAATCTGGGAAGACTATATAATTGCAACTGTATGACATTCTGAAAAAGGCAAAACTACGGAAACAGTAAAAAGTTCAGTGGTTGCAGGGGATGAGGGCTCGGGAGGAATAAATAGGTGGGACACAGAGTATTTTAAGAGCTACGAAAGTGCTTTTTGTGACACTATGATGGATACCTGTCATTATACATTTGTCGTCCAAACATGTGCAATGAGCAACAAGAAAAGTAAACACGAAGGTAAACTAAGTATGAACTTTGAGTGATTTTGATGTGTCGATGGAGGTTTACATTGGTAAATCTTTGTAACAAATATATCATTCTGTTGAGTGATGCTAGTAATGGGGGAGGCTATGCGTGTGTAGAGGCAAAAATATATGTGGAATCTCTGTGCTTCCCCCCACTCCTCAATTTTGCTGTGATCTAAAACAGCTTAAAAGACATAAAGTTTTAACAAGTGAATTTTTAAAAATTTATGGATAATTCCTTTCTCTATCTTTTCTTTAATGTTTATTATTTTGTTTTTGAGAGAGAGAGACAGAGCACAAGTGAGGGAGGGGCAGAGAAAGAGGGAGACAACAGAACCCAAAGCAGGCTTCAGGCTCTGAGCTGTCAGCACAGACAAAGCCCATTGCAGGACTGGAACTCACAAGCTTTGAGATCATGACCTAAGCCAAAGTCAAATGCTTAACTGACTGAGCTACCCAGGCACCCCAATTCCTTTCTCTATCTTAAATCTTTATTCCTTATGTTTATATAGCAATATCTTTGGTAAAACAAAGTAGTCTGTAGAATTTATATATTTAAAACTAACAAAAATATTGGCAAATATTTTATTTTGAAAATTTACAACATAAAGAATTGTAAAAATCCCTGTTATTACAATAATCAATAAGTCACTTTATATGTATCTAGCCATTTCTTTTTCCTTTGTGAAAATAGAATAATGTTTGCACATGAGTGTTTTCCTGCTGTGTTTGCAGTGAAAAGAACAACATTTGAATTAATTAAAACATGGGAGTTGTAAGGACACACCAAAAATCATTTTATTAATTCTGTTAGGAAGTCACTGGTGCTTGCCAGTGTTTTAAGGAGAGCAATATTTTTGTTCTTGTAGAAAATTGGTCATTAACATTGCTTTGTAAGTACATTAAATTGATTCTGTGCTATACTAGTATCTGCTCAACTATAAAAATAGACTTGTAATTTTGAAAAACATGATTTTAACTGAACTTCAATGCTTTGCAAAAGTGTTTCCAACAGTGTTTTATTTCTTGTAACCTGTTTCTAGTCTGAGTAGAGAAGCTGAATGCTGTATAAAATAATCATTAGTGCCTGTAGAATAAGCTAATGCAAACAATGACCTTGGTTCCCGTAAGTATTCAGGATTCACTGTGCAGAGATATTGGGTAATTAGTTCTGATTTTACTGTTGTTGAAAACGTTAATTATTTAATGAATTTGAAGTGCTGAAGTGTTTGCTTCTGACTTGAAAAAACAAAAATACAGATGAATACCAGCACATGTATTTTAGAACTGGGGCAAAAGTTTAAAAAAAATATCCTGTATAAAAGTGTCTGTTATCCTATACGCAGCAGGTGCTCAGTAAATGCCATCCCTCTCACCTGTCTCTCTATATATGCACTCTTTAGTAATCAAAACTCAGGCTTAGTCCAATGAATAGAAGCCAATGTGATTGTCAAAACCTTATGGACAAATTAAATCATGCTTTTTGAAAATAAAGAAGTAGAGACAAACTATTTGGGTCCCATGTTGTATGTTGCTTGATTCTGTAAAACAAATCAATGCGACAGGTAAAGAATGAGGAAATCAGTTGAAGGCACTGTCTTTAGTCAGAGTAAGTATCATGCTACTTTCAGATTTCCTATAAAATAAAATATTAAATGTAAACAAATTGGAGTTTCCCATTTTAGGAGAGAAAAAGTGAAGGTATTCTGTATAAAATAAGATAAATCTTGGAATACAAAACTCTGCTTTAACAGGGTATTGTATGGAAATGTTGAATCGCTATATTGTACACCTGAAACTAATATTACACTGTATGTTAGCTAACTGGAATTTAAATAAAAACTTTAAAAAATGCAAAAAAAAATAAGTCAGGGGTTAAAAAAAACCTTCTCTGCTTTATAAAATACAGTCACCAACTTATGATGGTTCTACTTAGAATTTTTTTTTACCTTATGATGGCACGAAAGCAATAGGCATTCAGTAGAAACCATACTTCAGACTCTTAATTGTGATCTTTCCTGGGCTAGCAATATGTGTCCAGAATCCTGGGATGCTGGACAGGGGCAGTGAGCCACAGTTCCCAGCAGCCATATGATCACCAGGGTGAATAATCAACACCCAACCATTGTGCACTCACACAACCATTATGTTTTTTGTTTTTAGTAGAGTAATCACCAAATTATATGAGGTATTCAATACTTTATTATAAAATATGTTTTGTGTTAATGATTTTGCCTAACTCTAGGCAAATGGTTAATGGGTTAATGGGAGTGTTCTGAGCATGTTTAAGTTAAGCCACGCTAAGGTATGATGTTCAATAGGTAACGTGTGTTAAATGCATTTTCAGTTTATGATATTTTCAACATACAGTGAGTTTGGGGGGTGGAAACCCACCATAAATAGAGGAAGATCTGTGTATTTAAGGAAGTTATCTACTCTAAATAGTAGAGGGCCCTGAAAACAGAATGCATCAAATAAGATAACACACTTCAGAATAAAAACAGTATAAGAAAAAGATAAATGGTAACAAAGAGGAAAAATTTCTCCCAATTTACTCTTTGTTTATTCTTCCCTAATAAGGGGATAATACATGGGCCTCTGCACTACAAACTACTATAGTCTATTACAAAATAAACGAATATCATAAAAGCATTGATAAGTATTTTAGTCTGAAAAGAGAAAGAATGTTTATCCTTCAAAGAAAGGAATGGAAACATCATTCAGCAGCTCACTGGAAGGTAAAATTGCCATCACTTAGAAAACTACTGTGAAATATTTTTTTTAAGAAAGGAAAGGAATGTCATGAACTAGAAAGAACAGGAATAAGATCTTTAAAGTTAAAAAAAATAGTTGAAGTAAGTTTAAATGTTTGAGTTAGAGAGTACGATCTTAAAAAGGGACAGTTCAGTCATAAATACTTTTCAGCATCACTGTGAATGTCAAGATCATCTCTCTGTGCTATGATTGTGGTATGGTACACATTTTCCTTACAAAATAATTATTTTGGGCAAACATAAAAAAAGAAGAATTGATCTGAAAAGAAAGCCAAAAAGCAAGGCATACTAAAAAAAGTAAATCACAGCAAATATAAAAGAGATAAAATGAAATCCGGCACTGAAAGCTGCAAATATATGTATTTTTCTCCTTTTTAATGAGTTATCAATAATGTGTAATAAAAGTCAAACATTTTACAGTATCTTGGTCTGAATTTATATGCTCCCATTTATGATTTGGTTTTGGAACTTTCATTCTTCTGCAATTATTAGAAAAATAATGTTTGCTGCAAATGCTCTTCCATCTAGAATATTTCTATGGCAATATAAACTCTTTAAATTGCATTCTCAAAGTAAAGATGTTTTCAAGGAACAAACAATATAAACTATTATGTTGCCAGTTTGTTACACTTTTTGTCTCCTGGAAACTTCTATGATAATGAATCTTTTTTCATAACTTCAGTGAAATTTGTGTTTATCCAATCCCACTTTATTCTATTTCTGATCAAATAAGTTCTAAATCCATTACACAAGGAACATCATTATAATGAATAGTGCACTAAACTGAAAGGATTTTAGGAGCCTAGGTAATGGCCAAGAATAACACTGCTTTTAAAAATCATTTAGATTGAAAATCACTGTCAAAAGTTATTCAGTAGAGAAAGTGCCTTCCTTTCTCAGACTTTCTTCATATCTTCCTAAGTTAAAAATAAAAAGGAGGCCGAAACCTTGATTGGGTATCTTAGCACAAATACAAAGAGGGCATAACCCCAACTACTTGTCACTGGAATGAGATTTGACCTATGTATGTTCTAAATTTTCTCTTCTCCCAGGGGAGCCCATATTCTATAGACTAAGAAGAGAGAATCCTTGCTTCATGTTCCCCTCTTATATATTCTTTCTAAACAAGATCTGAACCTCTTCCAATAGCAAGCCATTTTGTCCCAGTTACAATGTTACCAGCTATTTAGAGCTGGCACCCACAAGGTGAGTAAGGCTGTGTGGTACAATGTGACTTATGGATTATCACTTCATGGGCTAAATATAGTTAGAGAGAAGGTTCTTCGTGAGACAATCTTTCTAACCAGCCTCTGTTCCCTCCATGTCCAGGCTGACTTATGCTCCAACTGTACCATGTTTTAGTTCCTTCATTTAGCCAAATGCTCTCAACCTTCTGTATTTTTTCACATACTTCTCCTTCTGGTGTCTGTTAATATGAATACTCCCAGAAAAGTTATTTGCCTCTCTCTCTGACTCTTTGCTCATCTGACTTATAAAAAAGTTACTTTTAATACAAGTTATAGTCTTTAATACATGAAAAATATATGCGATATGTTATATTCTATTAAGCATTGCAATAATGAACTATCATCAATAAGGCAAGCAAATGGAGTTTTATCACCCTAGCAGCAGCGATGTTTTCTCCAAAACATATACAGTATAACCAATTAACTTAAGGGGCGGGGGAGTGGGGGGTGGGGGAAGATTTAAGATGGCCTTCAAGTATTAGAGTTTTAACCTAAGGCCATGAAATATGAGCAATGTTTGTTTAATTTCTTATTTTTCCTACACACTTTACTCTCATCAAATAAATTCCTCTAACACATTATATTAACCTACCTATTCAGCAAATTGGGAGCCCAAATGAAAAATAAATTACCAATGTAAGGATGATGGTTTCATGAGTTGATTCCTAATAAATACTTGAGAGTTTCCGAATTCTTAACTTATAACTAGATATTTCTAATCCTGAAAATTAATTCAATATTTGTGCCATGGGCAACACTTTCACAAATGATTACACATATTTATTTGGATAAATTCAATATAAAATATTGAATTATTACTATTTAAACCATTTTCTATTTTTAAATAAAGAAAAAAGTTTGTTTTTCTTACAATATGTCATTTAAAAACATAAGAAAAACATGTCTTTGATATAATGGACAGCAGTCAATAATGAATTCTTGGTTTCAATGAGACAATTCTTTCTACCTTTGATTTCAGTTGTAGAGGACAACTAATAGTTAAGAATGGTAACATCTACAGCTCTTTGTTGCTCTGTAATGCAAATTAAAACTGAAACATTATAACACAGGCCTGAAAGCCTAATATTTGTGGAGCATGAATAATGATTATCTCAAGGAAAATAGCTTTTTTCTACCCATTAGACTGTCATCATCATTTGCATATGTACATATACTGAGTTTGTCTTATCCTATATCAGTCTAATACCTGGGATAATATATACCTCTTTGAAGGAAAACCAAACATTATACATTTAAAAATTTTTTTTTCCTATCATTGATTGCTGACAAGGTTTGCAAAAGAAGCACAAAATCAGTGAAAACATTTGTTGGTAATTAAGTACAGTTATATGGTTCTTGATTTTTGGTGGGGAAGTGACAGCAATAACTATTATGAATCATGCTATAAAGAAAACTCAATATTCACACTATTTCCCTATGGGATTAAGAAGCTAGCAAATCTTGGTTTGCAATGTGGTTGGATGCAAAGAGGGTATTTTAAAACCATAGTTTATTTTTACTTTTATTACTGAACTTATACCAAACATAGGCAGTTATTGTTGCTGCTGTTATTGTTTTAATTCTTATTCCAATTTTAGTCTCCCCTCAAGCTCACTAAGCTGCACTCAACCAGCTACATTTGAACCTCTTTTATCTTGACCGTTTGTAAAGTTTGTATATTCAAAGTGCTTATTCCCAATTACTACATGGCCTTTTCATTTAAGTCAAATTAGGAAGATGATTCCCACTTCATTATTATGAATCTTCCTTTTCATCTTCTGTTCCTGTTAAGTGGACATTTTGAGGCAGAGTATATTGTCCTCTTTGAGCCAATAAAACATACATTCTTCTGTGTAAAGGGGTATTAAGAGAATGTGGGTATATCTTTTGAAACACATTTTTTAACACCTTGATTACTTTTAAAACATTTTGCTAAGCATCACGAATATTACCAATACTAAAAAAAAGTGGCATCTGTCAGGTGATATCTCATTGTGGTTTTGATTTGTATTTCCCTGATGATGACTTAACTCAAATGAGGACTTTAAGAGACAAAACAGGTGAACATAAGGGAAAGGAAACAAAAATAATATAAAAACAGGGAGGGGAACAAAACAGAAGAGACTCCTAAATATGGAGAACAAACTGAGGGTTACTGGAGGGGTTGTGGGAGGGAGGATGGGCTAAATGGTTAAGGGGGACTAAGGAATCTACTCCTGAAATCATTGTTTCACTATATGCTAAATAATTTGGATGCAATTTTTAAAAAATAAAAAATAAAATTAAAACAATGGCATCTGGAAAATGTCACTTATTTTCATTTCTTTAGGATGGAGTATAGTGATTAAATAGAGGGGCTTTGTAGCCTATTTATTTTTTTAATGGTTCAAGTTTTTATTTAAATTCTAGTTAGTTAACAGATAGTATACTATTCATTTCAGGAATAGGATTTAGTGATTCATCACTTACATATAACACCCAGGGCTCATCACAAGTGTCTTCCTTTACAGTGACATACAGGGTAACTTGTTATAAAGTGAAACCAATGTCATTATTTTATAATAATCTGTATGGTTAAACCAATAATTATTCTTATGTAAATTATCTATGATTTTCATGTAATTATTTTCATTTTATTTATTTCAAAGCTTTATGAATACAGAAAATAGTACTTCTTTGCATTTTCTCATTATTTTTGTTAATCACCTTGCTCAAAAAGGTGCCTGTAGGTTTTTTGGCTCCTCACTTATGCAGGATGTTATCCGCATTTGTTGCCTTTTAAATAAATTTGGATTATTTTTCATCTTTCTTTAAAATACTGATTCCTAAGACTTCATATGTTTTAAAAATTTATTGCTATATTTGGCTTACCATCCATGTATTCTAGATCTATTTTGTGTTATATTTAAACTAAATAAAAAAAGATTGAGTTTGCAACCTCAAAAAAATTCTTGCAACATCTGTTAGTAGATATTATGACTGAAATTCTATATTTGCAAACAAGAGTATTTGCAATCCAGGGACAAAGGAGATAAAACATATAATCATAATTATATTTAAATAGATGCATTATTATTATATAAAATGAGAAGAATATATCAGAGTGTAATAATATTTTGGAAATGACATTTTAAAAAAGATGTATGATGTGTAGTGCTATAGTTTCACACTTATTAAGCCAGTGTTTAGTTTAATTTCCCTACTGGTCTGCTGGTTTCCTTCCTTATTCAATACTGAGTTTACTGTATTCTCATGTGTAATACTTTACCTTGCACTTGAAGCTCTGAAGAAACGTATGCAATTTCCCCCATTGGATTCTTCTAAGTCCCCCTGCCCTGCCTGGCCTTGGGGATTTAACTCTGGCATGAAAAGATATCTTATGTGTATAAACTGTTTAATTGCTTTTCATAATGGCTTTTGCCAGGGTCTAAAATATTCAGTAGCAAAAACAATGCCTCTAACTGGTTTTGTACACTTCAAAGAAATATGCTAATCATTTACTACTTGAAAATCTACTATCCATAGTTATAATATTTCGGTGCATGTCTAACATGCTCTTTCTTTTCTTTTATAGCAGTCATATATATATATATATAATCTCTCTTGAAATCACCCTGCCCATTGAGGAGCTTTCTTTTTACCACATTATTGTACTAACAACATAGTATCAGAAAAACAAGGCATCTCTTGATGATATTTTCTTTAATTTTCTATGACCGTAGATTTTTTTAGGCAGATGTTTAAAATAAAAGATAAAATGCAAAGCAGCATAGAATAATTGTTCCTTTTTGGTAACATTACATGTTATTTTTTTTTTCAATATAAATGTCCCACAATAATCCTTCTCAAAAATACTAGGCATCCTGGGAGGGACATTCCAGTGACTGGTGGCATGGGAGGCATTTTCATTTAAATCTCATAAGATGGGGTATCTCAGTTAATATCTGCCTTGTATTTATATTTGCTGTAATTTGTAAAAAAAAATAGATTCTAAGAAGCTGATAGTAACAAATATGATGAATCAGTACATAATATTGCCGGAGTTTAATTCTTGAAATCAAGGGTCAGAGAAAACTTATGCTCTCAAGGCTGCTCCTTTGTTCTGGGTAGTACATAGAAAATAATCCCACTCTGGAGACTCCAGGACAAAGTAGAACACCTAGGTCTGGAGGACTGCTGTAGACAAAATATATCCCCATGTACATTCACTTGGGAAATAGCATGTGCAATTAGACATCCTCAGTAAAATCCATTACAAAATTCTTTTTTTAAAGCTTTTTCCTTATTTATTTAGAATAATAATTGTTTTTTTAAATATGAAATTTATTGTCAAATTGGTTTCCATAATAAAATTCTAATAGGCACAAGTAAGCAGTTGTCCTCACAAATGACTAATAGGGTTAACAGATTTTGCACTTGAAACAATAGATAACGTCAGTCAGGAAAGGCCCAGGTATGCTATAGTAATAAACAAACACCAAACTTTATTTCCCTAAAACAACGAAGGCTCATTTCTTACTTATTCTATATGTCATTCACTCTAAATATTCATTCTCACTGTGGGTCCCAGGCTGTTGGAGGAGTCATACCAAGAATATATCCACTTGCTTTGATAACATTTAAATAGCAGAGGGTGCTGCAAAACTATTTAAATACTCAACCCAGAAGTGACACACTACACTTTCTTCTCATAACTCATGAAGTAAAATGGTCACATGCACCCTCCCTGACCAAAGCACAGGGGGACAGGGAATAAAAAGCTACCAGATGACAAGAAGACATAAATATCTAGCAAACAACAGTAATAAGTACCATAGTTGGCCAAGGCCTTTGTGTCCCTTATGGCCATTTATTTTTAGTAAAAGAGAACTGCACTGTCTAAAGTGTTTTGCTAGCATCGCCTTTTAAGAGTGATTATGCTTATATTTTATGTTTCTATAAAGGAATTCTTGTTACCATCAATGTCTCAAATATCAGGGAAATGTATTTGAATATTTTTATAGAGCTGTATTTTCTGCTTTGGATGAAGTAATTAAAGTGATTGGCTCACTTCTTTCCTTAGAAAGCCATCTTCTATTCCAATTCAACTGAACTATACCAACTGTTGGATTTTAGAGAGTCAGACCTTTGAAGAATTTTACCTTCAGACAGAGGGCAGGGAAAAGTGAATGATATCTAGATACCACTTGACACTGTATTTGAAAAGGAACAAAAAAAGAATAAAAATAATTTTAGATGTTTTCTGTCTCCTTCTATTTTGACATTTCTATCTTTTTTGGGGAAAAAAAGACTAAATCAGAGCTTTGCAAAGAGAAATGAGAAATACTTGACTTTGATTTTGGTAGGATCATATAGGAATTGCAATGAAAGCAGAATTACTTTTGTAATGTGAAGGATTTATGCCCAAGCCTGAATCAAATGAGTTATACACTCTGAGACAATTATTTCTTCTTCCAGCATAGGGGTTGGCAAACTATGACCTGTGGGCAAAATTCAACTTGCTGTTTATTTTGTATGATCCACAAGCTGTATTTTATATTTTTAAATGATTGAAAAATATTTAAAATATACTATTTTCTGACCCATGAAAAATATATGAAGCTTAACTCTCAGTGTCTATAAATAGAATTTTGGAACACTGTAAAACTAATTTATTTACATATTGTTTATGACTGCTTTTATACTTGATTGACAGAGCTAAATAGTTGCAACAGACACTATGTTATTGCAGACTCCAAAGCCTAGGTGATTTTTCCACATGAAAACCGAACAAATGAGACTCTGAGTTTGGGGACAGCAAACACAATATAGCATAGAGATAAGATATCAGACTGAAAATGTGGGGCAAAATAGTTCCAAAGACTAGGTTTTACAGAGATGATGGAAGATTTTGCTCTGATGAAATGAAAAAGAACTGCTTTCTACAAGGAAGCATGTAAAAATAAAAAGGGACAATTTTTATCTCATAAAATAAAGTATTCTAAGATTAATGGAAACATTGAAAGACCAAGCAAAGAAATTCTTTCAGAAAACACATGAAAATTCAAAAACATGGAGAATGGAATAAAAAAACAAGAAAATAGAAGGGTAAATACTGGAGATCTAACTTCCATCTAATAAGAATTCCATAAAAAAGGCAACAGAGGTAAAGTGTAGCAGGGAATTTTAAAAGCGGCATTTTTTGAAAAAGCCAATGTTTCATAATTGAAGTATAGGGCCTCTGTATTGAAAGCCACATACTTACTTTAAAACTTAAGCACAAAGACAGGACCTTAAAGTCTTCCATAGAGAAAAAAGTGATATGTACAGTCATTGGACTGTTCAACAACAACACCGAAAATTGTTCTCTTTCTTGTTCATTTAGCTCTAGTCACACTAGCCTCCTCTCTCTTTCTTGAATGCACCAAGTCTCTGCATTTGTTGTTCCCCTGTCTATAATGCCTTTTCCATAGATACTTACATGGCTTGCTTCCTCAATATATTCAGGAATTTATCCTATTTTTGCCAAGAGAGGATGACAGATCCACAGTCACTTCAATGTGTGATGGACAATGTCCAGTGAACAATACAAATTCTGTTCATGAAACAAAATAAGAAAATTTAATCCACCATAAAAAGAAGTCTGTCAATAGAGAAAAACACAAGATAGTCAAATTTTGAGATTGGTAGACAAAAAAAAAAAAATTAAGACAACCATAATAAGTAGTTTAAGGAGTTAAAGGAAAATATGTTTATAAGGTGTATATGGATATGATTATTGACAGAGAAATTAAAATTATGAAGAAAACAATAAAAAGTAAAATTTGTTGGTTGAACTTTATAGAATATTGGGGACAGGAAAAAATGGGGTCAATTTTTATAGGGTAGATTAATAGAAATTATTCAATCTAAACAACCAAAGGAATAAATATTGAAAACTAAAATAAACAGGGTTCAATGACCTCTGGAACAATATTGTTTGGCTTAGCATACACATAATTAGAGTCCCAGAAGTAGATTAAAGGACATTACAAAAAATAATTGAGAATAAAATGGCTGAAAAAAAAATTTTTTTTAAATTTTTTTTTCAACGTTTATTTATTTATTTTTTGGGACAGAGAGAGACAGAGCATGAATGGGGGAGGGGCAGAGAGAGAGGGAGACACAGAATCGGAAACAGGCTCCAGGCCCTGAGCCATCAGCCCAGAGCCTGACGCGGGGCTCGAACTCACGGACCGTGAGATCGTTACCTGGCTGAAGTCGGACGCTCAACCGACTGCGCCACCCAGGCCCCCCTGAAAAGTTTTTTTAAACTGAGGGGAAATATCAACTTATGACCCAAGAATCTCTAACAATTAAACATGTTAAACCCAGAGAAAATAGTACCTAGGCATACTGTATTTTAATTACTGAAAAGTAGGGGCACCTGGGTGGCTCAGTCGATTAAGTGTCCGACTTCAGCTCAGGTCATGATCCAATGGCTTGTGAGTTCGAGCCCCATGTCAGGCTCTGTGCTGGACAGCTCAGAGCCTGGGGCCTGCTTCGGATTCTAGTCTCTCTCTCTGCCTCTCCCCAACTTGTGATCTGTCTCTGTCTCTCTCAAAAATAAAGAAAATTAAAAAAAAGTAATAAATTGCTGAAAAGTAATTAGAATAAAAAATTCTTCAAAGCATCCAGAAATAAATGGTACGTTAGAGATAAGAAAACAACTGTGCAAAAGATAACAGACTTGTGTTTAAATAATAACCACTTAATAATTTGGACTTAATAATTATATTATGTAAAATAATGACATTGTTCTTAGGAAATACACACTGAAGGTATAAGTGATACGATGTCTGTAACTTTTAAATGGTTTGGAAAAAATATGTCGATATATACATGTGGGTTTATAAGAATCCTGTCACTCTTACTAAAACATTGCTATAAGTTTGAAATTCATAAAAATATACAAGACATAAAAAGAGTGCAAGAGCTGAATGTATAACTACGTGTGTATTACAATTTTTTTAATGTTTATGTATTTTTGAGGAGAGAGAGCACCAGTAGGGGAGAGGCAGAAAGAGAGAGACAGAATCCAAAGCAGGCTCTAGGCTCTGAGCTGTTAGCACAGAGCCCGATGTGGGGCTCGAACTCACAAACTGTGAGACCATAACCTGAGCTGAAGTACCATGCTAAACCAATTGAGCCCTCCAGGCGCCCCTGTGTGTATTAGAAAAGATTGATTTAAACATTTAATTTGGAATGGTGAAAAACATTCAAACTTCTGGTTGAGTAAGCAGCCTCTGCTTGACTTAAATGTTGACATATAAAAATATGTGCCCATGTAGCTAGATTTTAATTTTTTTTTCTGGATAAACTGAAAATTCAGAATTTTATGTGAAATTTTATAATTTCACATGTCAGTACAAAGTAAAAAGTTTATACTGAATATTTTAAGCCGTGAATTTGTAATCTCACTATTAATACACAAGAAAATACTTGTGATGTCGCTTTGTACGTTTATAAAATAATATAAAATTTTAGGTAAGATTGATTTTTCAATAATATGAACACTTTAATGTGGACACTTTAGGTCTTGACCTATTTCTGTACTTTTTAATACCAATTATACTTTTGATATTGTTGCTGAATTGTATCTCTATTTAAAAATTATTTTACATGCTTATTATTGTCTTTGTTTAATACTTGAGTTAGTGAAAATAATGGCTAAGATTTTCTAAATTCTGTGTTTCTAGTATTTTCACATTAATTTTTTTATATTTTAGCTTTATAAATGTTATGAATTTACTATTTTAAAGTATGTATATACCAAATTCCTTCTATTCTTTTTAATTCTCAGAATAATCAGAGGGTTAGGGTGAGGAACAGGGCTTTACTGCCAGGGATTATATTTAGGATTTTGCATATAGTACTACAGTGACCACAGAAACTAAAGACTGGAGCAAAACCATCATAACTTCAGAAGTCCAATCAAGTCTGAGGACAGGGTTAATGAATAGTGGAAAGTCACCATAACTGAATAGAAGCAAAGTTACTGTTAAAATCGGTTTATATGGCTCAGAGCCTGGAGCCTGCTTCTGATTCTGTGTCTCCCTCTCTCTCTGCCCCTCCCCCGTTCATGCTCTGTCTCTCTCTGTCCCAAAAATAAATAAACGTTGAAAAAAAAATTAAAAAATCGGTTTATAGAGTCAGGTTTATGGCCTAGAAAACAAAACAGTATACAAATAGGGCAGTGTGTGTGTGTGTGTGTGTGTGTGTGTGTGTGTGTGTGATTGAGGTCATAATGGTTAGGGGAATAGTGAGGTAGAAATGAACAGGAAAATAAAATTCTGGTCATTTGTGCAAACACTTATTGGTGTCTATATATTTATTTAAAGACTTGGTATGAAGAATAGTGTATACATGAGTAAGCCTGACTTAGAAAGTCAGAGGTAAAATGGATGCTTATACTATAGATAACACAGCCAACAAAGTAAATCAAATCCATTTGCCCATATTAAATTTCAGAAACTCATCTGATAGCACTGATGTGATTAATGAATCTCTATTTCACTTTTATATGTACAGCAGGTGCTGGTTCTGTGTATGCTGTGAGAATTGTGACTTGTACTATAATCTTAATAGCCTGATTGATGGTTAGACTGTCAACATTATAATGCTGTTTTCTGAACCTTGAGCCCATATTACATCAAAGACAAAATAACTGTATCAGTCCTAATATACTATAAAATATGCAGCATTTATCTTGTCTTATTAAAATATCTCTTATAGTATTTACTTGTCCTAGATCTATACCCACAACCGCTGGTATGCTCCTACTTTCTGAGGTCCACAAAAGGGTCTGTTTTCATGGTTTAAATACTGTCACTCTTAAAACCTTGTTTATTCTGCTCACCCCACTCCCACATTTTCTCAGGATCTTTCTCTTTACTAGATAATAATTTATTTATTTTTAATTATTTTTAAATTTATGTTTGAGAGACAGAGAGAGACAGAATGTGCATGGAGAAGGGGCAGAGAGAGAGACAGATAGACAGAATCGCAAGCAGGCTCCAGGCTCTGAGCTGTCAGCCCAGGGCCCGATGAGGGGCTGGAACCCACAGACTGTGAGATCATGACTTGAGGCGAAGTTGACGCTTAACCTAATGAGCCACCCAGGTGCCCCAACTAGAGAATACTTTATATCTATTTAAATATATTACTATGATTAAGATTAAAAGTGATTTATTTCTCTATATTATATATATATGTACATATACATAATGTATATATTCACATATGTCTATCTATATATGTCATATCTGCATATAGATAGATATAGAGATAGAGATAAAATAAAATCAGAATGTAAGATCTCTAGAGTGATATAAAAGTCTCTGTCTTTCTAAAATATAGTTTTTGTGGGGCTCCTGGGTGGCTCAGTTGTTTAAGTGATGGCTTCTGCTCGTCCCCTGCTCACGCTCTGTCTCTGTCTTCTCTTTGTCTCAAAAATAAATACTTAAAAAAATAAATAAAATCTAGGTTTTGTAATAAAGAAAATAATCAAGATATAAATTAAAAAATATAATGTCAATAAATAATTTGTTATTTTGCCTCTGTAATAGGCAAAAACTTTCTTCCCCCAACTTGAATACCTTTGGACATATATATATATATATATATATATATATATATATATATGCACACATGCATACACATATACAGGATTTCAGAGTTCTTACTTTTAGCAGGGTTTAAGTAGTAAGAACAGGCTAGCACAACACTTTTCTTCGGTTATTCATTCAGCAAAAGGTATGGTTATCACCCTGAGACACACATGTATCAAAGACTACCAGTCTAACTAATCCTAGCATAACTTCATGGAGGGTTGTTTAAAGGGAGGAGGCATCAGGCCATTGGGATTGTTAATAACACTTTTGTGATTAAGTTAAAGGGTCCGGTTAGAAGAATTTTCATTCTTTCATCTTCTAATTACTTTCTGTCACACAGTGGTTCTTGGAAGGTTCGTGTCATAGAAACCGTCAAGAGAGATTGCTGAGATTATAGCATGGACAAAATAATGTATGTATAACAGTCAAGCTGCCCGTCTATAGACAGCACTGATATTGCTGCCCTATCAGATTATTTTTGTTGGTAAGCCAACATATGCACACTCTAGTCAATACAGAGCTCTGATTTATTCAAGTCCTTGTTTAAGGTAAAACCACATTCCTTTCTGAGGAGTCAAATCACTGTGGTACAGGTGTAGTGTTCTTGTCCTGAGGTTTAGGGCTGGGTTTTCTTCATAACCCCCTTTATTGAAATAGCTTATGGGAGGAATTCTTAGCACATTTAATTCACAGAATATGCAAAATCAACTAAATAGAACTCTATGCAAAAAAAAAAATAAGTTGCCAATCATGGTGATTTAGATAGTTTAGAAAGGGGTCTCATAATTACATATATTTTTTTCCTTGTGCAAAACAAACTGAATTTTAAGAATGTTATCTACCACTAATTGCAAAATACAAAGTGCCTGGTTGTTCTGCTGATTTGTGCAGGTAATTTTCTAACTATTTATTTAAACTTGGTATGCATAATGAATTTACAGCTGATCCTAACCATGATTATAAATACAAATTAAGTATTGTAAATTATCATATAAAATACAAAACTCTTTTGTTTGTACAAAAGAGTTTTGTATTTTACACAATTAAAAATTGTGAAGATTTGAAATAAATATACAGGCAAAATGGGACAGATTTGTGGCATTTATGGAAACGACTAAGCAATCACAGGAGAAATTGACGATGTTTGGCCTAGTTAATCATTGAAATGTATTATTTGTCAAATTCACCCATTTAATCAGGATCATACACATGCATATACAGAAACACACAAACCTGTGCAGGCACACCAGCCTCTGCCCTCACCCCTGAGTCTTTGCCCATTGGCAGTTAGGACCTCTTCACCTACACATGTGGATTTACTCCCATTCCAAAGTCTGGGACCTACCCTGATCCCAACAAAGTTCAGTATAAGTAGTTCTAGGTTAATATATTTTTAATAATACAGGCAATTATATAAGAACCCTGCAATGTGTTCTATTCAGATAAATGAAATCTTGTCCATTTGCTCCAGCCACGTTGGTCTTCCTTCACACTGTTGTTCCAAGTTTCTGCACTTGTTCCCTTTGCCTCAAATGCCCTTCCCTAGATACATGGCTTCTCTTTCATTTCCTACAGGTGTCTGCATAATTTTTATGATGATAAGCCTGTACAAAGAGCATCCAGCCTTGCTTGTAGCTACTCCTTAATTCCCTCCTTTTTTTCTCTGTAGAATTTGTCATCTTCTGACATAAACATGTTTACCTTGCTATTATCTGTCTCTCTACCCTCAGTGCATGCCTTCACTAAGCAAACTCAGTGAATCAAAGGACATTGTTTTATTTACAATTATATTCCTAATACCCAAAAGAGTTTCTGGCTAATAGTGGGTGCTTATTAACTTTTTAGATCATTGATGAATTTAAGATGATTTTAATGCTGTGTTCTAAAAGCAATATTACAGGCACGTGAGTGGCTTGGTCAGTTAAGCCTCTGACTCTTATTTCAGCTCAGGTCACGATCTCATGGTTCGTGCGTTTGTGCCCCCCCGTCAGCCTCCATGCTGACATTGTGGAGGTTGCTTGGGACTCTCGTGCTCTCACTTTCTCTCTACCCCTTCCCCACTCATGTGCACGTGTTCTCTCTCTCTCAAAAATAAGCAAGTAAACTTTAAAAATTGAAAAAAAAATAAAAGAACTATTACAACGATTATTTCAGTTTTTTAGCTATCATGTTATAGGAAAAGGATACAGAATACTCCAGGCACAAGTAGAGGAAAAGAACAGTCTTTTGTTATAAAGTAGTGCATTAACATAAAGGTTATTAGAGAAGGGGAAACAAACAAAATACATCCATCTGGCGGACTGGTGGAAGAATTCCAGGGTCAAGGTCTAATGCTGTTTGATATCATGGAATTTATCTTAAACTGAGAAAAGGAATGTCTAACACTTCTCTAGCAACTCACTTTAGTAGGAATCATATTTTCACACTGAATTCAGCCATTCTTCTACGTCTAGCAAGGCTATGTCTAATTATTCCTAGACAGATGATTATTATTTTTTCAGTATTGTTATATCTTTTTAAAAAGCCTAACACTTAACCTTTACCATTTTAAAATTTGCACCTGTGATGATTTCATTATCCTTAGAATTTTGTGTATTTGAATGCATGGTTACTTCTATAATTCCATAATAATGACAATTCTCTGTATATCTTAAAACATTTTCATCTTACCAAAGCTTGTTCATGTTCATTATTATCAATATTGATAATATTGTAATATTGATAATAATGTTTGATCTATAAATTCCTTTCTAATCCCTGCTTAATTTGGTTGTTTAGTTACAAATACTGAGTAGAGTACTTGAGAATTGGCTTTGAATTATTTTTATGAATGATAGAATTTGTCCACCTCACACAGAAAAAACTGATGGGAAGCACTGGATGATAAACAAACAAACAAACAAACAAACAAACAAAAAAAAACACCTCAGGAGAGCTGAGCTTCATATCCTCTCCTCCAAGGTGGTGAGTCTATCTAGATGAATGTTGCTGCTACTGCACCTGTCTGAATCTCAGGAAAGTACTGCCCTGGAAAAGGAGTCTCTTGAAATGAGGTAAGAGACCAGGTGCAGGAGCTTCAAAAAGAGTGGAGGCCAAGATTTCTCCTTAACTCCTTAGAACAAGATTACTACTTATCTAGATATTTTTCAAGAAAAATTTAAATAAAAAGGGTAATATTCACAAGCACATTCTCAACATGGAATTCCAGGCATCTGCTATAAAATTAGCAGATTTTTAAAAAATGTTTATTTTTGTGAGAGAGAGCACGTGCATGTCGGGAAGGGACAGAGGATCCCATGTGGGTTCTGTGCTGACAACAGAGAGTTCCATGTAGAGCTCAAACTCAGGAACCAAATTGTGAGATCATGACCTAAGCCAAAGTCGGAGGTTCAACTGACTGAACCACCCATGTGACCCCAAATCAGTAGATTTTTAATTGCTAAGGGGCTAAAATATTTTTAAGATTCCCTCTCTGACATATAAATGCTAAACAAATTTGAAAAATTGAAGTATACATATTTGCATGTCAAATACAGAAATAGATTAATTGTACACCATACCCTAGACAAAGGGTTAGGAGCTTTGTATCTGTTAATTCATTGCAAACACACACATGCAGACACACACACACACACACACACACACACACACACACACACAGACATGAGATGAAAGATTGAACCTCGGAAGTTAAATACCATGCTTGAGTTCACAAAACCAGTAAGTTCAAAGCTGTATTTATGCTTTGGTCTTCTGCCTCAAAGTCCAGTAATTGTTCTCCTATATCATAGCTACTTCTTTTGATGACCTAAAATAGAATGGATACTTCGTGCCTATATTTTAATATTATGTTTATATTGCTGGCATTCTCAATTATTTACTTTATGCCCTATCACGTTTTTGCAAAAAAAAATATCCTAGCTTTACCTGAGGAAAAGTAATTGTCAAAGTAAGTTGTTAATGATATCATTTCTCTTGCTTGTTCTATTTCTGAGTTATTTTTATCTTGTGGTTTATTTATTTTGGCACAGCAAGATTCACAGCTTCCTCTGCAATTTCGTAAAATGTTCTTGCCTCATAACCTTGTTGGCTGTCCTAATTGCAACGCTCCTTTAAAATAAAGTGAATTTGGAATGTTATTTAAATACTTTTAAAGTTTTGTTTTATGCACTTTCTCCACATACAGAGTAGAGCATATTTGTGACTGTGATTCACATTTTTCTTTCTCTATCTTCTCTGCTCCTTATTTATATCCAGTGATTTTCTTGGAGACATATACCTTACAGTTTTGGCTTCACAAAATGTCTAAATAGGTATTTTTGATTAGTTTCCATATAGGATTGAAATAATTTCTTTGTCTAAGAGCAGAGAATATTACTATTCACCTAAAATTTTTATTTTACAAATTTCCATATTTGCTGCTCTGTTTTTGAAAATGCCAGCCAATCAATACATTAAACCAGTCATATAGGCATATTTGCCATATTAGTGTGGTCCTTTTGTATTTTTCCTTGATGCATGTGTGCATGCGTGGTGTGTGTGTGTGTGTGTGTGTGTGTGTGTGTGTGTGTATGAAGTGTCTATCCCACTTTGGAGTGCACTGGTGCATTGTTCACTCAACAAATGTTTATTGAGTATTAACAATAAAGCAACCTTTGTGAGAAGCTGGGAAGGTAGATCTACTGTCTCAAAGGCTTACATTGAAGATAGAACTTACATCAAATATTTCCATACAGTGCAGTGCTAAGTCCATTCCACATAAGCACATGGGGCCCTGCAGGCTTATAGAATAATCACGAGCAGTAAGTGCAGTAGAAAATTGATGTGTAGAAGGCCAGATATCTTTAAAAACTTTGTGGTATTAGGGATTTGCAAACTGTTTCTTTAAGCTGGAGTGAAAATTACATGTGGGGAATGGGTGTCGACTTAAAGAGAGGTAGGCAGGGATCAGCTTGGAAGAGCCCAAGGCAAAAAGTTTAAACATTATAATAAAAGGTAGGGAGAATAAAAATAAACATACTACCTGTGGGGTTCTTCATAGATGGTTCTATTTATGATAAAAGGATTGTTGACCATTGATATATTTAAAAAGCCAGAGAGAAACGTTTCAATTAGCTGTATGATATGCTTGAGATTTTCCACTGTGGTTAGCTTTTAGATAACTAACCTATAAGAAAAACTCAAACTCTCCATTTCTGTCACCATATGTTTGATTAGCTCTAATAACTAGCAAAACTCTAATTAGAAATATAAAATTTATTTTAATACTAGTGGATGTAGGAGGCAGAGGGAAAATTAGAAGCCCTGCGTTCCACTTTCCTTCTTTTTTCCCCCCAGTTTCATTCTTAACAATTATTAGCTACGAGATGGATTAAGTAAGGCTGTCAATCAGATACCATCCTACGTATTTATATACATTTTTATCTTACCACTGTCTGTGAAACTAGTCTTGTCATCTTTAGTGTGTGTGTGTGTGTGTGTGTGTGTGTGTGTGTGTGTGTAAGAAGATTTTCTCAAACAGGTTAAGTGCAAGTATCTTGCCCAAGTTTATAAAGGTAATAGGTGACAACAAGTAAGTTTTAAACCAGATGTATCTGAGGACGCCTGGGTGGCTCAGTCAGTTGGGCGTGCGACTTTGCTTCAGTTCATGATCTCACAGATTGTGGGTTCGAGCCCTGCGTCAGGCTCTGTGCTGGCAGTCCGGACCCTGGAGGCTGCTTTGGATTCTGTGTCTTCGTCTCTCTCTGCCCCTCCTGTGCTTGCATATTCTCTCTCTCTCTCTCTCTCTCTCTCTCTCTCTCTCTGTCTCAAATATAAATAAACATTTAAATAAATTTAAACCAGATGTATCTGATTCAGAGTCTGAATTTTCTATACCTTACTCATTTCATTCCCCAGGCAATTTTAATTACTTCCCTTATAAAGTCCAAGATTTTGTTAGGTCAGTGGTTGTCAAAGTGTGGTACCCAGATCAGTAACACCTAGGAACATGTTACAAGTAGAAATCCTTGGCCCCCATATCAGACCTACAGAATCAAAACCTCCAAAAGTGGGTGCAGCAATCAGTGTTTTAGAAATTTTCCTAGCTTATTCTTACACAAACCAAAATTTGAAAACTACCCTATTAGAATATCATGTTTTGCACGATGTTTTTCAACATTGACTACACATTAGAATCACCTTAAAGGCTGGAAAAATACTGGTATTTTGGCAACCCCACAAGAGATTATGATTTATAATAATTGTGCTGAAATTGAGTGCCCTCTACATATATATATGTACACACACACACACACACACACACACACACACAGACATGGTGTGTATAGTCTATACACATGGATATGGTCTCCCAGGGGGTTCCAAATGTGTCTTTAAGTTTGAAAAAAATTGTAATTGATTAGTGCTTCTCATATTTAATGTGTATTTAAAATACCTGGGGATCCTGAAAAAGTGCTACTCTGGTTCAGTGTGTCCAGTTGATGTTGGATTCTGCAATGCTTGCAATCTACCAGATGATGCTGATGTTCTTGGTCCACAGGAGATACTGAATAGTAAAGTATTATGTTATCTTTAACATACTACCATATCTGAAATACATGATTCTATGAAAATTTTTAATTCATGGCCAAAATGAGGAAATATCACTTTGCCTATGAGAGGGCAGGCTCTATTGTTAGGTTGGATTGAAATTTTGTTTCACTGTGATTAACTGTATCATCCTGAGTAAATTTCTTACTCCTTCTGTGTCTAGTTTCTTCATAATGATAACTACCTTTTATAATTTTGTGAATATTTAATAAACTACTCAATGGAAAATGATTATTACAGTGTGTGATATGGTGATTATAAGAAATATGTATTTGGTCAGTTAGATGACCAAGATGTATTTCACATGTATATATGGTCTTCCATAGTTCCTGCCTTACAGCTTCCAAAACCTTTGGAATTTCTTAAGTGATGAGAACCTTATACTTTTGTTATGTTAATGAGGTGACTTTTGGACCTCCCCTAAGGATGGAGGCTGTCAATTATGTGATTAGAGGGTTGAAGCTTCAAGTCTTCTCCAACCAGACCTCAGAAAGGAGGGGCTAGAGATTGAGTTCAATTGCCAGTGGCCAATGATTTAACCAATCATGACTATGTAATGAAACTTCCATAAAACCACTACAGGATGGTGTTCAAAGAACTTCTAGGTTGGTGAACATGTGGAGATTTGGGGAGGGTAGTGATCTCAGAGATAGCACAGAAGCTTTGCACCATTTCCCCAGGCTTTGTTCTATGTGTCTCTTCCATCTGGCATTTCCTGAGTTATACCCTTTTCTAATAAGCCAGTAAGCTAGTAAATAAAATGTTTCCCTGAATTCTGTGAGCCACCCAGCAAATTAATTGAACCCAAGGAGGGGGTCGTGGGAATCTCTAATTTGTAATACAAGTAACAGTCTCGACTTGCAAATGATATCTGATGTGAGGAAGGGTTCAGTCTTGTGGGACTGAGCCCTCAACCTGTGGAATCTGCTGTTATTTCTGAGTAGTTAGTGTTAGAATTTAGTTGAATTGAGTTGAATTATAGAATACCCAGGTGGTGTTCCAAAAGAATTAATTGTTCATGTGGGGACTCCCCCACCTCCAGTGTAATTAAATCTGAATAAATTTATAGTATTTTCCATGTCATAAGTATTTAATAACTTATTATTATTACTGTTATTAATAATAGTACTGTGAACTTTTCCTTCTAGCTTGACCTATATTAAAGCAGTTTAATACATTTTTCATGGCAGTGTATAACACATATGGAAAGTCTACATGTGTTTTTATGATTTACATAGGATTATGCTGAAAAATTATAAGCAAAATAGGAATGAAAAAATGAAAAAACTACAACTGATTTATTTATCCTTAGCATCAACCTAGTAGATACATATATAATGTATAACACCAAAAAATGCATAATACTGTGTAATTGGCTACCAGGTATGGTGTTTTTAATCACCTGACTAGCACTTTACAAATTTGAGTATAAAGCTTATGACCTATTTGGGCATGTATCCTTTTCTGAAAGTCCTTGAGTTCTGAGATATGTGGCTTCTAACAGAACTATCCTTTGATCCAAATGCTTTCTATTAAATACAAAGGATTTCTGAAGAGCTTCTTCACAATGCAGCATTAAAAAGAAGTTTGTTGGATATAATAACTAATTAAATTCATAGTTTCTGATTTTAACAGACCTGAAATTGCTTTATATTTTCCCTTAGAGAGTTTGACCTACTTAGCAGATTGGAGAACTTTGTGATCTGAATCATACTCCTGTCTGACAGCAGGAATTCAAATCCCTTGAGGACTTACCTTAAGTAGGATTCATTAGTCCTCTGTAGTCCAGTGCCCCAGCTGCCCATGCTGAAGACAAAAGGGTAGCCAATTTAATTAACCACAGCCTCAAGGAGCATAATTCATTACCAATTTTTCCAAGTAATCTAAGACTATATCAATGCTCCCAAAGAAAAGATAGATGGAGCCAAGTGGTCTATTTAGGAAAGAAATCCCTTAAATCTAATTGCTCTTTTGACTATTTAATTGAAGGTAAAATTAGAGGCCATGACAAGACCACAAAACTTATCATCAGAGTAGAGAGACCTATATTTCTTTTATGTGATAAGAAGTCAATAAAGTATACAATTAAGCTTTGGGAGAAGAATTGTCTGTAAACTGTTGTACCAAAACATTGTATCTCTTCTGCTACTCTTATTTATTTAACTAATTTTATGGCAAACGAACAACAATTGAATGGTTTATTTTGCTGTTGTTTACAATAAATGTCTTACATAAATCCAGTAACTAGAAGTAGGTTCTCAATGATTAATTAATTTAATTTACTCACTCAGATATTAAATGCCTACTACGTGTTGTGCTAAATGCAGAGAAGATAAAAACTTTTTTTATGGTTTTGAAATGCTAACCACTTATTAAGAAATGGGAGATAATCATATATAAAATGATATTTTGAAAATTGAATAAGTTGAAGTGTAAAATGGTAAAAACTGTGGGAAATATGAGGGAAGATAACTTGTAGGAAATATAATTTGAATTGGGTCTGAAAGAAAGAATCGGAAATCACAAGGGGGAAGATAGGTGAAGGGGACTTGATACAGGGAATGTTATGTTAAGTGAAACCCTAGCATGTCCCTAACTTTTCTGTGGCAGCATGGCTGGAGAAATGAATGAAAATGAGTAGATAGAAAATAAAATTATTGATGACAACTACCCCCTGATTTTATGGATCATGTACTTGAATATGTTTTTTCCATATGTTTATTTATTTAGTCTTCTAAATAAATATCAAGGTTTTCAATCTTATCCTCACTTTGATAAATGATGGTATTGGTAATTAAGAAGATATGTACAAAGTCAATGTGATTTATATATGATAAATGAAATCCCGTAGCTTTGCCCACACGACTACCTGATTCAAGCTTGCAAATCTTTTCATACTCTGTACTAGCAAGAACTGGTAGGCTGTATTAAGGTCATATTCTATAGACAAGTATTGATACATTATAATCAGGAGAACCATGATTATACTTGATTTCAGACACACACACACACACACACACACACACACACACACACTGAAAACAAAAACAAAATAACAAAACCAGAAATCTAGCAAGATTGGATTTTTTTATGGAAGGGATGTTGAACACAGTAAGAGATTAAGAGAAACTGAAGTAATTTCAAATTAGTTTAAAAATAATGTGATATTAGAATAAATGTTAGAAAATATGAATATAATTATTTACCTTTTTTGATTAAAAATATATATGGGATACATTTTATATGTATTGCCTCATTTTTATTAAGAGGTACATGGTGTATTAAAAAGTAGATTGTCCTTGTCATTATTATGTATCTAGTAAGGAATATATAATAAAACAAATAAATACAGTAATAAATGTGTCTTAATATAAATTTCATTGAATTAAGAGAATAGTAACAAGGTCACATTGTGTGTTACACAACTATAAGTAGAAGTACAGCAACACTTCTTATAAATTCAAGAATCAACAATTTTTGAATGTTTGCTGTGTACCAGGAACACATCAAAAGCCACAATAAACTTCAGCTGCTTGAGTCTAAGCCCTATATTTTCCCAAGGTAACTGGTTAGTGGGACTTTGAGGCCCTATATTGATTTTCATCTACTTTGCACTACTCTTTGAAACTAGATGTGATCATTTCAAATTGCAGCATCCAATTTCAAAAATATCTGTGTGCAAGGCCTGACAGAAACATAATAAAATAAGTGATTAGGGAAAACTATTTTTGACAAGCTCTTCCAAGTCTTGAGAAGTTCCAATTTATTTATGCCAAGCTCTGCTTCCTCCTCAATCCATATGCCACTGAAATGTGTGCCATTCTTCTCAGCTCCTCAACCTAATGCACAAGCATCTATGCACAAGAACTTAGCAGTTGATGTGCATATAGGGCTAGATGGTCAATGATATTCAGTTCTTACTGCAATAAATTGAAGATTGATCAGATAATTGTATTGTTAAATTTAAAGTGGCTATCATTTCACTAGACTAAAAAGAAAAAAAAACATTGGTTTAAAAAAATAATTCAAAGGAAAACATTTAAATAACTTACAGTAGAGTAAGAACTAAAACATAAAGGTGGCACTTCTAAGTGTATTTTAAGATTGACTCAATGAAAAGAAGCCTGTCTTAGTTATCTATTGCTGTGTAATAAATTACACCAAAACATGAGAGTAGTAGGTCTGCTGACATTACAGAAATCACAATCTGTTGTAACCTAATCATGAAAGTAGTGACTCATTATCTTTGCTATATTCTATTGGATAGAAGCAAGTCCCCAAGTCTATCCCACTCTCAAGGCCTGAATACCAAAAGGGATCATTGCAGACCATCTTAGAGCTTATGTGCATATCTATGATGGAGGAGCTCTCAAGATGCTATAAATAGCTACTGCTATAGCTTTGATCTCAAAAATTAGAAATGTTATAATTTACCTCCACCTACCAATAAAAATCCAAATTGCCCTTGAACGTAAAAGTTTGCATATATTTACATATACATTTTTAATCTGATGCTTATTAATTGTGCTAAAAAATTAGAGGTGTCTTTGATCATTTCTGTTATTTTAGTGCAGTTCACAATTAAAAACACAATTTATTATAAAGTTCTAATTATTTGAAAATTACAAAGGAGGATATTTGCAATTATTTATCACTCCATATCAAAGCAACTACGAAAGGGTCAAATCCCTGAACAATACAATGCATTGATTAGTTAATATAGCTAAAAAATGTATGTATGTGAATATGAGCAATATTCATTGATACATAATTAAAAATTTGCATATATTAGCAGAAATTGTTGTTGATTACTATGTGCCAGGAACTGTTGTATGCATGACAGATGTAGCAGCGAATAAAACAGGAAATGCCCCTTCTCACATGGTGTTTGTATCCCAGTGATAATGAGACAACTAGCAAAAAGGCAGAAGTCAATTCCAGATGGTGATATGAGAGAAGTAAAGCAGGTGATGGGACATAGCAGTGGGGACACTTCTGAAGGTTGGTTTTGTAGTGCAGGATTCAGGGGATAACAATATTTGAACAAAGACCTAAATGACAGTTCCGTTATTATCTGAGAGCTGAGCATTCTGAAAAGAGGGCAAAGCAAGTCAAATGTCCCTGAAAGCAGAAAACCTTCAGCCTGCCTGGGGACTAAAGGTGCCAGTGTGCTTGAGGACTAAAGACTAGTGCGCATGTACATAGTGTGTGAAGGATGTGGAGTGGTCTAGATGAATTTGCACAAGCCATAGAGACACTTAATATAGAGTCTTGTGGACTCTATAAATAATTTGAGGTTTAGTCTACTTGAAACAGGGGGCCATTAGAAAGTGTTTATGTGGAGAGTGGCAGGAACTGGAGACTGCTTTTTGTGTGAAGTCTTGCTGGCAGAGGACCTGTGCCTTGAAGGGCTGTGAAGTGAAGGTATTTTTTTTAAGATAGAAAACTTGGGGCACCTGAGTGGCTCAGTTGGTTAAGCGTCTGACATCAGCTCAGGTCATGATCTTGTGGTTGGTGGGTTTGAGCCCCTCATTGGGCTCTGTGCTGACAGCTCAGAGCCTGGAGACTGCTTTGGATTCTCTGTGTGTGTCTCTCTCTCTGCCCCTTCCCCATTCATACTCTGTCTCTGTCTCTTTGAAAAATAAATAAACATTAAAAAAAATGAAGCATCAGATGGAGATCAAACAAAATCAGGTGTCACTTAAGCTTAAAAAAATAAAATAGAAACCTCTATGAAACCATTTTATTTAAGTATAGAAACCAACCAACATAAAAGGATGTTGCAGAAGAGAGGTGGCCGATTGCAATTCAGAAGGAGACAATAGGTAGTTTCATAAGACAAGTGGAGATGTTGGCCTCAGAGAGAATGTCAGGGTCAAATCACTCAGTGTAGCAGGAAGACAAGTAGGTGGATGAGTGTGGAAATGAGTTTTTGTTGTAGAAATATGAAATGACACAAGAACTTCTTGATGGTGTTTTTTAGGAGGCAAGTGAAACACTAGAATCTCAACAACATTTCTTCATAGGATGAGATTCTATGACTTGTATATATTCCTTTAATTATGCACTCACTGAGACACTGGTTTCTGAGATAAACATGTTTTAGGCTATGCATTCCAAAAAAAAAGGAAAACTTGCTTTAAACCAGTCATTCTCAAATGCTAATTGACACTAGAGGTACAATGAGAAAAATAAATACCCTCTGGTGAATTTTTCATAAAACAAAATTTTCATTTTTTTAGGGGTTATGGTCTTCTACTGCTTGTGCTAGCATGTCTTGTTTTTTTGTTAAATGATGATGAAAGATAGGTGTGTTCTAATACCATTAATTGGAAAAATGTTAACAAAGATAACATTCATAGATGAGGGACACAATTCTTTTTTTTTCCTTTTTCTTTTCTGAACATCCGCCAATTTTTTCCATAATGTTAGTTGGGTGAAAAAGATTAAATATTTAATTTCTTTTATAAGAGAAAAAAATATTAAAAGGTAATAAATGTTGAAGAGTATCACTTTATGGGAGAACAAAAAGCAATAAAAAACATTCTTGCCTAATATCAGTGCTTCCCTTGGAGGAATCAGAAAACTGCACATTTGAGTTATCTTTTCAAACGTGAAATTTATCTGGTAATCTCCAACTCATTGATTTCAATAATGTGATGTGCCTGTGTCTCCATTGCAAATTAAGAAAGAGACATGCTATCATGAAAGGGAACTTTTTATTTGCCTTTTCTAGGAAAAAAGCAGGATCAGGAAATACCCTAGAAAAGATTAGTATGTCCCTATGGAGACTAGAACAAAGAACTCTCAATTCAAGTTCTTTTATTTATGTAAGGATTCTCATTAAGAAAAAAAAAAGATGTACATGTAACATTACCTATCTACTCATCTATCTATATGTATAGGTACAGAGAGGATACATTTACACCCATATTCATACATGGCATGTATTGGTTATATAGATACGTGTGTGTGTATACACACACACACACGCACACACACACACACACACACACAAACACACAAATGCTACTGTGTGCATCAAGCACCATTTTAAGCACTTTGCAGATAATATCAGAGATGTATAGATTGAAATCACTAAGCAATAGTAATTTTATAGTAATTATAATCTGTGAAATTTGAAATATGCAAATTACCTTAGAAAATTATTTATAAAATAATTTTAATGTCATTTTAGTGCTTTTCTTTTCTTTCTTTTCTTAACACATTAGCTTTAATGACCACTTTTGGTAAAACCTACTTTTTGAGGACGCTAATGAAATTACAATATCATCTTTCCAATGGTCTCCTAAATCTAAATTTCTTTTCCTGCAATTACTCCCAAGAATGGCCAGCTCCTCACTGGCATCTCAAATCCAAATCGTTTACATAGTTTCATCTAAAATTTCATTGCTGCTTCCCTATTTTTATGAAAAGTATTAAACTGTGACCAAATAATTAGGCTCAAAATGTCAGATTCATTTTAATTAGTAATGGCTAACATTTATTGAAAATGTATTATATCCAGGTCTTTTGGATTCATCATCTCAGGCGACCTCTACAGCAAGAAAAAGTGATTAACATTACTGGTTTCACTAAGTGGAGAAACAGCCTATAGAACTTAAATGACTAGACTATCCCATGATTGCATCAGGAGGTGAATTCAGTTCTGTTGGTTCCTAAACCCCAAATTCATTTCCAGTGAAACATTTACACATTTGAATACGTGAAAATGATTATTGGCATTTCAGAAGACAAATCCTGTATATTCTCTTTTGGAAGTCAATAAGAAGTTCTGCTAAATAAGTCTTTAGGAAAACATTATGGATAAAGGTCATGGTTTCTATGCCCTATTAACATGTACTTTTTTGACCAATTAAAGACTATCTCCCAAAGTCAACATTTTTTTCTTTATTTTTGTTACCTATATGAGGTTTCTCAGGCTTCCTTAAGGTACACACAAGAATAGACTAACACTTTCTCATGAGACAAAGAGAAGCAATTATGTTACTTTGAAGAGAATGGTATAAAACTTATTTATATTATTGATGTATTTCTACTTTTATTTTTATTTTTAAGGTATGACTAATTATTTATTCTGGATTTATATATTTTAACGTTGACTTTCAAAGATTGGTTAGATATTAAAGCTAAAAAAGTTATACTTGTTGTTAAAAGATCAGCAGTTATGTTCGTATTTTCTTATTTCCTGGCACTTTTATTCTAGCAATAATTTTATCATTTAATACCAATTAGATTTCATGTTACTCTCTCTGACCTTAATAGTGTTTCTTTCTGTTTCATTTTTCTTTCTGTCTCTCTCTCTCTTTCTCTCTCCTTCCCCCTCCCTTCCTCCCTTCCCCTCTCCCTTCCTGCCTTCCTTCCTCCCTTCCTTCCTTCCCCTCTCCCTTCCTCCCTCCCTCCCTTCTTTCCTTCCTTCCTTCCTTCCTTCCTTCCTTCCTTCCTTCCTTCCTTCCTTATTTCCTTTTCTTTCTTTCTTTCTTTCTTTCTTTCTTTCTTTCTTTCTTTCTTTCTATGTATTTTTTGGAGAGAGAGAGTGAGCAAACGTATGAGCAGGAGAGGGGCAGAGAAATCAGGAGAGAGAGAATCCCAAGCAGGCCCTCTGCTGTCAGGGCTTGATTCCATGAAACATGAGATCATGACCTGAGCCAAAATCAAAGTTGGATGCCTAACTTACTGAGCCACCCAGATGCCCCTCTTTTTCTTTTTTAAATAAGTGCAATCATAAATACCTATTACACACCCAAATTTTTGGCTTGTTTACACATTTCACAAATAATTTCTTAGCCTTTTCCTGTATAGAAGAGAAATGGAGAAGGCACATTGAGAAATAGAAAGGCCACCACACTAGGAGCCAATCTTGTCTTATGGTGTGCTATGCAAATTAGATTATGTTATTTAAGGTTTCTGTCCCCATTTGCTTGTTTCCTCAATGGAAACAACAAACTGCCCTTCCTATCTCAGAGATAGTGAGGATGAAATTATGTAGACAAAAATACAGATATGGAAATCCTGACATTTATAAAATGTTGGAAGTAAAACATTGGAGGAATTATTAAAAGTATTGGTATGGACCATAAGAGACTCTTGAATACAGAGAACAAACTGAGAGTTGATGGGGGGGTGAGGAAGTGGGGAAAGTGGGTGATGGGCATTGAGGAGGGCACTTGTTGGGATGAGCACTGGGTGTTGTATGGAAACCAATTTGACAATAAATTATATTTAAAAATATTGGTATGGAATTAGAGAAGTGTATATAATACAGCATGATTTTTGTTTTTGTTTTGTTTTGTTTTTTCATTTCGGTTTTGGTTTGGTTTGGTAAGTAAATACCTCATTTTAGTAAAGTTGTTAGGCAAATTATGGAAAGAGCCCAAATATCCATCAATGGATGAATAGATAAAGAAGATGTGGTATATGTATATATGCAATGGAATATTACTCAGCCATAAAAAAGTGAAATCTTGTCATTTACAATAACATGGATGGTGCTAGAGAGCATTATGCTAAGCAAAATAAGTCAGCCAGAGAAAGACAAATACCATATAATTTCACTCATGTGGAATTTAAGAAACTGAACAGATGAACATAGAAGGCAAAAAAAGAGAGAGGCAAACCAGAAAATAGACTCTTAACTGTAGAGAACAAATTGAAGGCTACTGGAGGGGAGACAGGCAGGGGGTGGGTTAAATGGGTGATGGGTATTGAGGAGGGCACTTGTGATGAGCACTGGGTTTGTAATTAAGGGATGAATCACTAAATTCGACACCTGAAACTAACATTACACTGTAAGTTAAGTAACTGGAATTTAAATAAAAGTGACAAAAATATTTTTTTTAATGAGTTACCAATTTTCTTAGAATGTTACTGAATAGGTTCTATGTATGAGGAACTGATTTAAGTGATTGAGATAATAAACAAAGATCTCTACTTTCATGGCATTTACACTCTGGATCAGGGGAAACAGATAATACAAATTAACATAAAAATATATGTTGGAATCTGACAAGGCATTGTGGAAAAAGAAGTTGAAAGCAGGATAAGAGGGATTAGGGGGACCTGAACAAGGAAGGTGAGGGTTTAAGTTTTGATAAGGGTAGGAACTCAAACTGTGAAATAATAGCTAATAGATAAAAATATAGAGAGATCCCTTTAAAACATAAGACAGATTATGTTCAAGACTCTTGGTCTTCTATTTTGTTGAAATTAAAAAAACACATTTTACAATAGCCTGTATTTCCTAAGCAATTTGAAGGCAATTTGCCTTCTTAATCAATGACCTTTTCTATATTAGCTATGATAACAAGAGCTGCTTTAACAGAAAAATCTCAAATTTCTCAAATTGTGACTTGACACAATATGATTCCTTACTCATTCAAATTTGAAAATGGATACCTGTGATGAATGATAGCTTGTTTTGCAAGTGGTGATTCATGACCAAGTTCCTGATGTCTTGTGCTCTGGCATTTTCAAGCACGTGGCTTCTTAGGTTGTAAGTTCCCTGGTATCATGATGGAAGGAGCTTGTGAGTGTTACTAAGGGGCGGTATTTTAGGGTTCTATTGGAAATACACATATTGCTGTAATTTGCATTCCATTGGCTTAAATTCATACTAGATCACTTCTGCAAGGGAGGCAGAGAAACTATTCTGTATGGCCAGAAAAGAGTTGGGTAATCAGCTTGAACCCTTTATAATAACCTATCACTTCTTTCTGTCTCACGCTGCTCTGCCATACTAACCTCTGTTTTTCTGGGAATACTCAGATAAATTCCTGCCTCAAGATCTTTGCATTGGCGATTCCAAATGCCATTGCATTTCTCTAGACATGCACTTGCCTCCCTCATTTTGCTTCATTCCTATAATTACTCAAATGCTACCTTACTACAGAGGCTTTTCTTGGCACTTTATTTGCTCCATTTTCTGCTTTATTATTCTCTATAACTATCATATATACGTAACTATATACAGTAAAACCTTGGATTGTGAGTAACTTGTTCTGCGAGTGTTCTACAAGACGAGCAAACCCTTCTGATAAATTTTAACTTGCTAAATGGGTGATATCTTGCAATATGAGTAGTATGTGATGCCAAATGTCACATGATTACAACTGAGCCTTGAAATTCACCTTGATGCACAAGTGCTTTGGATTACAAGCATGTTTCCGGAACAAATTATGCTCACAAACCAAGGTTTTACTATATATGTAAAAAAATCCCCTAACATATAATATTTGTTTCACAAAAATAATATGTCTCTCCTTTTATAACTACCCTTTAAGTCCTGTGTTAGGGTGTTCACTATTGTATTGAGGGTTATAATCTGCTTGCCTTGCTTGAATATATATATATATATATATATATATATATATATATATATACACACATGTGTGTGTATGTGTGTGTGTGTATCTTCCTAACATATTTATTTGTTCATTGCCTATGTCTTTCACTAAGCCAACAGCCATATGAGTACAGATGTACAGATTTATTTTCTTTTATCAGTTCATCTCCAGAACAAAAACATGTCTCTACCATGTAATAGGTGCTTTATAAATATGTTTTGGATGAATGAATAAATTAAGGAGTATGAAAATATTTCTACAATTTCACTTATATTTTTTTTTAAATTATGTTTTTATATCGGTCTCCCTCACTGGACTTCTTGAAGGGAGGAACAGTACATTTCCTAGTATGTAGAAGACTGATGATGAATATTGTATGAAGAAAGGAGAATAAATAAACAGATGAGGAAATTTAAGTATATAACTATATACTATAAAGTATATAACTATATAACTATAAATTTTCAATTATAGTAATATGTGGTTACTATCTAGTATTTGTATCCTACTTCAATGAGAGAATTTTTTTTTATTCTGAAAAAAAATACATACATATATACCCACATATGTGTATATATATATGTATACTATATACTATACTTTAGTGTGTGTGTGTGTGTGTGTATGTGTGTGTGTGTGTGTATAAATATTGTGTTCTTACTCCTATTGGTCTCACTCAAAAACTCATGTTGTTTTCTCTATCAGATTGTTTCTGAACACTTACAAATTTCTTTTATTTTTGCTTAACTTAATTCAATATGTTTTTGTTCTTCATTAGTACAATAATTACCATTTGACATTCTTCCTTCATTTAACATAAACCTAATCAATAGTATAAATAAGTTATGAAGTAGGTATAGCATATTCTGCTACATTTTACTAGATTAAAAGAGGATTTTAACAAAACTAGAATATCATTTAATAAAATATTGTTTAATTAAAATATCATTTAATTAAATATTAATTAATATTAAATACTAATTAATTAATTTAATTATAATATAGTTTAATTAAAATAAAATAGACCCATGCACACCAATAAGTCATTATTTCTAGAGAACACATTGGAATGTGCCTATAATTTATAACATTCGATGATATGCTAACATTTTTTAAATATCTACTCTCATTATTAGTTTTGTGATATTACATTTCACTTATCTTACTACACTATTTCAAATTATTGATAATATACATCCATACACTTATATAATTAAAATAGGTATTTAGATTATCACCGTCTTGGATTGAATTTTCTGGAGAATTGGAATATCATCTGTGGCCTGATTTTTATCTCTAGTTTATGTCATTTTGCCCTTCCTTTCACTTTCAATTTCATCTTATTTCTGTAAGTTGTAAAATGCTATGATCTTTTATTAAAATAGGAAAAAAAATAATAAAAAGTCTTTTGAAATGATATAGAGAACCACAATTTGTTAAATTCAATACCAAAAGAGCATCTATGACTCATTCAGGACATAACACTCTAAATTGCCCAAGAATAGGAGGCATACACAGTGTAATATATAATACTAATGGTGAGGGTATGATTGTGACTGACTTATAGAATTAATTCAGAGTACATTCAGTGCAAGTACTTGGGAATGATATTTAGCTTGTAAAATATTAGTTTGTAAAGTTTCAAAGTCTTAAACTTTAAAGGAAAATTGAAATTCTACCTGGAAAACAACCAAGGCAATAGATAGGTATAGTCACTAATTATGATGTGTTTGACTGAGAATTTTCACAAAAATAAACATCACTCTTTTTATACCTAACCTGTAAACCCTACTTTAATAAGTTTAGTATTTCAGTGGAGAGACTATACATATTTTCACTTGTCTAAATTCTGGGCTTAAGGGTAGAACAATCTGGTAATATATTTTAAATTATATTTTGCTATAAGCTAATTAGCTAGTGTTTCTTTACTGACATTTACAGTTATTATTTTTTTCATACTATGCACAATCAAGTTTTCTGTGAAAAACAGCCACACAAAAGCTAACTAAAACAAAAAATGTTCTTGGATCTTAGTATATATAAAAGGTTTTAAGATTTCTTATAATATATTCTCAATAATAGACAATAGAACAAATGTCAATAGCAATGAGAAGGTATATAAATCACATGCTTAGGGGAAAAGTTTGCTAGATTAAATAAACATATGAGGCAATATGTGGTTTTTCTTTATTAAAGCAAGCTGCTAAGGATAATTATACTTAATAGTACTATGTCTTTACAGTTGGTTTGAGTAATTGTATATCTGTCTCAATGGCAATACAATACTATTACAAGTGCTTTATAAAGTCTGGTTCAAGTAAAGGCCTTGTAGGTACTTAATCTTTAGGATAGTTCCAATACTTAAATTCCATAATCCACACCTTATAGTTGCAATAGTCCTTTATTTATATCTGAATCTAGGATGTTTTCTGAAGAATTCTAAGCAATATTTCACTCCAGTCTGTCTTGATCATTTGCCTTATGGAGAGT
This sequence comes from Felis catus, assembly GCF_018350175.1. Classification (NCBI taxonomy): domain Eukaryota; kingdom Metazoa; phylum Chordata; class Mammalia; order Carnivora; family Felidae; genus Felis; species Felis catus. Next base: position 157,985,758 of record NC_058371.1, on the reverse strand, counting down.
CTAAACTAGTTATCAACTAGATGGGTATGCGGTTTTTTATTATTATTTTTTTGTAGCAATTTCACCCTCAGACCTCAAATAGGCAATAAAATAGAATAAAATATTCATTTGCCTCGGCAAACTTCAAGAATTGTACGTAGTGATGTTATTTATTTTCAATGAAGAAAGAACTTATTAATATTAACACTTCTTAAAATGAAAATTCCAAGAACTAGAAATAAAAAATCTGGAACAAAGTGTTACTTTGGGTAAATCTCAGCTAATCTATTTCTCGAATAAGTGAATTATACTCTTCTTAGCTAAATGCTTGAGTAGTTCTGAGGGTTAAAATAAATACTACATGGGAAAATGCTTTCTATTCCCGAAAGTGCAAACGTGAGCTTTTACTGATTTTGTTAGAATTTTTAAACTTACAACTTCTTTTTATGTAAATGATTTCATTTGCAGTTATATTCTGAATTAATCAATATTTGTTGAACTAATTTTTATAACTTTTTTTTTGTTAAATGACCATAAAGAAGAAATATATTCATTATAACAATTATGGTAAAGATAATAATAAAATTAATTAATAATGATGACAAATGGCATCCATAGAGGCTGTATCCCTATTTAAGTGAAATATTGAAAACATCTCCAAAAGTTGAGCCATAGAACTCTGGAAAAGCATATTCTTAGTTATGTAGTTTATTAATCACTTATGTCTTGGAATAAGACACTTACTTTCTCTTTTGTACAGATACAGAACAATGATAAAGGGTAATATGACAAAAAACCATTCTTTAACTGAGCTGGAAAGATAAAACTACACTGGGGCAATCACAAATGAAACAATATCACAGTTTAAACATTATATATAAATTTTATGTTGTCAAGTACAATTTTTAAAAAGTTAGAAACATGGATCTTATGAAAATACAATATGGAAATGTGGTAAAAATTTCATTCAACACATCAGTGATTGAACCAGTAAGATATTAAGTTTGAGTTAAAATGATTTTGAAGGCATGGGTATTTATAAGCGACTTAAAAGGTGAATGTTAAAGTAAGTGTGTTAGCTTAGCCACAAAAGTGGCTAATGATCTACAAAGCAATACATTGTAGCCTTAGGGGTGTAATTTCTACCAGACAGAAATCTGCATGGTATTTGCATGTTTTTCAAAGTCTTTAACAGGCGTACCCAAAGTTTATAAAAATCTAGAAGTACTTGTTTTTGGTTTTGCTATTTCCTCTTTGATGAGTTTCCAGACACTATACATTTGTATGTTGCTGGGACTGAATTGTTTCCCCCAAAATTTGTATGTTGAAGCCCCAACCTCCAATGTAATGGTAGTTGGAGAAGGGGCTATTGTGAAGGGGCTATTGTCATTAGAGTTAGAGGCCTCAGGGTGGTGTGGGGTTTCATGATGGGATTAGTGGTTTTGTAAGGTTAAAAACAGAGAAATCTTTCTCCCTCTACTTTTTGAGGGCATAGTAAGTAGGTCGTAGTCTGCAAGCCAGGAAAAGGGCTCTCAGCAGCAACCGAATTGGCTGACACTTTGATCTTGGATTTCCTGGCCTCCAGAACTGTGAGAAATAAATGTTTCTTGTTTAAGACACCTTCTGTGGAGTTTTGGTATAGCAGCACAGGCAGAATAAATAAATGTTATCATGTAGAATTCTAACATACAGAATTGATTAAAGTGAAGTGTGCAACTGGGTAGGTATAGGCTATACCCAAACCACTTTAAGAGAGAAAACTAGGGTAGTGTGTGTGTGGTGTAGTGGAACAGGTATAAGAATAAGTGGCCTTCGGGGCGCCTGGGTGGCTCAGTCGGTTCAGCATCCGACTTCAGCTCAGGTCATGATCTCACGGTTCGTGGGTTCGAGCCCCGCATCGGGCTCCGTGCTGACAGCTCAGAGCCTGGAGCCTGTTTCGGATTCTGTGTCTCCCTCTCTCTCTGCCCCTCCCCTGTTCATGCTCTGTCTCTGTCTCAAAAATAAATAAACGTTAAAAAAAAATAAATACTTAAACATTAAAAAAAAAAAAGAATAAGTGGACTTCAAGCCGTGTCATTGAAATGATTGTAAAGCTCTGGCTATTTAACCTAGAAAAGAAAATAGTCAAGGGATACTTAATTAACTGTGTTAGTTTTTTGGGTAAAGTCACACACAGAAAGAGCACTCAACTGTTTCATAAAGAGAAATTGAGACACAAAGAGAAGGTTTGTGATAGTGAGTAATGGTAGATATGGAATGATCCATTTATTTACTGAAGGCAAATAATCTCTAAGATTTAAACTATTTTTTTCCATATGATTTTACTCAGAATTTTACCCTAATGTAATACATTACATTCTTCTAGGCTATACATATTCTCCAACAAACACATTTTTGCTACTATAATTTCCTCCACATTAAAATTTTAGATTGAGTTAAAATTATAATTAAAGTTATAATTATTATCAATATACTATTGGCATTCCTACATATAGAGCTAATTTAAACAAGCAATTATTATGAATTAAATTATTAATTTGGAATGTATTTTTTAATTAGATGGATTGGTTTTCCTTCAATTAGTTCATATATTATACTAGAATGATAAAAATTTCACTATTATTTATTTTATCATATTTTGTTTATATGGATGTGAGTCCTGAGAAGCCTTGTCTATATGATAAAAGTAGTTGGAATTAGAAGGAATCTGGTTACAGCAATGTAACTCAATTATTTTGATCACCATATCAATTACATGACAAAAATCACATAGCGTTCTATCATTAAATGTTATTTTTAATGATTTATTAGCTGACAATTTGATCTTCTCCTTCAATTTTCTTGAAAGCAAAGAGTTGGAAACCTCCTGCTTTGCAGAGTGAATTGTTACTCATTGGAGCCATTCACTCTCTTGCTACTGATGCCAATATTTCATGTTGTAATTTTTTTTGGCATCCTGAGGGTTCTACACCCCTCAGCAAAGCACCCTGTTAATATTAGGGAATGTGTGAAAAATATGTCTTCCTTTTAGAATGTGGTTTGTGAATGTGAGATAGGAAAAGACAAAATCAGATGTTTTCTCTGGAGATTTAGTTTTAGAGGAGTGTAAAGGCAGAGTGGATATTTCGAAATCAATGCCTTTGACTTTGTGTGCCTGAGTGTCTCTTAGAAAATGATTACACGTACCCAGTGAAACACTTACCCTGTATTGAAGATGGGGGTGGGGGTGGGGGGGAGCTTGTTCATGAAGTATCCAAGGCATCTAAGACACTGTCACTGTTCAATTTCAGAAAAAAAATGTGCATTGGAAAAGTGCATAAAAGCAATAATGAATACAAAACTCTGTGAGTTTGGTGTTATGATTAGCCTTATACAATCAAAGAGAAAATTAAATCGAAGTAGAGAATTCATCATATTTATTACTTTAGATTGCCTGCTCTGAAGTGTTTTGCCATTTTTGTAAACTCATTTGATTGATTATAAGTGATGGGTTCCCCTGGGACCTCAGGAACATGACTTCTGTGTCCCAGAGGCTATGCACATGGATTCAACCTCCAGTTGTTTAGAATAATTAAGATTGCTAAAGGAAATTTTAAATTATAAGACCGTGGTTATTCTTATATATACCAGTCTACTTAGTATGAAGTTATACAAAGTAACTATATACATAGAAATGTACTTTTTTTTTCACATATATTTTTCAGGTGTACATACACTAGCATCACAAAAAACATTTTCTGTTTTATCAAACATCATGAATATCCATATTATAGTTCACATGTATACGATCATTGATGATTTTATAACTCCTAATATCTTTATATAATATGGAAATGTTATATAAATATATATCAGGAAGTTTTATATGAGCCATTCTCTCTTGTATGTTGTCTAATATTACCATCTACTTTTGGAAGATAAAATTCTGAAACGTGTCAAACAACCTTCTCAATATGAGGTTGCTTTGCAGTGATGGTAATTATGAATACTGCTTCTTCATGTTTCTTTCAAAAATACATTGGAAGAAATATAAACTAAACCATGAATCAGCAGTTGACTTCTAGTCTTCATCTAGAATGACTTTTCTTCCTGCTAGATATAGAGCATGGATATAGGATTAAATGCAGATTAAATTCAGCTAAATAAATGCATAGTTAAGATACATCATCATTTTTTTTCATATTTTAATTCAATGTTTTTCATACTGAAAGGCAAACTAGTGGTTTATGCAATATCTCAGAAATTAGTGAAATGGGAGGCGAGAATGAAGTAACAAATGCTTTTAATAGTGATTTTTATTTCTGGTTAATGTTACTGTGTGTGTATTCAACATGTTAATAAATAGTAACTATAGCTCTAAGCGGCCAAAGTCATAGTAGGTATTCTAAAGAATAACACATTTCAGAGGAGGATAACAAAAAGATAATTTCCTTGATATAGATTACAAAGTAAAAAAGAAATCTCTTAATCCATACTTTATCACTCTATTTATTAGACTGTGAACTTCTTAAGATCCAAAATGATGAATTTTGAATGAGGAATTTTATTCCACACATATGCTCAGCAGGTGGTTTTCGAGTGGATATATAGTGAATAGTGTTACTGATTTCTTTATGTTATATAATACTGTGAAATATGATTTTCATCAACTACATATTGATTTTGTTAATTTTTATTCAGTTTAATTTGGTACTCCTCACAAAGTTAGATGTATATTTAGAAAACAAATATGTTTTAAGTATTTCATTTGGGGGCTTATATCAACTCAGATATACATGTAAACCATCAGATGCCAATAAAGTAAGCACATAATAGAAACCTATCCAGATTTCAGGATAGTGGCTTTCTCTGTGACCTCACTTCTCTAATGGGTCCAAGATGAGTTGTTGCTTTTCAGTTTGTCCAGCTTCTTCCTGTAAGAATGAGAATGACAATGTCCAAGGTCTTTACTCTTCTGAACTGAAACCAGAGCCTTTATGTAATATTTTATGTAAGTAGCAACACGAACAAGAAAAAAAATGAGTAATGATGACCTGATGGGGCATTATGATGAAAAAGGGGTGATTCTACTATATAATTATAACAGCTTTTCATTATAGTTAGTAGAACTATATTATTACTATAATAATAACTAGTATTATTTTCTTCTTTCTACTTTTCTATTGTTTCTGAAGTAGGCTCTACACCCAACATGGGGCTTGAACTCATGACCCCAAGATCAAGACTCACATACTCTACTAACTGAGTCAGCCAGGAGCCCCTCTTCTGTTCTTTCTTAGTTTTCTATGACAAACATGTAGTTAATTTGTAATAAATTTCATATAGAACATTAGGTATGTGCTCCCTCAATTTCAAAATTATATTAAGACTTTTATCAAGTCTTCCCTCGATTTCTTCTGTCTTGTCTAGATTTGGGACAGTAATTGGAGAGAGGGCATGATGGGACTCCTAAAAAACTCATTTCTAGTATTGCTTTTACTCTTAAATGCTGGATGAATGTAGCATATTTTGTTTTCAAAATCAGATTTTATTAACAGTTTATAAACTTTACTTAACTCTTGTTGGAATTAAAGACCATCCAAATAACTATGAAAAGGTGAGTTATATTCATTAATTTAATAAATATTTATTTTTAAAATATTTATTTATTTTGAGAGAGACAGAGAGAGCAAGAGCGGCGAATGGGCAGAGAGAGAGGGAGACAAAGAATCTCAAGCAGGCTCTAGGTTGTCGGCACAGAGCCCAATGTGGGGCTTGAACTCAGGAACTGGGAGATCATGACCTGAGCCAAAACCAAGAGTCCGACTCTTAACTGACTGAGCCACCCAGGGACCCCAATAAATATTTAAATTAGTCTGCTTTCTCCAAAGCATTGCATCAGCATTGCCACACAAGCAAACAGACCTAAACTCTCCTTTTGTGTGGAGTAGTTCTACACTTATTCTCCATTGTGAGCAGACTCTCAGTTGAATAATCAGAGGCATTAAACCAAAAATGTGGACAGTGAAATGTTTGGAAATTTTCAGTAGTCTTTAGAACACTAGGGAAGAAAATCAATACACCTCTCATGGATTATCGGGTTTTAAGCAACTTGGTTTCTTAGTGCTCCTGCCAGGATTAATTATGAGCAAACTGTTCCTGTACATAGTTAAATAAATTGAGTAGCTGTATGAAGTAATTTGATATAAGGCCACTGATTTCAGTGTACTACCTATCAAAACCAATGATTTTGGGATAAGAATAATTATCATTGAGCCCCCATTTTTGCTTGTAGACTTTATATAAAAATAAAAATGCAAAATGATGAGAAGGAAATGAGAATATTGGCTTGGAGAGGTTTTTCCATGAATAAGGCAGTGTATGTTTTTACTCTCAAACAGTTTATTCAATGAAACACTGCATAGTGGTAGTTTTGGATAGCTCCTATTATTTTCAGGTATAAAGTAACACATAATTGACAGAAATAGGCCATTATTTTTTTCCAAAAATTCATGTCAACATGGTTAAATATGCAAGCACACACTTTCAAAAATTAAACACTAAAATTTTTAGATACAATCATTGTTCTATTAATGTCATCATGTGATTAGACTCACATGTACTTCTGCCCCGGTACCACTGTTCTCTTCTCCACATCAAGCTCTAATGTCTGGAGCTGACTGAATATTATTCATAATTACTCTGTCAAATCTGCCATACTTCACCCAGATAGATGATAGCTCCTAAAAAAAGGAAGATCACCAATGCAGAAAGAACTCAAAAGCACTTCAATAATTTGCCATTATTGGGGTGTATGATGTTTCAGAAAATCAATAATTTTCTAATTATGGAAAATTGGCTTGTTTTCACTGAAAGGGCCACCTCAAATACTTTTTTGGAGGGGAACAGGGCAAGAGTACAAATGGAGGCCCCAAATTGCTAAATGAAATATGTTCTGTCCTTTATCCCGACAGGAAACTTCTATAATAACAGCACTGAAGAATGTGTATAATTTATGTTTTTATATGATGTATAGGACTTACATAGGATTTACACATATATGGATATATAACATAATATGATATGTTGTATTATATATTGTCTATTTTTACATTTATACATAAATGTTCATTTATATTTATTTATGAATTTATTTATATAAAAAGTATACTTATATATGTTATAGTTATATATTTATATATTTATATAAAGAGGAAATGTATTTAGGTCTTGACTCAATGGTTGAGGGGGTCACTCAGGAAACTGGGAATTAGCCCGCTTTGTCATATAATAGCTTAGTATTAGTGGATGCTGCAATCTCATTAAGAGTGAACTGTCTGGAAAAATGTTTGCAGGCATTTTTTGAAGGAAAGGTGAAGTGGTATACTAATTTGCAGTCTTATCATCCTGTGGAAGAATACACTGAAATAAACAGTTGTCCTGTGTTGATACAGCTGGCCATTGTTGTCATTATAACACACTTTAATTTAATCATATCAGTTGCCATCACATGCATCATGATAATCACCATCTCGTGAAGAAGTGTCTAGATCTATGTATTCTTTATTAAATTCTTCTTTCAACATTTTTACTGCTGGATTTTATAGGAAAAAAATGTTTCGAAAATAAAACTATTGTAGAAAAAATTTTGTAATTACTTGTACATGAATCTTTTTCTTCATAGCCATGAAAATGTTTTATTTACTTGCAGTGTTTTGTATTACTGGAATGTCACTTTTGTTGCATATTCCCTATGGAGATTTTTTAAGTATGAGGAATTTAAAAACGTTATGTATTTTAATTTTCTTAGAGTTAGGATGGTTTGAATTTTTATAAGCTACTGCTAACAATTGCCATAGAAAGCAATAGTTCATACTAAGTAGCTACAGAGAAAATTCAACATGAATATAATTTTTTGATCAAACACCACAATTAGAATTAACTGTTTGTACACTTTCTTTCTCCACTCCCACTCTTAACATTTCTCTGCATTTTATATCTTTTCTGAATTAAATCTCTTACTTTCACAGATATTAGGCAGGATTATCATAATTCTTCTAAGAATGATTACTATGTAATTTGATATGTTTCATCAAGTTGTCTCACTTTTTGAAAAAAGCTTGTTTATTTATTTTGAGAAAGAAAGAGGGAGAGAGAGAGAATCCCAATGTGGGGCTCGAACTTACTAACTATGAGATCACAACCTGAGCTGATCTCAAGAGTCGGATGCTTAAATGACTGAGCCGCCCAGGAGACCCACGTTGTCTCAGTCAGGTACACAGATAAAAATTGAAAGAAAAATTATAAACAATCTGAATTGTTACAAAAAATGTCATTATTTCTAAACACAGATGAAATATTAAAAAACATCATGAAATTTTGGCCACAGTTTTGCTTCTACACCTTTCTTGTTTTATCAACCATAGTGAAAACATTATAATAAGCTTAACCTCAACAAATATTTGTAGTAATTTCAAAAATTAAGTTTTCGTGTTTCAGTTCTTAGCTTAAGTCAAACCTACATTAACATTTTTTTAATGTTTATTTAATTTGGAGAGAGCAAGAGAGACACAGACTGTGAGCAAAGTGGCGTCAGAAAGAGAGAGAGAGACACAGAATCTGCAGCAGGCTCCAGGCTCTCAGCTGTCAGCACAGAGCCCAATGTGGGGCTTGAACCCATGAACTGTGACATCATGACCTGAGCTCAGGTCAGTTGTTTAACCACTGAGCTACCCAGGTGCCCCAAACCTACATTTTTTTGACATTGGGGTTTTGACACCGGGTTTTCTTTTTATTCCTTTTAAAAGTTTATTTATTTATTTTGAGAGAGAGAAAGAACACTCAAGTGGGAAAGAGGCAGAGAGAGAGAGAGAGAGAGAGAGAGAGAGAGAGAGAGAGAGAGAGAATTCCAAGCAAGTTCTGCACAATCATTAGGCGGTAGGACTCAGGACTCAAATCCATGACTGTGAGATCATTACCTCAGCCAAAACCAGGAGCCAGACGCTTAACCAATTTAGCCACCCACGCGCCCCTTGTTTTCTAATAGTTCAACAATGTGCAAAATAAACACTAGTCGTTCAATAATATTTTTATCACTGATATCACATAATTGAAGTAAATAATATTACATTTACAATTTTATGTATAACTTTTCTCAGTATATTACCTGATAAATTAATAGTTGTATGTTTGCTTTTTCAGGTTAAATAACTATTTGTTTCATTATTATTGTATCCATCCTACACATTCAGCCATTCTAGCACTTTATTCCAAAATACCTTTTATCAAATCTACCCCTTTTATTGCTTTCTATAAATATATTGCCTCCAGTAACACTAAAATGTAAATAGAAAAAGAAAGAATATTATTTTTTTAAGTCCATCATGATTATAATCTTTCCTAGTGTCATCTTGTTTTTGTTGAATTCTGTGAGTTGTTTGGAGTTTATATCACTATTTTTTTCAGTCGTAAAATTGCATATGCTTATTTGTGTGCAAGCAACATTTCATGATTGACAATTAAATCTTCCTTTTACAAAGAATCTGTAATGGCAGAAATTTTATCTGACCTGTTTGAGAACTTAATGAGAATAATTTTCTTGCTAATTTTCATTGTTTTGGTCAGTAATTATACTGTAATTAAATCATGAATTTGTAATATCCTCATGGCAAATTTTATGTGAGTGATGTTGGATAGAAATCTGCTCACCTTTATTGTCTCCATTTTTAAAAAATTTAAGCAGACTGCTTTTTTGAAGATTCACTCTCACATTTTAGATTTTTATTCAATGGAATTACTCTTCTATATTTCTAACATGATTTTGACTTATACTCTTACTAATAATCTAAATAATGTGAAGAATAAAAATTAATTGCATTCAGTGTATAATACGTAAATATGTATTCATCAGAAATAAAGTTAGTATAAAATTAAAAAGTAAAACATTTTATACATTTACAAAGGAAATAATTTCTTTTCTAATATATTAAAAGTATCTAAGACATTCAAATCCATTCAAATTATAATTCAATATTAACATTTAAAATTAAATTTATTTAAATAAATCTGAAAATTATAATTCATTTAATTTTTAAAATTAAACTAAAATGTATAACCTGCATAAAAAGAGAACTATTAGTTAAATCTAACAATAAATGACACATTGTGAATTAAGGAAATGGTATCATGCTTCCTATGTGTTTTATCTGGCCTTATATAAATTTAAAAGGAATATCAATACATCAATTACTTTTTAGAAAATGTTTCTCGGTTGCTAATTCATCTAATGCCAGTGGTATGTTTATCCATAAGTACCACTGGAATTACAAACTGGAAAAAGAGAGGCAAGAAAATAAACACAGCACCACTGAGAAACTATTCTTTCCTATGCAAAAATCCATTGTGTGAACAACTACCTAAGAGACAAGATTTGATAATTAATTTTCTACATGCAAGTGCTTCTGCTGATAACTCTTCACTGCCCTTCGGAGCAGTTCCATGCCCTACACTGGCAGTGGTTCAGCCCTCAATCCTTTACTCAGATGCTTTTGGTCATGGGACTTGTTGAAGAAAAAGAAACCAGCCTCCCCTTGGGGTTTTAACAAGGTTTACCGTGAGATTGAGTATCTAGGGTTGATTGGGGTAAACAGTGTTGGTGTTGAAAGATAGATCTTAAGTGACAGAAAGTGGCATTGGTTCTATAAATGGTTTTGCAGTAACACATGTGGGGACTTGTAAAATATGGGGCCCAGAGCAAGCATCCTCTTGAATTTAAGAGTTCCATGGTACTAAAATTGCATTTAGTTTTCAGTGATATTCATTTTATGGAAAAACATTTCAGAATATTTATAATTTCTGGTTAAGACATTTTCAGTTCTTTGTGGATGGAGTCAGACTAAGTAAATCAGATACAATAAATACATATATTTGTTTTCTTAGAATAAATACAATAAAATGAGATATATTAGGAGTAGAGAGTCACTGTGCTGTAATAGAGAAAATGGTTTTTCTGAGTTAAATTCTGGTTCTATTATCTCAGAACAGTTCTGTACTTTTCCCTCCAACTAGATGGGCAGGGCTAAGTCTATCTTCAGTGTGTGCCTTGGGTCTCTCTCCTCTGCTTTCCTTCCCTCCTCCTTCTTCCAACTTGCCTGGACTCCTTGGATTTGGGACCTCTTCTTTTCTTCTCCACCGGGGATCCTTTACTTCACCTTGGCTATTGGTTCATGTTTTAGACAGTGGGTTTAATCTATATTTTTCTTCCAGGAACTTAGAGTATAGGCAGGAGTGATGGGAAAGCAACCTTTTGATACAGCTCCAGAGTAAAACAAATCCTGTTTTTTTTTTCTGTTTCTGTTTTCTGAGTAATAAAAATTAGTTGCATTAATATCCTTAAAGAGTCTTTAATCCCTCTGTGATATCAAACGCAGGACTCAAACTCACGAACCATGAGATCATAACCTGAGCTGAAGTTGGACGCTCAACTGACTGAGCCAGCTGGGAGCCCCACCTTACATAGTTTTAAATAGTATTGTTTCTCCATGCAGGCTTTAGGGAAATAATTATATTAATTTACTGTTATATTTGTTTTATAGAATGTTTAATTTTATAAATTTCTTCCTTCAAAACCAGCTAGAAAGGAGTTAACATATTAAATGTTTACATAGTATGAATTTAGATGTAATATTTCTAGTATAAATAGGTAGGTTAGAAAACTGAATAATCACTCCTTATATGACATTCTGCTGCTGAATTTCAGTGTGTCTTTGTGTGTGTGTGCAAGAGGCATGGGCACATGGAAAAATAGAATAGTGAGTGAATATGAGTTTCCTTAATAATTTGATAAACTGCATGTTAACATAGTAAAAAATGGATTGATTTGGACATTTGGTTTGTTGAACATAATCATCTACATAACACACTGAATGACAATATATTTGATTCGGTAATGATATATTTATAAACTGTTCCATAGGTGATTGGCAAATAAGATAACTACTATTGAAGATAACTACAATGATGTATTCAATTTATCATATTTGAGTTGTCCAGATCCATTTAATTTGTGAATTAGCAGTAATAACAACAGCAAAAATATTTTAACATATTTTTGTGATAGGTCATTTTATTTTTTCCATGTCCTAAGAAAAAAACCAAAAAGAACTATTTTGTTTACCTTCCAGCAGAATATGAGAAGCCAGATACTAAGTGTATCAGGAGATAGGACACTAAAAGCAATGTAGGTTGAAAATCATAGTCTTTCAAAATAACCCCATATGAATCAACCTATGCAGACATCTTCTCTGTACATCATCAAGCTTGTTAAGTTATACAGGGTCATTTTTGGCATTTCTTTGGTGGATAGAAATTATCGCTGTTTTCATCTTATTTAATAACACAATGACATTGTCAATATATTTACTGTAGACAAAAATTAATGACTCTGATGTGTAAGTTCTTTATATTATCACATCATTTAAACTTCACTGCAATTATTCCTGTAAAATCATTGTTATTAGACCTAATTTTAATGATGAATCACAAAGTACTCAGAGAGCTTATGTGACTCTACTCCTAGGTAGTCATCACAGGATTTAGAATACAATGTTGGACTCTAACACATGTTCTTTCCCCACTATATTATACCGAACATCTGGTAGATAGAATGAAGACCAACAACTTAAAAGTCTAAGAAGAATTTATTTTTCTGTTACTCTGAAAGAAAGGAATGTATTTTTTATCATGTGGTCTTGAATATATTTCTATATTTTTCATGAATATTGGGAGATAGTATTTTTCATAAATATGTACAATAGTGTCTCCCATTCAACATGCTCTGTTCCAACGTGGTGGCACTTCTCCCATTGAGAGACGGGGGCTAGGTTTCCCCGCTTTGAGGTAAGGAAGGGTTGTGACTCTGGCAGAAATGATGCTATGTTGCTTCTTCATCCAAGTTCAAAAAGACAATTCATGGTTTTCATGGGACCTTACTCTTGCAACCTGGCCACCATTCTCTCAGAAAACCCAAGCACTCCAAGGAGAGTAACCAGGGCCCACAACACCATCTGAATTCCCAGAGCTGAAAGCCCAGCACCAACTTGCCAGCCATGTCAGTGAGCCATCTTGGATGTGCATCCCCCAGCTCTTGTGCCAGCTGACACCACATAGTACAGACCGTGAGCCCTGTTGAGCCCTGTCCAAATTGAATATTTGGTATCAGAACAAATTATTGTTGTTGTTTCAGACACTAAGCTTTTGGGTGGTTTGTTATACAGCAACAGATAACTCAAACAGTAACCTAAGATACAATTTTCTCCAAGGACTGTTTTAAATTCTATATATTTAAGGTAAAACAACACAATGATTTAATAGATATTTTAAGGGCTTTTATTGCTCACACTCATAACTTCTCACCTAAGATGTGACCATTTTTTGTCTAAACTATTGTAAAATAAAATATACACTAACAATGGATAATTACCTCATTAACTCGTTAAAAGCTTTTTTCTTATTGAGAGAGAATGCATTTTAAAAGACAGCATTTTCGTCAAAGAAATGTTTTTAAACCTCTGATTTGGCAGGAAAAATCAAAGCTTAAAAGCATTGGTTGCATTCATGAAGTGCTTTTCTTATTAATTGTTGGAGAATGCCAAAGTCCCTTGTGGAACACATGGCAAAACAAGCTGATTAAGAGGCTTAGTATTATTTTTAAATTACTTAATTGCCATTTAATGAAATAGGGAGCTCTGACTTCCACGCTACCTAATAAAATGGTTACTCTGCAAGGAATGAATTGCTGGTTGCACTGACCTTGCAGAGCAAGCTGGGTTTAAAGAAGCCACATAATACATTTCTACAATGATGGTGTGGGGACTGAAAGCCAGATTACTGGAAATGTGCGTGTTAGCATTTATATCTCTTTTATAATTGCTGAAATAATGGCCAACATACATTAAGAAATGTCTGGGTATTCCGCTGGGTGCCCTGATTGCAGTGAAACCACATATATGAATACCTCTTAATTGCTAAAGTAATTTCTAAGGAACTAAAAACACAGTTCATTTGCTTTTCCACCCTGCCCTTGGGAACCTGCAATTTTGCTTCATTACAACCACTCAACCTTTAGCCCTCATCCACTTCAAAATGGTTTGCAGTGTTTTATATATAATAAAACAGCATCCATATGTAGGCATGCACAAATCTGTTATTTTTGTTAGCGTACTGTTTCCAAGTTTGGAATTAGCTACGTTTGAAGCCAAGAATTTAGCCATATCAATGCATATTTATTATATGTGCTTATTTTAAATATAATATATATATATATATATATATATATATATATATATATATCCTCCCACTTAGTGAATATATCTTTTTTTAGCAGATCTGCAAGAGCAAATGTATATTTGAAAAGGGAAACTGGGCTACTTTTTGTTTTATTTACTGCAGCATCTGATCAAACTAACTAGCTGGATAAAGACAGAATTTCAGGAGCTCACATTGTGTATCAGATTTCCAATCACTAGTATAAAACACTAATTCCCATGGTAAATTTACCATGAGGTTAAAAAAATAAATCTATGTATCTATATTCATATATGTGTGTGTATGTGTATATATATGTATGTATATATACACACACACATGCCATATCATAATATATATCTTACATTTATATATCTTATGTAGGGGCGCCTGGGTGGCGCAGTCAGTTAAGCGTCCGACTTCAGCCAGGTCACGATCTCGCGGTCCGTGAGTTCGAGCCCCGCGTCAGGCTCTGGGCTGATGGCTCGGAGCCTGAAGCCTGTTTCCGATTCTGTGTCTCCCTCTCTCTCTGCCCCTCCCCCGTTCATGCTCTGTCTCTCTCTGTCCCAAAAAAAAAAAAATTATATATCTTATGTATATCTAAAATGTATATTATATATACATCTATATATCTTCTGTTTCTGATGAGATTTTTAAAAAATTTTTTCTTCAAGTTCATCTTATATTTTCTTTCTTTCTTTCTTTCTTTCTTTCTTTCTTTCTTCTTTCTTTTTTTGTTTCTTCTTTCTTTCTTTCTTTCTTTCTTTTTTTTCTTTCTTTCTTTTCTTTGCTTCCTTTCCTTCTTTCTTTCCTTCCTTCCTTCCTTCCTCCTTTCCTTCCTTCCTTCCTTTCTTACATGTACTTTCTTTCACAGCCTGGTCTCTTTGTCACTGTATTCACTACCTTCTTCCTGTATATATTATTTACTTTCTTATTGGTAACTGACCAAAATTAATTACCTTATTCTCAAATAACAACACCCAGATTTTCCTTTTTTTCATCGACTTGTAGTTCATGTATTTCAGATGAAGGTGGCAATCTTCAATGTTGGTCACCCAATCTAACTTGTTCAGTCAATACAATCCATTCCTGTGATTACTATAATTAGTTTGGGTTGAGCATGTGACATGCATTTAGCCAATGAAAAGGATCTGGGAAATCATATGTTTTCACTCATATGTGGAACTTGAGAAACTTAACAGAAGACCATGGGGTAAGGGAAGGGGAAAAAATAGTTACAGAGAGGGAGGGAGGCAAACCATAAGAGTGTCTTAGATACAGAGAACAAACTTAGGGTTGATGGGGAGAGAGAGAGAGAGAGGGTAAAATGGGTGATGGGCATTGAGGAGGGCACTTGTTGGGATGAGCACAGGGTATTGTATGTAAGCGATGAATCACGGGAATCTATCCCCGAAATCAGGAGCACAGTGTATACACTGTATGCTAGACAATTTGACAATAAACTATATTTGAAAAAAAGAAAAAATAAAAATTTTAAATTAAATGGAAAGAAGAAAGAAAGAAAGAAAGAAAGAAAGAAAGAAAGAAAGAAAGAAAGAAAGAAAGAAAGAAAAGAAGAAAGAAAAGGATCTGGGAAAGACTACAGACCTGCTAGGACAGACATTTTCTTTCTACTAAAGACTGATCATAACTACTACATAATAACTACTAAAGGCTGATCATAATAACTGGTGGCAATCTTTGTTTCAACAGGAGGAGAGTGTGATGAAGAATGAAGACAGAATAAGAGACAGATGAAAATAGATTTTTGATACTTTAGTAAAGTATATGGATCCAACATGATTTAGGTTGTGGACCACTCAGTTACTTAAGGCAACACCTGTCCCCTTCCTGCCCCTTATTCCCCAGAATCTTGTTTGTTGTTGTTTGCTCAAGTTCACTTGGGTTTCTCTTACTTGCAACTCAAAACATTCTGACTATAATCCTCTTGACTTTTTTTCTGTTTTTACATTTCTTCCCTTTAGATCTCTCTGTTTGTTGTCTACTGCACCCCCATCCAATATTCTATCAAATTTTATTCAGTTTACTTTTTCTCATTTTTTCCCATCTTATGTGGCATTATATTCTCTATTTCCTTTAGTACTCTTTCCATTACTCTGCTACCATTTTTTTTTGGTTGTATCCATTCTTTAGCCAGATCTAATAAAAATAGATTCCTCTCTGAAATATCTTCCACAACTTATGGTCAGGTCAAACAACTTTAGTAAACTTTATATGTTTAGACAAATTCCAACCACAAAATAGAGAAACTCTATGCTTTTTTTACATTAGTCAAGGACAACAATAGTCACCATTTTCCATCTCTTATATTTTCCTTCTGTACTATCACCATTTGCTTTTAAGAACTAGTCCACTTCAGAAGTAATAAAGTCCAGAATCCTTTGGAACCAGAAAATTATTCTGAAATATATATGCAAATTAAGGGACATTAGAGGTATATTAGACTTATACTAACAATGAATAGTAACACATAATAAACAAAAAATAATACAATGTACCTATGTATTATGTGAAATATAGAGGAGCTAGAGAAACAATATATAATATATGGTGTTTCTTACAATTGATAGCATCTGTTCACATCAAAAACTACTTTGAAGAAAGTTTCTTTCAAAATGTCATTGCAATGAACTATATTTATAAAACCAAAGTAAGTGTAAAATAAAGAATGACATGTAAATGACGATAGGGAGGTTACCATATCATGTTTAAATAACAACCAAGTTCAAAATCCTTCAAATAGGAATTGACCTTACCTGTCTCTTGATCAAGATTACCACTTTTTCATCCAAAACATTCATTTAAATTCAAAGAGTGCTTATAAATAAGTGTGTAATTATAGCTGATAGTGACAAGTTTCACAGATCATCTGGCTAACATCCAAAAATCCAGATATTTTTGAGGGTTATCCAACTGTAAATAGTCAAGAAGTTCAATTCAATAAACATTTTAATGTACCTTCTTATAGTGTGGGAACTAAAATGTTGATAAGATATGTTCTTAGTGCTTTAAGATAGAGTCTACTGTAGGAGAAGATTCAAGCACATTACCCTATGATAAGTATTCTAATGGGCCTAGCAAAAATTACTCTGAGAAGACAAGACTAAGTTATATCTCATTATTTCTGAGGGAGTTAACGAAAAATACCATGTAATGAAAGTATTTGGATAAGAGTAAAAGGATATCCTAAATACTGGGTGGAGGTGGGGAAACTATTTCATACAGAGGGTTAACAATGTTACAAAGAAATGGAAATCTAAGAGCATATTGACAAAGACTCTTCCTTGACCAAACTTTAATCAGTTTCCTCTGAACTCTCTTTCCTATTGGGCCTGAACCCTAGTCCTTGTACCAGTCTTTGGCCTGCTCAGCTGAGTTTTAGCAAGTCTTCCCACTGTTAATATCTAACCACCCTTGGTGATTTGATATATAAATTCTTGCCTGCCTTTAGCAAGAAGTGTGTTAGGACAGTTTAGCAAGAATCACCCTATATCTCTTCTTAGTAATTTTCAATCCATTAACCACTTACTCTGTTCATTGGTTCTAAATCCCCAGCTGCATTTCTGTATTTGGAGTTGTAAGCAATCAACTCTCCCCTACTGCAAAATCCCTATTGCAATTGTCTTGCATAAAGTCCTTTGCCATTTTAATACGTGTCAGAATATATTTTAATAATATGACACCTCTAAGATATTTAATCAGTATGACTGAAAAATTGTGGGAGATCAACATTATCCCTATGCTTAAGAAGCTTACAATGTATTTTAGGAGATAAATATTAAGTATAATGCAAACAGATACAATAAATTATAAAATAAAGTTATGTATATATATATGTTTAATCTCTGAGAAACCATTTAATTCTAATTTGGTAGGAATTGGGAAGGCTTCAAGGAGAGAGAAATAAAGAAAAGAATGCAGTGAAAGTGGGGAAATGCATTCCAGTCAGAGGAAAATGAGTATTTTAAACCATTAAACCTTAAAATTATAAAGGCTAATGGGAAACCAAATGGCATCTGTGCACAGTGGATGAAGTAAGTTTTGAATTTAGACTATTTAAATTTGTTTGAAGAATTTGTTCAAAGATGACAGATTGGATACAAGTGTTTTCTTTCATTCCCTGCCAAAGTCTCATATAAAAGACATAAATGACATGAAATGGAACGCCTCCATAGGACAAAGAGAATGAATGAAGAGATAATAGTGAAATATTTTGAAAAAGGAAAATGGATAAGTGATGATTAACTTCACAAATACCAAACCAAACAAACAGACAAGCAAACTTGATCCTAAAGGAACAATGAAAAAAAAGAAGACTTCGAAAATTCCAAAACACTCAGGAAATGGTAGCACTGAATACTGCTTGATGTAGGTGCTTTCCAGAATAAAATTCAATGACCTTTAAAGAGAGACAGAAGAGTCAAACTCCACACAACATATCCACAAAGTCCAGCATAATTTTATGTACATATATATGACATGGAATAAATAACTATAAATATTTATTCAGAAAAATTAGTCTAAAATCAATTTTAAAAATAAGAGGAATTGTTAATAGAAATAGAACCCATAATAACTGAGATGTCAGCGTTAGCAGAAAAGATTTTAAAACTCTAACATAAATAGGTACAAGGTAATAAAGGAAAAGATGCACATGATGAGTAAAATGATGGGAAATCAAGTCTGCTCAAATGTCTGAAATGGAAATAGAAATTCCAGGATATAATAGTGCAATATCTAGAATGAACAAATGAATGGGATTACCAGAAGGTTAGCAGCTGCAAAGTAGATAAATAAATAAAGAAACACACAACAGAAATGACCCAACTCGTATTTAAAAAGGGACAAACAAATAATTGAAAGACTATTAAGAGAGCTCAATATTATGTGAAACAATATTAAGAAGTCTGATGTAAATAAGTTGGAATCCATGAAAGTGAAGAAAGAGTGAATGATTCAGAAAAAAAACACAGTATTTGAACAAATAATAGTGAAAATTCCCAATATTTTACAAAGTATCCAAATCCAACAAAGCTAAACACACTCAAGTGGGACAAATTTAAAGAAGACAGTCACATCATAGCCAAACACTGAAGATAACACAAATCTTAAAAGCATCCAGAGAAATATGATACACATTTAGTTATCAAGGATATCCATATGAAACCATGCTGATGTATAATCACACATGAGAATAGGTCAAATTAAAAAGAAAAGAACATAAACACCAAGTGTATCTAAGGATGCAACTCTATATTTCATCACTGATAGGATTAAACTCTTATTTTCTTTTTTTTAAATTTTTATTATTTTTTAAAAATTTTTAAATGTTTTTATTTATTTTTGAGACAGAGAGAGACGGAGCATGAACGGGGGAGGGTCAGAGAGAGAGGGAGACACAGAATCGGAAGCAGGCTCCAGGCTCTGAGCCATCAGCCCAGAGCCCTACGCGGGGGCTCGAACTCACAGATCGTGAGATCGTGACCTGAGCTGAAGTCAGACGCTTAACCGACTGAGCCACCCAGGCGCCCCTAAACTCTTATTTTCAATGTTTCACTTTGCTCTCTTACCAGCCCTTTTTGGGATCACTATCCAAATAAAGTATTTACACTTGAGTGTTTTGTTTTGTTTTGTTTTGTTTTTATATATATGAAATTTATTGACAAATTGGTTTCCATACAACACCCAGTGCTCATCCCAAAAGGTGCCCTCCTCAATACCCATCATCCACCCTCTCCTCCCTCCCACCCCCCATCAACCCTCAGTTTGTTCTCAGTTTTTAACAGTCTCTTATGCTTTGGCTCTCTCCCACTCTAACCTCTTTTTTTTTTTTTTTTCCTTCCCCTCCCCCATGGGTTCCTGTTAAGTTTCTCAGGGTCCACATAAAAGTGAAACCATATGGTATCTGTCTTTCTCTGTATGGCTTATTTCACTTAGCATCACACTCTCCAGTTCCATCCACGTTGCTACAAAAGGCCATATTTCATTCTTTCTCATTGCCACGTAGTATTCCATTGTGTGTTTGATTCAGAGTTTGTTTTTATGGGAATACAGACCAAGACGATTTCAGGGACGCTACTGATGTTCTTGGACTATTATTACTGATCCCCTGCTCCCTTCCTCTTACTACTGTATTCTGAAAGTGTCTTAAATTGCTTGCAAAGAACTTATCTCTCACTGTTCGCATCTAAGGAATCTGGCCTCAGACAACAATCTTTTCTATCTTTTCTCTAGTAGACCATTATTTCCACTACTTAACATGCCTATTTTTGAATGTTTTATTTTTTTTATTAAATTTTTTAAAAAATTTATTTATTTTTGAGACAGAGAGAGACAGAGCATGAACAGGGGAGGGGCAGAGAGAGAGGGAGACACAGAATCTGAAACAGGCTCCAGGCTCTGAGCTGTCAGCACAGAGCCCGACGCGGGGCTTGAACTCACGGACCGTGAGATCATGACCTGAGCCGAAGTTGGATGCTTAACCGACCAAGCCACCCAGGCGCCCCTTGAATGTTTTAAACAAAATATTCCCAGTTCTTTTATTTCTTTCATAATGTAAGGAAATACCTATCTATACAATGTTTTACTAGGATGATTACTTTTAGATTCTTTATTCTTTATCTTGATATATAGATTCTTCTATGTTTCCTTTTGTGTTATTTTTGCCTAAGTCCTGGCTTAGTCTTTTTCTATTCAATATTCATTTTTTAACATGGGCAATTATGAATTAATTTAACAAAACTAAGATGACTATTGAAGAAAATGAAATGGGACAATAAACAATTGCAATCCATAATTTTAGAAAACTGTTTTCCTAAACCAGGTAGTTGTTTTAAAATTTTTTAAGGTGGCTTAACCTTAGGTTGTAAATAATCATCTGACTTACAGAGAGCTCTGTAGAAACAGGATTCTTTTTGTTCTTACCTGTGTTGGTGTCCACTATCACCACCTACAGAATTGATTTCTGCTTCTCCTTCTTCCTCCTCTATTCCTTACCTTTAAAAGAGTTATAGGTTTTTTTTTAATTGAGATAAATATTTTTTAAGTAATTAAGTAAAAGAGTGCCTTTATTTCTCTTGACAAAAGAATACTTTAAATTATGTTTATTCAGATATAAATGCCAAGCTTAGACTCCTATTAAGCAAACCATACTGTTCTCTGCTTTGCAGGTTTCTTAGTTTTTTTTATAATTTTATAAAGGATTCTTGTTTCTGGTCACTAGTTCATTATGATCATCTGCTCAAGTAAGATTCCTTGTTTGAAAAAAATGGAATAATTTTTAGTATTTCTCTTCTTTAAGATTTTTTTATTCATAAAAAATACTAGTGAGACAAGAGCTGTTAGGGCTAAGAAGCTACTTCACTAATCATGAAGTTATAGTTTAAAAGTTGCTAAGATGCTAAAGTTTTAAGAAATATGAGAATTTCAAGACTTGAATAATTAGAAAATTTTAAATGCTTGCGAAAAAACTAATTTTCACCAACCCACTTAAGAGTACTCCATAGAAATTTACTCAAATGGAAATTCAGATAAATTTATGACACAGATATAGCTTGAAGTGGTCTTATAATAATGACAATGGAACTATCATCTTTAAACTTTATTATACATGCATTAATAAAAAAGTAGTGATAGTTCCAAGGTCATGTATTTAATTTTAAATGCCATTTTTTTTTTCACAGCATACTTCTGTCTTCTTTATTTGAACCTAGAACCAAAGTGTTTAAGGAGACAGAGAAAGCATCTAGTCCAGTCTGTAAATATTATAGATGAAGAGTTGGGGTAGAAAGGCCAAGAGCCTTGGTCATTATCATATAATATGTCATATTCATGCCTAAACTTGTAATCCACATCCAAGATTGCATACACTGGCCTCATCTAGTTATAAAAGAAAAAGGTTGATTTGGAGACCTTGCTGTGTTCCTGTTTCAATCCCAGCCTGAAGGAACTGTGGCATTGATTTTTTTTAATTAAAATATATACAGTATATTGATGTCATAAATAAAGTTTCTGAACATTTTATACACATGGCAGAGATTTCCTGACCTACTTTCAAATCAGTATTAAATGCTTACAGGAGTGTGATAATTTGTTTTTTGGGCAAAAAAACTGCTCATAAATTTAAATCTGTTATCTCTGTGGAATATCTCCATGACTTACACCTGAAAATCTTGACAGGAGGACATAATAAATAAGGCACCTTAGCTGCAGCTTGTAATTTATCAGATTTCAATCATCCTCTTCTCATTATGTTAACAGTAGAAGTATAATCATATTAAGAAAAAAATCTGTGGACTCAAAAATCTTGTTAAACATCCAGTTCTGGATTATGTGTTCAGATTCTGATATTAAGGGAGGTAAATTATATGCATGTGTCCTGACATCTGTTGTAAACATATTTGCCAAATTCCAAATTCTTTGCAAATAGACAATAAGGAAACCCCAAATTATATGAATAATTATGTATTTATATATGATCCTGAAGTTATGAAAGTAATTTTTTTTTAAAAAGTGTTCAAGTACTGAAGTATTTGAAAGGGATTCAAATATATGAGGTCCTTTAGAATGGTGTTTTTACTTGAAAGATTTCAGGCATGTGATATAGGCATGCTTATGGCATATTAAAAAAATCAATAACATAATCTGGTACTTTTTTCTGAGAAGCAAGTTGATTTAAACACTAACAAAAACACTCACATTGGGAATACCCTTCCAACATTTCAGCTTTTTAAAATAAGCAGTTAAGGGAGGAGTTAAGATGGCGGAGAAGTAGGGGGACCCTGGGCATTCTTCCTCCCTCAACCACAGCTATATTGAGGTCAGATCACTTGGAACACCCAGGAAATCCATCTGTGGTGTGGCATGAGGATCTCCAAGGTTGGGGGGAGATAGCATGGGGAGTGTGAGGTGCATGGAAGTGAATTGGATGAGGGAAAAAATGGCAATACTGCAGAGGGGAGGGAACCCATTAGAAAGACAAAAAGGAGAGAAAGACAAAGGGGCTGTGAAATGGCAGTATTGAGTTAGCACAAGGGGAAAAACTCTCTGGACCATGAACTGGGAATGAGAAATACAGGGAGTGCCAGTTTTGATTATCTTGTGAAGCCATGGCAGCCTACTTTTATTCCAGGCTATTCTAACAAACAAATCAAAGCACACCTAGTTAAAGGGCCAAACACTCCCCACTGCAAGCGAGGAGGAGCTCTGCACAGGACTGGCCAGTTGGAAAGCCACAAAGCAATAGCAGAGTGCACAGAGCATACAGCATAAACACTTCCTGAAGTGCCAGAACCTGGACAGTGTATGACCCCTTTTTAATAAAGCAGTACTCTCTGGTGCAGGAAACATAGTAAACTTTTAAAACATGCAAAAGACAGAACTTAACCAAAATGACAAGACAGAAGAATTCTCCCCAAAAGAAAGGTCAAGAAGATATCACAGGCAGCAACTTGCTCAAAAAAGATATGTGATAAATCTGAACAAGAATTTAGAAAAATAGTCATAAAACTACTGGCTGGGCTTGGAAAAAGCATAGAAGACAACAGAGAACCAAACCCTTGCTGCAGAAATCAAAATACTCCACTTGCAGCAATAGGCAGATCATCTAAGCAGAAAGTCAACAAGCAAACAATGGCTTTGAATGACTGAACCAGATGAGCTTAACAGATATATTCAGAACATTTCACCTTAAAACAGTAGAATACAAATTCTTCTCAAGTGCACATGAAACATTGTCCAGAATAGATCACATACTTGGTGACAAATCAGCCCTCAAGGGTACAAAAAGATCAAGATCACACCATGCATATTTTTGGATCTCACTGCTATGAAACATGAAGTAAACCACATGAAAAATTTGGAAAGCCCTCACATACATGGAGGTTAAAGAACATCCTACTGAAGAATTAATGGGTTAACCAGAAAATTAAAGAAGATATTAAAAAATACATGGAAGCTAATGAAAATGAAAACATGACAGTCCAAACCCTTTGGGATGCAGCAAAGGCAGTTCTAAGAGGAAAGTACATTGCAATTCAAGCCTATCTCAAGAAGCAAGAAAGGTCCCAAATACACAACTTAACCTTACACCTAAAGGAGCTAGAAAAGGAGCAGCAAATAAAGCCTAAATCTGGGAGAAGAAGGACATAATAAAAATTAGAGCAGAAATAAATGGTACAGAAATAAACAAACAAAAAAAGCCCAGTAGAACAGATCAGTGAAATTCAAGATGGTCTTTGAAAGAATTAACAAGATCGATGAGACTTACCAAAAAGAAAAAAGAAAGGACCCTAATAGATAAAATCATGAATGCAAGAGGAGAGATCACAACCAACACTACAGAAACACAAACAATTAGAATACTATGAAAAATTATATGCCAACGAACTGGGCAATATTGAAGAAATGGAAAAATTCCTAGAAATGTACAAACTACCAAAATTGAAACAGGAAGAAATAGAAAATTCGAATAGACCCATAACCCACAAAGAAATCAGTAATCAGAAATCTTCCAACAAACAAGAATCCTGGGCCAGATGGCTTCCCAGGGAAATTCTACCAGATTTAAAGAAGAGTTAATACCTATTCTTCTCTAAGTGTTCCAAACAATAGAAATGGAAGGAAAGCTTCCAAACTCATTCTATGAAGCCAGTGTTACCTTGATTCCAAAACCAGACATAGACCCCACTAAAAAGGAGAATTATAGGCCATTATCCCAGAAAAAACTCGATGCAAAAATTTTCAACAAGATACTAGCAAATAGAATTGAACAGTACATTGAAAGAATTATTCTCCATGACCAAGTGGGATTTATTCCTGGGCTTCAGGCCTGTTTCAATCTCTGCAAATCAACCAACATGATACACCACGTTATAAAAGAAACAATAAGAAGATGATGCTCTCAATAGATGCAGAAAAAGAATTTGGCAATATATAGCATACTTTTTCTTGGTAAAAACGCTTAAGAAAGGAGGGATAGAAGGAACATATCTCAACATCATAAAGACCATATATGAAAGATCCACAGCTACTATCATCCTTAATGGGGAAAAAATGAGCGCTTTCCCCCTAAGGTCAAGAACATGACACCGTCTTTCACCACTGTTTTTCAACATAGTACTGGAAGTCCTGGACTTGGCATTCAGACAACTAACAGAAGTAAAAGGCATACAAATTGGCAAGGAAGAAATCAAACTTTTACTCTTCACAGATGCCTTGATTTCTGCATGGAAACCCCAATAGACTCCACCAAAAAAAAAGTGCTAGAACTGATATATGAATTCAGTGCAGATGCAGGATATAAAATCAACATGCAGAAATCAGTTGCATTTCTATACACCAATAATTAAGCAGAAGAAAGAAAACTCAAGGAATTGATCCCATTTACAATTGCACCCAAAATAATAACATACCTAGGAATAAACCTAACTAAAGAGGTAAAAGATCTGTGCAATGAACACTGTAGAAAGTTTATTAAAAAAATGAAGGACACAAAAAAATGGAAACACATCCCATGCTCATGTATTGAAAGAACAAATATTGTTAAAATGTCAATAGTACCCAAAGCAACCTGTACATTCAATGCAATCCCTAGCAAAACGATGCCAGCATTCTTCACAGAGCTAGAACAGACAATTCTAAAATTTGCATGGAACCAGAAAAGACCCTGAGTAGCCAAAGTAATGTTGAAAAAAGAAAACCAAAGCTGGAGGCATCACAATTCCAGACTTCAAGCTATATTACAAAGCTGTATTCATCAAGACAAAACAGATACATAGCTCAATAGAACAGTACAGAGAACCCAGAAATGGACCCACAAATGTATGGCCAACTAATCTTCGACAAAGCAGGAAGGAATATCCAATTGAAAAAAGGCAGTCGCTTCAGCAAATGGTGCTGGGATTACTGGGCAGTGGGATGAAGAAGAATGAAACTGGATCACTTTCTTACAACATGCACAAAAAATAAATTCCAAATGGATGAAAGACCTAAGTGTAAGATAGGAAACCATCTAGAGAACAGAGGCAGTGACCTCTTTGACCTCAGCCGCACAACTTCTTACAAGACATGTCTCTGGAGGCAAGGGAAACTAAAGTAAAAATGAGCTATTGGGACTTCATCAAGATAAAAACTCCTGCACAGTGAAGAAAACAATCAACAAAACTAAAAGGCAACAGACAGAATGTGAGAAGATATTTGCAAATGATGTATTGTATAAAGAATCAGCATCCAAAATCTACAAAGAACTTACTTATCAAACTGAACACCCAAAACCAAATAATCTAATGAAGAACTGGGCAAAAGACATGAATAGACACTTTTCCAAAGAAGACATATAAATGGCTAACAGGCATATGGAAAGATTCCCAACATTATTCATCATCAGAGAAATACAAATCAAATCCATAATGAAATATCACATCACATTTGTCAGAATGGCTAAACTTCATAACTCAAGAAACGACTGATACTGGCAAGAATGCTGATAAAGGGAAACACTTTTGCACCATTACTGGGAATGCAAACTGGTGCAGCCACTCAGGAGAATAACATGAGTTTCCTGAGAAAATAAAAAAATAGAGCCGCCTTATAACCCAGCAATTGCACTACTAGGTATTTATGCAAAGGATACAAAAATGTTGATTCGAAGTAGCACATGCACCCCAATGTTTCTAGCAGCACTATCAACAATAGCCAACTTATGGAAACAGCCAAAATGTCTATTGACTGATGAATGGATAAAGAAGATGTGGTATATTTATATACAATGAAATATTACTCGGTGATCAGAAAGAATGAAATCTTGCTATTTGCAACAACATGGATAGAACTAGAGTGTATTATGCTAAATGAAATAAATCCATCAGAGAAAGACAAATATATGATTTCACTCATTTATGGAATTTAAGGAACACAACAGATGAACATAGAGAAAGGAAGGAAAAACCAGGTAAATACAGAGAAGGAGGCAAATGATAAGAGACTCTTAAATACCGAGAACAAACTGACGGTTGCTGGAGGGGGTGTTTGGTGGGGGGGATGGGCTAAATGGATAATGGGTATTAAGGAGGGCACTTGCTGGGATTAGCACTGGATGTTATATATAAGGGATGAATCACTAAATTCTATTCCTGAAACCAATACTACATATATATTAACTAACTTGAATTTAAATAAATAAATAAATAAATAATAAAACAAAAAGTCAAAAATGAAATATTAAAAGTAAACTAAAATAAGCATTCAGAGAAGAAAAAAAAGTATGGGATTTTTTTTACATGCCCATTGAGGTCTTGTCAAGCAAATTCAGTCCTCAAATAGTGTTGGCATCAGCAATGAATTAGTATTTCATCCAGTTACCCATGCCAATATCTGGACTCACTGACAGCAAAAGGGTGAGCTGAGTTGAGGCATGAATTCATTCAAAAATTGTCCTCAAAATGAGCCTCAGGAAGTGATACTTGTATGATATTGAAAAAAAAGGAAAACATTTGAAGATCTTATATCAGTCATAAAATGGTAACAATCTGATTATGATCTTGCTATCAAAAAACTAGAAGAACAAAATATATTATTTGTTTTTTAACTTTCTTACCTCTACTTCAACCATTTAAGAAAAAAATAGAGGGGCATCTGGGTGGGTCTGTCAGTTAAGCGTCTGACTTCAGCTTCAGGTCTTGATCTCACAGTTTGTGAGTATGAGCCCCGCAGGGCTCTGTGCTAGCAGCTCGGAGTCTGGAGTCTGCTTCAGATTCTCCCTCTCTCTCTGCACCCCCCCCCCCCGCCACTCCTGCTTGCGCTCTGTCTCTCTTTCTCTCTGTCAAAAACAATTAACCATTACAAAGAAAGAAAGAAAGAAAGAAAGAAAGAAAGAAAGAAAGAAAGAAAACAATGAAATTAATCAAATGGACAATAGCTGGAAGAGCTAATTGGAAAAATCAAGAGAAAATGAAGTTGCTCTGAATAATAATGGCTATCAGTGGTCAGACAGGAGATGATGGCAGCAGGGGACACAGATGATGAGGTTCAGATAACAAGTGGCCAGAGAGATGTTAAAAAAATTAGGAAGACTTGTTATGTGATGTGTAATCTAATCCTTAATCTGTATCTCCAGGAACTCTTCAGTAATTGTCTTTCAGAGTGGTTTTTAATGCAAAGGCACATGAGATTATTATTTTTTTTCTTTTATGTTTATTTATTTTTGAGAGAAAGACAGAGTGTAAGCGTGGGAGGGGCAGAGAGAGAGGGAGAGACAGAATCCAAAGCAGGTTCCAGGCTCTGAGCTGTCAGCACAGAGCCTGATGGGGGCTTGAACCCACAAACCAGAAGATCATGACCTGAGCCAAAGCCAGATGCTTGACTGACTGAGCCACTCAAGTGTCCCCAGATTATTCTTAATCTCCTTAAATTACTTCAGGAGTTTTCTTTTATCACAATA
The DNA here is from genome assembly GCF_018350175.1 of Felis catus. Lineage (NCBI taxonomy): Eukaryota > Metazoa > Chordata > Mammalia > Carnivora > Felidae > Felis > Felis catus. Next base: position 157,957,038 of record NC_058371.1, on the reverse strand, counting down.
CCTAAACTGTTCAACTCATGATCAAAATAAATGGTGAGTTCTTTATAGATTTTGGATACTAGCCCTTTATCTAATATGTCATTTGCAAATATCTTTTCCCATTCCATTGGTCGTCTTTTAGTTTTGCTGATTGTTTCCTTTGCAGTGCAGAAGCTTTTTATCTTAATGAGGTCCTAATAGTTCATTTTTGCTTTTAATTTTCTTGCCTTTGGAGATGTGTCGAGTAAGAAATTGTTGCGGCTGAGGTCAAAGAAGTTTTTTCCTGCTTTCTCCTCTAGGGTTTTGATGTTTTTCCTGTCTCACATTCAGGTCCTTCATCCATTTTGAGTTTATTTTTGTGAATGGTGTAAGAAAGTGGTCTACCCAAGGGATACAGGAGTGCTGATGCATAGAGGCACTTGTACCCCAATGTTTATAGCAGCACTTTCAACAATAGCCAAATTATGGAAAGAGCCTAAATGTCCATCAACTGATGAATGGATAAAGAGGTGTAGTTTATATATACAATGGAATACTACTTGGCAGTGAGAAAGAATAAAATCTGACCATTTGTAGCAACGTGGATGGAACCGGAGGGTATTATGCTAAGTGAAATAAGTCAGGCAGAGAAAGACAGGTACCATATGTATTCACTCATATGTGGATCCTGAGAAACTTAACAGAGAACCATGGGGGAGGGAAAGGTGGAAAAAAAGTTACAGAGAGGGAGGGAGGCAAACCGTAAGAGACTCTTAAATACTGAGAACAAACTGAGGGTTGATGGGGCTAAGGGAGAGGGGAAAGTGGGTGATGGGAATTGATGAGGGCATCTGTTGGGATGAGCACTGGGTGTTGTATGGAAACCAATATGACAATAAATTATATTTAATATAAAAAAACAAACAAGTGGGGCGCCTGGGTGGCTCAGTTGGTTAAGCATCCGACTTCAGCTCCAGTCACGATCTCACGGTCCATGGGTTCGAGCCCCACATCGGGCTCTGGACTGACAGCTCAGAGCCTGGAGCCTGCTTCCGATTCTGTGTCTCCCTCTCTCTCTGCCCCTCCCCCGTTCATGCTCTGTCTCTCTGTCTCAAAAATAAATAAATGTTAAAAAAAATTAAAAAAAAAACAAACAAGAGAGAAATGGTGAAAGTCATTTAAGATCATACTTGTCAGTTTGGAAAGCTTATATTGCAGCTGTGGGTATTCAGAAGGTTGCCAGAAGCATGCAAGATTATTTCCTGTGGCAAAAGTCTAAGAAATTTCCTCACAACATTGCAGGCTAGAAATTACGCTTAATTCAGCCTTTGTAAACTCACAATTTCTTAGGAAATTTGAGTCTTTTTCTGGAGAGGGGGAAGAGTTATGTAGCAGATATGCTTGGAAATGGGATCCACCAACGACAAGGCTGCTGACAAAGTACAAGACAAAAAGCAAGTCTGAAAGTGCTTGCATAGGCTACACACTACCAGACACTAGAGCAATGTTCAGGAAGTCCAGTGCCAGAGATGATCATAGATGATATGGCAAGAAAATGGCACTAAATTGTTGCAGAGTTGGCAAGGGTATGACAGAGATTAAGAGCTCACGGAGTCTATATTGGTATTATAAGTAGATCCAAGGCCCCAGATCATTGATCTGTCTAGAGAACATCCAACTATATTGAAAAGATTTCTGGCAATGTGGTCATTTGACAGGATTGTGTGTAAAATCTCTGAGTACATTCTAACGGGGAGGGACACAAAAAAGGATTACTAAATGTATTTACATATTTGAGTATATGAGGATTCATAGCAAATGATAAACATAACAAGAAACTTTGAGGGAAAGAATTGTTACATCAAATCAGAGTTAAAACACTTTTGTAAGAAGCTGTATTTCAACCGATGTGAAAATTCTTGTTGTCATTATAAGAATAAAGCATATTTTAAAGTCTAATTACAAATGCTGTTGGAGAATTTTGGGTGCTACCTGATCCAGAGACTTCTTTCCCCCAAAGAGATGCTAAATCCTACCTATAGATCCAGCTTTGCTTCCTTCTTAAGATGGATTTTAACTTTCAGCAGAGGGATTTTAAAAGCTGCTGCTTAACATGGTAACACTCCGAATCACGTTACACTTGACTGCCAGTCATCCTTCATCCTGTGGCCCAATTCTTCAAACATGGCTTCTGTCTTTTGCCCTAAATCCCCATCTCTAATTTGTTATGGTAGGGGGCTTTCTAACTGGTTGCTTATAACCAAGTTCCTGTGTTAGAAACACATCTAAGATCCCATTTCTTTGAGACCCATTTCCTGTCTTGCCTTGATCTGGCCTTTCAATTATTTTTTGCCAAAACACACGTGTGTCTGCAGTCCTGCCACTGCCTGGCAAATGACAAGACACTGCTTCCTGTGTGTATGAATAAGCCCTGCTCCATAATTCACCAAAATCCATAGTTTGTCTTTTAGCTAAGATCAAGGCATCTCAAATACTCACACTGGGACTCGGGACTAAAGTTGCCTCTTTAGTGCACTGGGCTGTCTCCTATCACCTGTGAGTGTGATAAATCTCCCTAACAAATCCTACAATCTAGCATTTACCGGTCTTGCTGCAATTGCTCCTAAGACAAGAGATCCAAAGTTAAGGAATATCTGGTGCAAATATTCTAAAAGTATTCCATGGCGCAAGATCTTAGAGGGTGCCTCAAGAAAGTCAGGGTGCAAAGGAAGTCATGCCTCAGAATGCTCAGTTCTCCCTTCATCCATTAAAAACATATTTATTGCCTTCTCTATGGCAGGCACCATATTAGGAAGTTTATTCAAAAGAGCTGAGCTTTTAAGTCTTATAGTTCCACTGTTTAAAAGTATTCTCTAAACAATGATGACAGTGCAAAATACGAATATTTCAAAATAGTAAGAAAAGGAACAGAGGTTTTTGTTTCTTATGCAACCTTAAACAACTAATAATGTTTTTTTTTTTTTTTTGAGTAACTCTTATATGTCAAATATTGTGGTAGGTATTTTTTAAAAAATGTTTTAATCTTTATTTATTTTTGAGAGAGAGACAGAGTCTGAGCAGGGGAGGAGCAGAGACAGAGGGAGACACAGAATCCGAAGCAGGCTCCAGGCCCTGAGCTGTCAGCACAGAGCCTGACAGGGGCTCAAACTCACCAACCGAGAGATCATGACCTGAGCCGAAGTCGGACGCTCAACTGACTGAGCCACCCAGGCGCCCCTGTGGTAGGTATTTTAAATGTGATGTTTCTTTTTACTTTCTCAACAAACTGGTTGGGTAGATATAATTTTTATTCTCACTGTAAATGTGAGGAAAAGCTACATATCCATCAAGTTATGAAGCCAACCTCTACACCCAGCCATGTCTTCAGAACCTTTTGTCCTTACCACTATGTTGAAGAGTGTGACCTCCAATTCAGAGACCTTTGAAATAGAACCATGGTCACAAGGTGTCTCCATCTTCTCTAGTTATTTCTTTGTATAAGCGATATTCCAAGCTTATTAAAAAAAAAAAAAGATTTAAGTCACTCATCAAATTACTTACAAATCCTGGCTCAAGAGTAAATATATATCCTTAAATGTCACTATCAACAGAGGCTCATTTTTTTCTTCTTAAATCATTCTGCAAATGATTGTACAACTCTTCTGCAAGTTAAGAGACTTCAATCTTCATGTGTAATTTTGTTAGCGATGAACTATAGCTGGATCTAATAAAACATGTTTGACATACCAGATTATTAAATCTTACTTGGAAATGACCAAATTGATTTTTACATGAACTCTATTTCATAGACTAGTGGTAGACTAAATGGTATTGGAAATATATGTATATATAGCATTGATTTCTCTTTACTGGATTCCATCATATATTTAACAAGAATTTCTGTAAAGCAAATTCGGTTTCCAAATGAATTCCATCATAGAGACATAGTGTTTTAGAATAAAGCTTTTAAAAGGTCAATTTTAAAACACTTATTTAAAAATAATTTTTATTAGAGGTGGTCCATGGCCTAAGCACACCCATTGGGATTGTATCAGCATCCTTTTGAGACTTATGGAACATGAGACCCTGAGCTTCTGATATATGCCTTTCTTTTCCTCTGGCCGGGCTCTCAATTCAGTAGAGCCCGGCACCAATAGATGCCAATGAATCCTCCACACAGGATATGCTTCACTGATAATATCGCAAAGTTATTTCTGAGATAAAGGGTAAATATTAGTAGGGAAATGTAAGTAGAGGAGATAAAAAGATTTAGTGTCTAAGTATGTGTCTCAGTATTGCTGAAGATGATAAAGAAAAACTTTTAGTTTATATCTTCAAATATGCACACATATTTTAATAGTTCACTTATCTGTAGTGTTAAAGGGAAAGAAGCTATTAACATACATGGGGATTTTTCAGATATGTGAACTACAATTTATAGAACTATGTAATAAATCCAGATAAGAATTAAGTAACAGGATCAAGGGAGTTAATATAGCTCCAATGTGTTAAACTAAGATTACATCAGTTTTATTTTGTTCATTCATAGGATTACATTTTTATAGGAATATTTAGAGATAGGAGCCCATACAAAGGATAATGTTCAGAGTAGGAAAATATCTAAAAATAATCCACATTTGAAGAATAGCTAAAGAAGGAGAGAATACTTATTAGGTGTACTAGTATCTGTTCTCAAGTAGCTGAATACCCATTATAGAAAACAAACAAAACATAGGATTAGATATCAAAAGGTTGAAGCACTTGAAAGTATCATAAATTTCTGTTCAATATTAATAAGCAGTTTTCTAATGATTATAATTGTTATAAAATGAATCCTGTGTCACAGATCTGTTCAGCCAGAGGATAAAAAAATATCTCTTTCTTAGAGAAACTCTTTATTTGAAAAAATTCTACACCATTTTAAAAAATGTGTTTTGTTTTCAAGGCATAGGTAAATACTGAAGCAAGTTTGGAAAGCACTATATTTGGAATAATATTTACATTTACCATTAGTTCAAGGATACAAGTAATCACAAGAAATGTTTGATATACACACATGGTCAGGAACCCTGATGATTGACCTACCTCAAAATGCTAGAGGAAATCTAAATAGCAAGTTGGAAAAGACTTTTGGACAGGTTGGTATTTAAACTGATTGGAGGGTCACCTGAGTGGGTCAGTTGGTTGAGTCTGACTTTGGCTCTGGTCATGATCTCACTGTTGGTGAGTTCGAGCCCCAAAGTGGGCTCTGTGCTGACAGTGTGGAACCTGTTTTGGATTCTCTGTCTCCCTCTCTCTCTGCCCCTCCCCCCACTCTCAAAAATAAATAAACATTTAAAAAAACTAATCTGAAGTATAAGGAAGGAATAAATACACCAAAAATGGCTAAGATAGCAGACGAGGCAGAAGCAGACAAGTAAGTAGACATAAGAGCGTAGAAGTATAGAGAACTGAAGGTGTTTGTAGACTGAAGATGACAGTGAGAGGTGAATCCAGAAAGTGAGGAGGCTGGCACCTGGCTACAATACACAGCCCTATGCATATTTTTCCAGGCCCAGTCATAGGCATTTAATCTGGCAGGTCTTACGGGGAAAAGCTGCCTTTCCCACACCAGATTCTCGCAGGGGCAGTTCATGGCAGTCTCTGAAAGCAGTCAAGACCAAGGAGTGGGGGCCCCTGGTTTACCATGCTCTTAGGCATATCTACTTTCCTAGCCCAGGCAGAGGCCTTCCTCAGGGACTTGTATCGGGGGAGAGAAGAAATCTTGAGGACACCTTTCCCCATTGTCACTCAGTAGTTCATGTTTTTCTCCTCCTAGTCCTTCCCCCTGCCGTCTCCTAGCCCACAGGTCCTTACACTGCAGGAGGCTTTCTTCCGGGCTCCCTCAATAGTGAGGCAACTCTCCACAAATGTGCTGATCCACTGGCCCTTCTCTTGCTACAATCCCAGGGGAAAATGGAACTGGAGGAGTCAATACTTTCTCTGCTTTAACCTCTTACTGATACTATCACACACAGTAAGTGACTAAAGGCTTCGTCGTTACTTTTATTTCCGTTTGTTGTTTTAATTGGTATCTCTGACACACCTGGCCTCTCAGCTCTCTCCAGCTCAGCTCAATCCCCAGCGAAAGGAAGGAAGGGATTATTCAGAATTTCTGTAGTTTTGAGTTTTCCTGAAAGAAATCCACATGACTAATGATGAGTGTCAAAACTTTAGTCCTCAGCAGTGGTTATGGGAATGCCAAATGATTTCAGTACCTGTCTAGGAAGTAGACTGTATAGAATTTGATGATTGATGATAAACGAGCATGGTAAGTCATGAAGATAACCAAAGTTGAGTATTAGGTATACAGGTATTTCTTGGGCCTTTGATCGGCTAAGTTGTTCACTGAAATAGTATGTAATACTAGAAGCAAATTGAGTTTGGGTGGGGATAATTGGGGTATAATGAGGTGTTTGTGGGATATCTTAACGAAACCACCCAGAAGGCAGTTGGACCAATTACACTTATGGTGAAGGGGTAGGGAGGAGGAGAGAGGGAAGAGAAGAGAAGGGAAGGAAAGGGGGGACAGAAAGAAAGAAACTAGCTGTTTTACTATAATCCCAGAGATTTCTGAAGTAAATTTTATATATATGGTAGTCACATCATGATAGTGTCTAAAAGCCTCAAGAAAAGAAAGATTTCACCCCATTAATTTCTTCCTTTTATAGTTTTAAGGCTTACCATGTGAGTCTTCTTTCAAATTTCCCTACACCTAAGTTCTTCCTACTTCAGGGTCTCTGAAATAGATTATTTTCTCTATCTAGCAAGTGCTACTGTCTGCCTCCCCCTACATCTGCACAGTCACCTACTACCTACTTGCTAGCCTCAGTTTAAAAATCCTTTCCTTTTTAAGATGTGTAGAAAAGAATCAGAATGGTGGAACTAGACAGTCTGTGCTCAAATCCCAGATCCTCTCACCTAAAGACTTTGTGACTTTGGCAAATCTCTTCACCTCTTTGCACTTTAGCCTCCTCATTTGTAAACTAGTTAATGAGGGTTAAGTATCTAAGGCACAGAGAACAAGTGCTGGCCCAGAGTAAGCACTCAGTTAACATCAGCCATTATTGTGTTGCTCTCTAAGCACCTTGTCCCTTCCCTACAGTAGCCTGGAAAAGCCTGTAAGAGGAGGGATCATGGCTGTCTTACTACTCTTTCCACGACTTGGGTTATAAAAGGTGCTGGAATAGGTGACTCTTGGGATTTTTTTTCAGCGTAGCTGCATATGAAAGTTTTCAGTGTCTTTGAATATGTTGAGGGCTCAAAGGATGTATCTATTAATCAGGTTATATCTGCTTTCATTGGATGAGCTTTGTTTCCAAAGGAATGAGAACCCATGGTTTCCAAGCCTAGTTTCTTTTCAGCCCAGAAAATTTTACTTATGCTTGTACTGTGATATATCTTCTGATTCACTTGCCTCATTTTCTCCTTTTGGAATAACTACAATTTATAGATGAATTTCCAAGATATGACTTACTGATCTATCTCTTTGGGCCATTTTAAGAAGTTAATTTTCCTGGGTATCTTGCATGTGCATAGGAGTATTGATGTTATTAAGCACCTTTTTGTTTTTGTTCTACTAATCTTTTATTACAGGGTTGTCTCAGCCAAGAATTTAGAAGGGTGGAATAAAACTCCTCCCATATTAAAGGAAGGAAAGAGGGAAGGAAGGAAGGAAGGGAGGAAGGAAGGAAGGAAGGAAGGACCTCACATGAATGAGGAAAATTTTCCCAGTAGAGCAAAAGAGTAATCCCAGTCTGAGGCTGGAAATATTTTCTATGGAGTCATGACTAAGAGAACAAGAATGAAGTTGGGTAGTGGGCAAGGTTATGAGTCAGGAACATAATTCCTGCAGTTCCAAACTTGCCTGAACATATGGATACAAACAAAAACTTTGACCAAGATAACTTTCTGCCTTCTGCTCCACACTCTAGAGACTTGTAGTTCTCTCACAGGTCATTTATTTCTCTGTAACTATTTACTCTGTAGTGCTATTTCTCCAGCCATATATCTTGATGGCAGGCAGAACCAAGTAAACTGATAGATTATAGGTAGCAGTGTAGTCAATGAATGTCCCAGACCTCCAAATTTACTTTACCATGTCCACCATGAAAAGACTGAAAAATCCAAATACGAAGACCTGAAACTTTATGACATAGGGGAGGAAGTAATGACTTAGAGACATCATTGGCTTGATTAGAACCAAAATTATATGGTTCACAGAGAAGATGACCATGAACTTGGAAACAGACAAATCAAATATATATTTCTTTAACAAAATCACCATATTTATATTTCTTCACATAATATGAGGACATAAATTGATGACAACACACATTGATTACACTAACACTCATAACTAATGATGAGCTAAAAAAAGATTAAATTAACTCTACAGAACAATAAAACAAAAAATGGTGATTTAGTAGCTAAAAAACTAGGCAATTCTGAACATTAGCTAAATGGGGATTTGGGAAATAAACAAAGGCCACAAAATCAAGAAATTTTATTTTATTTTTTTTAAAGTTTACTTATTTATATTGAGAGATAAAGACAGAGAGACAGAGTGTGCACGAAAGAGAGTAGGGGAAAGGCAGAGAGAAAGAGAGAGAGAGACAGATTATCCCAAGCAGGTTCTGTGCTGTCAGCACAGAGCCCAGTGTGGGGCTCGAACTCACAAACCATGAGATCGAGAGCTGAGCCGAAACCAAAAGCCAGACACTTAACCAACTGAGTCACCCAGGTGCCTCTATTTCATTTTATGTTTTTAAGCTTCAATAAATATGTTAATTTTATTTATTTAAAAACTTTTTAATGTTTATTTTTGAGAAAGAGAGAGAGAAAGAGATTGTGAGCGAGGAAAGGGCAGAGAGAGAGGGAGACACAGAATTCAAATCAGGCTCCAGGCTCTGAGCTGTCAGCACAGAGCCTGATGGGGGGCTCAAACCCACGCACCATCAGATCATGACCCGAGCTGAAGTCGGACGCTTAGACGGCTGAGCCACCCAGGATCCCCAAATATGTTAATTTTAATTCTTATGATGCTCAAGGCTAGAGTTAGTATTGCACTTCACCTGGATAGACCCAACTTATTACATATTTGGGATCTAGAAATCAAGAATATTCCCCCTTTAGCAAAATAGTACCATTTATAGTTCATCTAATAAACACTCTATAACATGACTGAATAGGATAATTAGTCATAGACTGAGTTCACTTTTGTTCTCCCAGCTTAGTTAATATTATTAGCTGCCCTACTTATTAGTGCTAATTCTTTGTTCATCACAATCTACAGTGGTTACATTTGATGGCTCAGCTTAGAAGGGCTTGAATTCTGTTTAATGCAGGTTCATTAAAAGTTTCTTGCTTTGTTCAGGGAATATTAGCTACCATAACACCATTATTCTAATTATGAGACTAATATTACTTGAAATATTATATAACTCTAATTAATTAACTAATGTTATTTTCGGTAATTCTTTTAGAACCATAGCTTATATAGTGACAGATACCCTAAATAATAATACTATCTTACTAGCTAGGAAAAAAGGGTGAATATCAGAAAGAGCAAGAAAATTTAGGTCAAAATCTGAAAATTGAAATGTACTTTAGTAGTAGATCATCTTAATCCAAGTCAAAATATAATAGAAACCATTTTATCTGCCACTATTAGACAGAAAAAGGGTCTGCAGAGGTAGAGATGAAATAAACCCAACAAGAAAAACTCATTTTTTTCTTTTTTCAATAAATATTTATGGAGTATCTAATATATATTATGCTATTTTCTAAGTACTGAATAGTGGTTAAAAAGAAAAAAAAATCCTTACCCTCATGGAAGCTGTAGTTGATATTATATAAATAAGATTTAGACCTTGCAAATACAGCTTTGACCGGTCCCTTTTAACTCCTATCTTTACCAGATCATGTGTCTTTATTGTATTATGCTCATACTATTGCCAGGCCAGATGGTCACCTATCTTATTATTTGACTTTGGATAAGGGCCTTATGGTAGGGGTTGTCAAGCTTTTGGAAACCTGGCCTAATGACAGGGGACAACAGTAGATACATGTGCTGGTGGATCTGTGGATATCTCGCCTATGCAGCAACAGGTTCTCCTTACCATTTGTCACCTGACGATGACCCTTTGTTTGTGGTCACTTGTGTACAATGAACTTTGTTTTTAAAACACCCTATGGTTGATATCTGTCTTTTGCAATGCTAAATTTGTTGCATCTTATCTTCTAAATGGAACCCTATAATTAATTTCAGGACAAGGAAAAGAGAATCCTTCCCATTCTTTGCCAATCATACACTGTGATCTCTCCTTATTTTGTAGATGATCATGGACTATACAAATAAACTGTGAGCCTCATCTAAATATTAATATTATAAAATATTAAATTTTCTAGTTAAAAAAGTCAAAAGGGGGGACCTAGGTGTCTCAGCCAGTTAAGTGTCCACCTCTTGATTTCAGCTTAGGTTGTGATCTCATTGTTTATGGGATCAAGCCCCACATCAGGCTCTGTGCTGACAGTGTGTAGCCTGCTGGGGATTCTCTCTCTCCCTCTCTCTCTGCCCCTCTCTCTGCTCACACTCACTGTCTCTCTCTCTCTCTCTCTCTCTCAAAATAAATAAATAAACAAGCAAACACTTTTTAAAAATTCAAAAGGAAGTTAAAGTTTATTTTCATATTTTATTTTATCTAATATATATCCAATATTAACATTTTATCACATAATTAAAGTAAAATTATCAATGAGATATTTTGCATTCTTTTGTTTTACACAAAATATTCAAATCTTATATATATTTTATGCTAACAGTACATGTAAATATGAACTAGCCAAAAGTCAAGGGCTCAGTAGACACAAGTGGGTAGTGGCTACAGTATTGGAGTTCTAGAACATTGATGTGGAATTGTCTTCAAAATCAGAATATGGTCCCTATAGACATTTGAACTTCAGGTTTCCAGCCCCACATATAAAGAGCTTGAAAGTCATCACTCCCCTCCTCACAACAGGAAAAAAGCCAAATGAACTGAAAGCCAACAATTCTTAGTTTAATCAAAGAATTGAGGTCACAGGACAAACCACCGCCTTAAAAGTAGAAAGAGAGAGAGATACAGAGGATCGGATCACCACTTATTGGAAGCAGACCTACTGCTGGAGGTGAGTGATTCATTGCTGGAGAGTGAGACGGAATTAGTTTGAGAAATATACACTCTGGGAGGCTCAGCCATTGGGGAGGCTTTTGTGAATTTTAACTCTAGAGGCCCAAACAAGTTCCCAGGACAAACATCAGAGAAAATCGCTTCAGTCTTCCTTAAGATGAGGGGAAAAGCAACCATTCTCAGGGCACTCTGTTTTCCTGCTGTCTTACCAGAGCCTAATGTGTGTGAGGGTAGGGAAATAACTAACTCAAACCTCCTCTAGCCTTGGACATGGAGAACTCCAGTCCTCTCTAGGCTAAGAATTGAAAATAAATAAATAAAAGCCTGAAAAATACTAGTAAAGATCATAGTCCAGGGGCACAAACTCACTAAAAGACTAAGACCTAATTACAGGGCTAGAGAACACAGCTCTTTCTCCCACAGTTTACCATGACATCAACAGGGCTTTATATAATAAGAGAACTGTATCTGGAAATAACTACAAGGCTCAGATCCTATTTAGGAAGCAGTCTCTAGAGAAACCTAAAGGCAACGGGAGAGACAAAACAAGGACACCATAGGAAATCGTTGCCTCTGGCACCTACAAGTACGAGCCTTCTAGATGGACACTTAAAGATGCCACATCTTATTCCCTCCTTGTAGTTGCAGTGTGGGCCTGTATCATTACAGGGCTCAGGGTCCTCTGTGCACTCACATTACACTGGTATATTTTTGGATTAGGGATATTCAATGGTTAATACTTTAAAAATATTTCCATTCCAAGAGGAAGCAAGCCTGGAAAGTATTACTGATTTATATCTCTGTGTGTGAGCATGTGGGTGTGTGCATGCATTTCTCCACTGTCTGCATTAATGACTCTTCTCATACATTTTAGGGAAAACCTTGGTAATTATGTTTCAAACACCATTACTGAAGCCTTTAGTTTCAAAAAAGCTTCTTTCCTAAATACATGCCAATATATAAATACAATGCTTACTCAGTCACTTCTCTGGATTTCTAGATTATGAGAAAGGCATATATGTAAGAAATATGCTATTTATATCTATCTTATATGAATTTAGATATGACATCCAAAATTTGATAGCTCTCCAAACCATCTTATTTGTGACAAGGATCTGTACTATATTGTACATAGCTAGCTTTACTAAATATGTGATGTGCAAACAAGTTTCTTACTCTTTTTATCCCTTCCCATTTTTCTTTAAAATGTATAAAGACAGCTAAAGTCCAAACTCTTAGTGATGCCAATGATGAAAAGGGAGGTCATTAATTGTATTTATTTACCCTGCCAGTTATTCAAATAAATTTCTGCCTAATTCACATTAATGAAAGTTGTTCACATTTTTTATTTTCTGAAATAACCAATTGTGTTATTTTTTTAATTTAAGGATATAGAACGAAGGAGGAAAATCTTGTTGGAAAAATATTGTAATCTAAAGCTAAAAAATTATCAAAATCTTGGCAGAAATCTCTTTTAATTATGAAGTCAATGAGGAAAATTAAAAATATCTTTCTTGAGCTACACATATGCAAGCACATTCTCAGTGAGCTCCTGATCATTTCCACTACCCCAACTTCTTTTTTTTTCTTTTATTTTACTTATTTTGTGAGAGAGAGAGAGAGAGAGAGAGAGAATGCACAGGAGCAAGCAGAGAGAGAGGGAGAAAGAGAGAGAATCCCAAGTAGGTTCTGCACTGTCAGGGTAGAGCTCAAAGTCACAAGGGGCTGGAGCTCACAAAGGGCTCAAACTCAGGAACTGCAAGATCATGACCTGAGCCGAAATCAAGAGTTGGTCACTTAACTGACTGAGCCACCCAGGTGCCCCAGCCACTACCCCAACTTCTGACCAAAAGAGCACAGAAGACTTTGTATCTTGTAGAAAAGAATAGAGTTCTATTAACCCTAATGTCTAATCATGATTCTGGGACATACATTTTCAAAAATAATAAACACAATTCTTTAGTCTTGAAATTCCAGGGACTGACCTATTGACTGATTCTTTCCTGTGATCATTGACCTCTTCAGTTTGTCCCTACATCAATCCAACAGTTATTAACAATTAGGACCCAAATGTGCTAGAGATGAGCAGGGATAAAAATCATCACTGGGTACCTTGTTAACTGAGGAAAATAAATGTAAAGAAAAGGCTAGATATTAAGGTTACAGGAGTATTTTATATTAGAAGGATATCAAGAGAAATTGGAAAATTCAGTAGGCTCATCTCCTTACAGATCCTTAGACCTGGAGCAATGAAAAAAAATTGCTAAATAAATAAGTCTAGAAGATCACATATGAATATCTGGTATAAACTGGAATCTAGGTTTAGTTGTACATAACAATTCCATGAGTTTCTCAAGGGAAATGTAAATACAGAGCAAAAGGCCAGAAATATGGTTAATTGGATCAGAAAGTCAATTGGAACTCTGTTAGTGAAGGTCAAAGCAAAATACTATGCACCAAGGAAAATGTTCACTTAGTTATAAACAACAGCAGCAGCATTGTTAAAACCAGCCCTTCCTGAGCATTTTCTACATGTAGACAGAACCCTTGATGTTTTGCATTCATTAATTATTTTATCTTTAGAAAAGTTACTGATGCAGGCATTTTTACCTATTCCATTTTTCAGATAAATCAATTCCATCTGTCAGATAACTGCAGTTAAAAGTGAGAAGTTCAGAAGTGATAACTTTCTCAATATCACATATGTAGTTAAGGTAGAAAATTAATTCTTGGACCCTGAAAGGCACCATATTATATTCCTTCTAACTGGTTCTTGAATCCTCTGTTTTATTATTTTATAAGGTATTCACATTTATAAAAAGAATGTCTCCAAGCAAAGTCTTGAACATTCTACTGATCTTATTTCAAAAACGTGTCTTCTATTGAAAGTTAGATCTCCTGATTTTCTTTTCTTTTTTATTTATTTATTTTGAGAGAGGAAGAGCACAGAAAGGGCAGAGAGAGAGAGAGAGAGAGAGAGAGAGAATCCCAAGCAGGCTCCACGCAATCAGCATGGAGCCTGATGTGGGGTTCAAACTCACAAACCGTGGGATCATGACCTGATCTAAAGTCCAATGCTTAACCAACTGAGCCACCCAGGCATTCCAGATCTCCTTATTTTCAAAACCATAAATCTACTAATGACACAGTAACTTCTGATGTTGCTTCCTTCTCTGAGAATCTTTGGCCTGAGAAATCTTCCAGGGTAATTGCTTACCCCCCACACCCCACCACAGACATTTATCCAGCAAGGACATTTTCCTCAAAAAATATTTAAGGTCTGTATTCACAATTAGATCTCTTCTCGTCTCATTTCAGTGGTGGCAAATCCATTACATGGGTAATTTTCATCTTTAGGTTTTTTAAATAAAAACAGGAGCCCAGATTCTATTTTGCCTTTATTTCCACTTTATATATTTCATTTTGATGTGCCCTTTCCTTTTTCCAGCAAGATTTTGAACTGATGAGTTTTAAGAATTTCAGATTTCTTAAATTGACTTATTTCACAATCTGTATGTTTGGAAAAAGAACAGAAGCATATCTATTAGAATATTAATGATGATTATTTTTGGAAATGAGGAAAATAGCTTATACGAGACTAAAATTTCTTCAGATAATAAATATAAACTTTGGACATTTTTTTTAAATTCAACTACTTGAAGGCACTGTAGAGTTATTAATAATAGACACAAACAAGAGAGGGAGAGAGTCCTTCACTATTAAAATAATAACAATGCACCAGGAAAGATTTGCATTTATATGGTTTGCATTTATATGGTTTTATATGGAAAAGCAAATGAAAATTAGGCAAAAAGATAAGGTTTTGGTTGAGAAATCAGTGACCTGAATATATGATTGCCAAAGAATTGAAGAGGCAAGGAGAAATCTTACAAAGAAAAGGCACCAGAATCTTCTAGGAAAGAGGCCCAAGGTCTTGGCTGGTCCAAGAGCTATGCATGTGAATAGGAGACTGTGAAGATTCTGATGGAAGGTGCCAGCAGTCTACAGTTGAGGAAATAAGTGGAAAGTTTGATCGTGACCTACCCCAGGTCTCAAAAGGCTGAAATCAAGGAGTCATCTGGGGCCAGAGTCTCATTTGAAGATCAGAATCATCTTCTAAACTCACTGTCTGTTGGCAGGATTAGTTTCCTTGGGGTTTGTCTTAGACCCTAGAACCCCCTGCAGTTTCCTGACACATGACCTCCCCATAATATGGCAGTTTTGCTTTCTGAGATCAGCAGGAGAGGATCTCCCTAGTCTGTAAAGACAGAGTCTTACATAATTTAGTAGATGACGGGGTAGCACCCTATCACTTTTGTCATATAACATAATCAGGGGAATTATATCCCACCTCCTTTGCCATGTTCTACTGGTTAGAAGTAAGTCACAGATTCTATTAAAGTGGAGGCTTGAACATAGGGTTAATCTGCCACAGGAAAACAGAGTTGAATTGAGCCGAATTAATGCCTACAAGACCAAAAATTAAAACTCCCATGTGGCTAATAATAGAATAAACAGTCTCTGTAATACGCCATCCAAGATGCCCATTTTACAATAAATATTTCCTTGAGATATGTATAAAAGGAAGAAACAAGGGTCATCTTTGGAAGTGGAGGAGCCCCCTGAAATAAATCTGAGATGAAACTTAAGTTGGAATTAACTGACTAAACAAATAAAACCACATGCAAAGTGTAATCATAATTTGGTTCTGGATGGGGAAAGGAAATAGATACAAAGGACATTAGTGAGACAACTCATAACATGTAAATACATACATTTTAGATAATAACATCTTATTAGTAGTAAATTGTGATTTTAATTGTATTACAACTGTCATAGAATGCTGTTGTTCTCAGGAACCAAACACTGAATTATTTAAGGTAAAGGGGATGACAATACAACTTACTCTCAAATGGTTCAGCAAGAAAATTATGTGTTTCTATATACTTATATCTGTATTTCTATCATTCAATCAGGAGAGTAAGAGAATAAGAAAGAGAGACAGGGGAAAAGAAATAGGAGAGATAGTGCTAAAGTGAACAGGCAAAATTATTACAATTGGCCAGTCTGAGTAAAGGCTATACAACATTTCTTTGTAGTATTTTTATCATTTTCCTATACATGTGATGTTATATCATCATAAAGTTTTACAAAATTATTAATATTGGTTATACTTAATTAACAGTTAATGTATATTTAGTATTTCTAGAAGTATGTATCTGTATATACATTAATTTAAAAATAAATAAATATATAATTGAAAGAAAAAAAGATTGGAAAGAAATATTCCAAAAGTAAACTCTGACACTGGGCATTGGGATTATAGGCAATTTTTGTAGGCTTTTTATTATACTTTTAATTAATATATTTTCTAACCTATGCACATATAAACATTATAAATTATAAGTTAAAGGATATTTAATATAGAAATGCTAATAGAACCAAATTATTTGGTATCCATCCTCCAATGTCCCATGATACAGTTGGGTTTTATTTATGACAGATCTATATATTAATAATGCTACTCTTTAAAAGATGAAAAACAATTTCTTAAAAGTTATTATCATTATTTATCAGAAATATGTAAAATTCCTTTAAGTACCTTGAATAGCTTCAAGAGTTTTATCTAGGGGGAACACTCCTATATTTAATAGTAGATTAAATGAGGAGGAAAATTAATGAGGAAAATTAATACACTAGAATTTGATAAAATACAAAATGCTAATTTAAATTATATTTATACATTGGCTTTTTTATGGGTGTTTTCCATTTTAATCAGGAATCAGTCATTTCATATGAGTGATGTAGTAATTAACTAAAATAGTAATGAGCTAAAAATATGGCCTCATGGAAGAGGAGTACATGTGTAAGACAGACTGGAGGTAGTGTTGGATGAAAATATTTAATTTTCAGGTGAGTGTATGGGAAATTCATAAATATATTTTTAGTATCAAATAACAAGATTACTTCATGAATATACTTGTTAGTAAAATGTGAAATATGGAAAGTTTGGCATTACACCATTTTAAGGTATCCTGAAATGTGGACTAGAATAAATGCAGTATTGGTAATCCTATATTAGCCTCTTCAAGCAGGCTGAATTTTAATTGGTGTCATCTCAGATGGTATTCAATTAAATTAATTTTATTTTAATGTACTGTATTATTTGGGATGAAGGGTACAGAATACATTTGAAATTGCAGGTCTAAGAGGAGTGGTATTTTCACCCTTAAAAGTTTTTAGTATCATTTTGGAAATAAAAGTCATGACATTCTGTTGCCTACCACATACACATTTACTGACAAGTCCAACCATTACGTTAAAATTGCCAGAGGTCAGAAATCTGAATATTCTGGCTCTATATAACAAATAAGAATCATCCTAAATAATTAATTTACATGGAATTATTCCCCTAACACAGGGTCTGTATAACATTACATGATTGTGGCTGAATTAATTGGCGCTAGAAAAAATTAGTTACGTTATTCAACTCAAGGAATACCTGAAGAAGAAATCAAAGAAAATATTCAAGACCTCAATTTTAACTCATTTATTCATTTGTTGATTCATTTGTTAACAAGTACTTGTTCATATTTACTTGGTACCAGGAATTATAATAGGGAAAGTATTTGATGAGCAAATCTGTTGCAATTTTATATGTCTAAAATTTACAAACATACACATGGATGGTTAGATGTGAATGGATAGATGTGTCCTAGTATGCTAAAAAAATTATAAATGAAGAAGCTAAACTTTTAGTTTAGTTCTATTACATGTAGAGGGCATTGTATTTATTAGTAGTTCTTTCTACCCACTCTGGGTACAATATCAGAAGGAGGATACTCAATGTTTGAGCAGAGTTTTGGATTTAGCAGAAATATACTAGCTCATGAATATGCATAAATCTTTAACAGTTATTTCAGAAATGAGCCTACCACCTCACACCTTTAAATTTCACTGGCTGACAATTATGAATAGAATAATGCTCTATCTAAAATAATACATTTCATAGGTTAAATGTTCTCTGATGATTCTTTTGTTTTTATATTAGCTTTTTTTCCATTGCTATTTCATGACTTCAATGAATAATTATATTTCAGAGAAACCACATCACTATTGATTTCTAATGACAGAACCTCATCTAAATATATATCACCAAGAAAGCCTTTATACTTACAAGGATTTGTTTATAGATTCAATTATGCATACGTCAATGCTTTTCTTTTTGGATCCAAAAACACTGAATATAAAATCTTGTGGCACTGAAGATATGTATAAAGTGTAGAAGTAAAATAATAAATAAAATAGTAAAACATATTCCCAAAGGGAACATTTTTTTTACTAGTCAGTTTAAATTAGTTTAATCTTCTTAAACTAGAGTATTAATCTTTCCTAAACAATTACATTCGTGTTTTAATTTTAAGCTTTTTAGGAGAATGGAAATATAGTTCTCTAGATTGAGACAGAATTATGGCAAAGCACCTAAAATCTGTTAACAAACCACATAAAATCATAAATGTGAGTTTACTGTTATTTCTTAGTAAGGGAAATGTTGAATGTCCATAGTTACTCTTTCTTTACATTCTGTACTGTCTCTGCCTCTATCAAAGAAGACATTATTTTCTCAAGTACCCAATCCATGTTTATCATGGATGTTAGCTATATTTCGTATCTTTTATTCTGCTGACGGGGGGGCGGGTGGGAACAAAAGGAAAACCTCTATCTGCAGGCTAATATTACTGATTATACTTCATATGTAGTAATGATCAGTTTACTGGTAATAAGTCTGAAAATAATTAACCTCTAAGAGTGTTAGAATGGATGGACGATGCCAGGCCAAATTAAAATGATTTGTGTGTATTTGGAGTATTAAATTACTTCATAAAATATTTACATCACAAGTTGTTTAAGAGAGAGAGAGAGAGAGAGAGAGAGAGAGAGAGAAACATCAAGGCCAATGTCTTAGTTTGTTCCTGGATGAAAAGCAGAGCCTGAGACCAGGCCTCGCAAGCAGGAGCAGTGTGCTTGAAGCATGTTGGAATAGCTGCAGAAAGGTGTAAGTGAGGACTGGAAGACCCATCAGCGTCCAGGTTATTGGGACTTTTTAAACTCTGGTGGGGCAGCTGTGTGAATTTTAAATAGGAAGCCATTGGTAAAGGGATATGATCAGGCTTACTATAATAAAATATTGCTGTAGCTATTAGTTGAAGAATACACTTTAGAAGAATCGTGGAAAGGAAATGCAGGTAAGAAAATTTTGCAGTAGTCCAGGTGATAGACGACGATATCTTCAGCAAGTCTTTATTTTTATTTATTTTTATTTTTTTTTAACGTTTATTTATTTTTGAGACAGAGAGAGACAGAGCATGAACGGGGGAAGGGCAGAGAGAGAGGGAGACACAGAATCGGAAACAGGCTCCAGGCTCTGAGCCATCAGCCCAGAGCCCAACGCGGGGCTCGAACTCACGGACCGCCAGATCGTGACCTGAGTTGAAGTCGGACGCTTAACCGACTGAGCCACCCAGGCGCCCGTCTTCAGCAAGTCTTTAAACAAAGTGGACACGTTTAGGATTTGGTTTGTAGAATGATCTCTAAGAGCTTGGTGATTATTATTGGTGAAAGAAAAGGAAGAATTACAGTTGATGCATAGATCTTTCACCTGAATAAGTCAGTGGCTGATGATACTATATACTAAGGTAAAAAAGAAGGCTTTTAGAGGAACAGCTTGAAGAGAAATCAAAAGTTTTAGCTATGTTAAACATGAAATGCTGATTAGGGAACATATAATCAGTATTTGTTTGGTTACTTAATTATTTATTAGCATGTGAAAAGCTTTACACAACTTGATGAGTTTGGAGATATATACCCATGAAATCATCACCAGAATTTATGCCATAAATCTATCACCTCCAAAAGTTTCCTCCTGACCTCTTATTGATGATAATAATAACACTTAGATCTAACCCCTTAGCAAATTTTTAAGTATGAAATACTGTATTGTTAAGTATAGCACTATGTTCTGTGGTACATCCCTAAGGATTCTTTATGTTGTATATCAAAAACTTTGTACCCTTTGACAAATACTCCCCAATTGCCCCTTCTGCCAGTCCCCGGCACCCACCATTACACTCTGCTTCTATGAGTTTGACTATTTAGATTCATCATATAAGTGAGATCATGTAGTATTTTTCCTTAAATGTCTGGCATATTTCACTTATCAAAATTCCTCCAGGTTCATACACATTGTTGTAAATGGTAAGACTTCCTTCTTTTTTAAAGCTGAATAGCATTGTGTTTTATGTACAAACCACACTTTCTTTATCCGTTCACCCATCAGTGGAAATTTATGTTGCTTCAACCTGTGGTATAACAACACAATGATCTAAAATAAAAATAAAATAAAATAAAATAAAATAAAATAAAATGTATAAACTGTTCAATTCCAGAAATATAACGTTGACTATAATAGGCAAGTTGCAGGAGAATATGTAAGCCTAATAGCATTAATATTTCTTTTGAATATCTAAAATATTCTTATAAAATAACACACACACACATATCAAAATATATTAAAATACAAATTTATACCCACCTTAAGATGTTGCTAACCTCTAGGTGGGGAGGGAAAGGTACAGGATAGAGAAATGAGGGAGTTTGGTGATACTTTTTAACATTTCATAAGTGAAAAAATGAATCAAATATGGCCACATGTTAACATTTTAGAACTAATATCTAAGTTCAGGAGCAGGTCCAGACAAAGACTAGGTCAGGACTTTCATACAGGGCTTAGGTGACCCCATTGGGAAGAAGAGGAATAGTTACAAGATTGAAGAATTTGGCAGAAAATGATAGACATTAATCATGGGACACCTTTGGCAATTTTCAGAATCCTTGCAGTCTCTGGCATGTATAATTATGGTCCTCAATATTTTTTGAAACATTTACTTCAATTATATGTTCTGACCAACAAAATAGCCATCACTTTCAATGATTCCCAAATATAGAATTTAACAATAGCAAATTAGCAATGTGTTGTGAAGATAGAATTTTAAAGTAGGAAAGATTTTTACTTGATTGCTTTAAAAGGATTTTAATTATAAAGAAGTATCATAGATTGTAAAACTAATTATTTTGAATGTTTCTACATTTAAGGAAACATTTTCATGAAGTCCAGGGAGGTATATCTTGAACATTAGTTTTAAATCCTTCTGACCAAATACTTGCTCTTTAATACATCAGGGGAAGTTTGTATAGTATCTAAGAGTGGTGTGAAATAGGCTCTCAGTATTCTACAGTGGCTTTGGTATTTTCTAGCTGCATGACATTGGACAAGAACCTCTCTAAGCTTCTATATCTTCTTCTATAGTGACAAAAAGAATAGTAGTTAATTCAAAGAATTATTTCTGTATCTTAAAATAGATAGTGCACATACACCACTTGGCAAATTGATCAAGTTAACTACTATTACTATTATTTATACTTCCTTTACTTTTAAGAATATTTCACAATTCTGAAACTAGAATATTCCAATGGTTATATATTACATGTAAATATAATTTACCTGTGAACACAAATTGGTAAAGAGTTATCCAATTCTTTTTCTAATGATTCTTTCTTGCACAAGTAAAAGAAAACAATAATACAATCATCCTGATAGCTTTCTCAATTAACAGGGGGATTTCTATAGATAGGTAGTTAGGCAAAAAAGGGAGAGAAAGGGAAAGAGAAAAGTAAAAGGAGAAAAGGAGTGAAGAGAGGACAAAGGAGAGAGACAAACTCTTTCTTTTTTTTGTTTAAGTTTATTTATTTTAAGAGGGAGCAAGCACTCTCAGAGGAGAAGCAGAGACAAAGAGAGACAGAATCTGAAGAAGACTCTGAACTATAAGCTCACAGACCCACACTAGGCTTGAATTCATGAACCGTGAAATCATGACCTGAGCCAAGATCAGAAGTCAGACACTTAACTGACTGAGCCACCCAGGAACCCTGAGAGAGACTAACTTTCTAGTGATGTGTATCCTGGGTACTAAAAACCCCATTTACTCCATTCACTAGGTCAGCATTTCTGGTGGGTCTTAGGAAGAAATGTAGTTCATCATCATTTTGTAATTTGCTCTTTGAAGGTAAAGGGTCCATATGGCTTCACTTGGGCAAAATAATCACGTAAGGTTTTTTGTTATTGTTGATGTTGGTTTTAATTTCTTTGTTTCTCTTCTTAAGTAATTTTGTTGAATAGCTTTAACAGGGGAAAATTATTGATCAATAAATTGGTATTTGTGCTCTTGAGCACTCTTGTGCTAATTGGAAAAAAAGAAC
This sequence comes from Felis catus, assembly GCF_018350175.1. Classification (NCBI taxonomy): domain Eukaryota; kingdom Metazoa; phylum Chordata; class Mammalia; order Carnivora; family Felidae; genus Felis; species Felis catus. Next base: position 157,934,554 of record NC_058371.1, on the reverse strand, counting down.
ATAAATGATACAGAAAAATGCACAGCATGTATATAGCTATTTTAAAATATTTAAATATTTGTTCTAGGAGATAGCGGCAAGATGGCGGCTTAGGAGGACGCTGGGCTCACCGCACGTCCTGCTGATCACTTAGATTCCACCTACACCTGCCTAAATAACCCAGAAAACCGCCAGAGGATTAGCAGAACGGAGTCGCCGGAGCCAAACGCAGACGAGAGGCCCACGGAAGAGGGTAGGAAGGGCGGCGAGGCGGTGCGCCCTCCACGGACTGGCGGGAGGGAGCCGGGGTGGAGGGGCGGCTCGCCAGCCAAGCAGAGCCCCCGAGTCTGGCTTCCAAAAGCGTAGGGGCCTGATGGACTGTGTTCCCACAACAAGCGTGACTTAGTGTCCGGGAGGTCATAAGTTAACAGCTCTGCTCGGAAAGCGGGAAGGCTGGAGGACAAAGGGAGGGAGAGCTGCTGAGCCCCCTGATGACAGAGCTCAGTTTGGTGGGGAACAAAGGCGCTCGACAGCGCCATCTCCCCCGCCCATCCCCCAGCCAAAATCCCAAAGAGAACCAGTTCCTGCCAGGGAACTTGCTCGCTCCGCACAAACACCCAACTCTGTGCTGTTGTGGAGCCAAACCTCCGGCAGCGGATCTGACTCCCTCCCGCTGCCACAGGGCCCCTCCTGAAGTGGATCACCTAAGGAGAAGAGATCTAAGCCTGCCCCTCCTGCCCCTGTGCACCTTGCCTACCCACCCCAGCTAATATGCCAGATCCCCAGCATCACAAGCCTGGCAGTGTGCAAGTAGCCCAGACGGGCCACACCACCCCACAGTGAATCCCGCCCCTAGGAGAGGGGAAGAGAAGGCACACACCAGTCTGACTGTGGCCCCAGCGGTGGGCTGGGGGCAGACATCAGGTCTGACTGCGGCCCCACCCACCAACTCCAGTTATACACCACAGCACAGGGGAAGTGCCCTGCAGGTCCTCACCATGCCAGGGACTATCCAAAATGACCAAGCAGAATTATTCCCCTCAGAAGAGTCTCCAGGAAATAACAACAGCTAATGAGCTGATCAAAAAGGATTTAAATAATATAACAGAAAGTGAATTTAGAATAATAGTCATAAAATTAATCACTGGGCTTGAAAACAGTATAGAAGACAGCAGAGAATCTCTTGCTACAGAGATCAAGGGACTAAGGAACAGTCACGAGGAGCTGAAAAATGCTTTAAACGAAATGCATAACAAAATGGAAACCACCACAGCTCGGCTTGAAGAGGCAGAGGAGAGAATAGGTGAACTAGAAGATAAAGTTATGGAAAAAGAGGAAGCTGAGAAAAAGAGAGATAAAAAAATCCAGGAATATGAGGGGAAAATTAGAGAACTAAGTGATACACTAAAAAGAAATAATATACGCATAATTGGTATCCCAGAGGAGGAAGAGAGAGGGAAAGGTGCTGAAGGGGTACTTGAAGAAATAATAGCTGAGAACTTCCCTGAACTGGGGAAGGAAAAAGGCATTGAAATCCAAGAGGCACAGAGAACTCCCTTCAGACGTAACTTGAATCGAACTTCTGCACGACATATCATAGTGAAACTGGCAAAATACAAGGATAAAGAGAAAATTCTGAAAGCAGCAAGGGGTAAACGTGCCCTCACATATAAAGGGAGACCTATAAGACTCGTGACTGATCTCTCTTTTGAAACTTGGCAGGCCAGAAAGAATTGGCACGAGATTTTCAGGGTGCTAGACAGAAAAAATATGCAGCCGAGAATCCTTTATCCAGCAAGTCTGTCATTTAGAATAGAAGGAGAGATAAAGGTCTTCCCAAACAAACACAAACTGAAGGAATTTGTCACCACTAAACCAGCCCTACAAGAGATCCTAAGGGGGACCCTGTGAGACAAAGTCCCAGAGACATCACTACAAGCATAAAACATACAGACATCACAATGACTCTAAACCCGTATCTTTCTATAATAACACTGAATGTAAATGGATTAAATGCGCCAACCAAAAGACATAGGGTATCAGAATGGATAAAAAAACAAGACCCATCTATTTGCTGTCTACAAGAGACTCATTTTAGACCTGAGGACACCTTTAGATTGAGAGTGAGGGGATGGAGAACTATTTATCATGCGACTGGAAGCCAAAAGAAAGCTGGAGTAGCCATACTTATATCAGACAAACTAGACTTTAAAGTAAAGGCTGTAACAAGAGATGAAGAAGGACATTATATAATAGTTACAGGGTCTATCCATCAGGAAGAGCTAACAATTATAAATGTCTATGCGCCGAATACCGGAGCCCCCAAATATATAAAACAATTACTCATAAACATAAGCAACCTTATCGATAAGAATGTGGTAATTGCAAGGGACTTTAACACCCCACTTACGGAAATGGATAGATCATCTAGACACACGGTCAATAAAGAAACAAGGGCCCTGAATGAGACATTGGATCAGATGGACTTGACAGATATATTTAGAACTCTACATCCCAAAGCAACAGAATATACTTTCTTCTCGAGTGCACATGGAACATTCTCCAAGAGAGATCATATACTGGGTCACAAAACAGCCCTTCATAAGTTTACAAGAATTGAAATTATACCATGCATACTTTCAGACCACAATGCTATGAAGCTTGAAATCAACCACAGAAAAAGTCTGGAAAACCTCCAAAACCATGGAGGTTAAAGAACACCCTACTAACGAATGAGTGGGTCAACCAGGCAATTAGAGAAGAAATTAAAAAATATATGGAAACAAACGAAAATGAAAATACAACAATCCAAACGCTTTGGGACGCAGCGAAGGCAGTCCTGAGAGGAAAATACATTGCAATCCAGGCCTATCTCAAGAAACAAGAAAAATCCCAAATACAAAATCTAACAGCACACCTAAAGGAACTAGAAGCAGAACAGCAAAGGCAGCCTAAACCCAGCAGAAGAAGAGAAATAATAAAGATCAGAGCAGAAATAAACAATATAGAATCAAAAAAAACTGTCGAGCAGATCAACGAAACCAAGAGTTGGTTTTTTGAAAAAATAAACAAAATTGACAAACCTCTAGCCAGGCTTCTCAAAAAGAAAAGGGAGATGACCCAAATAGATAAAATCATGAATGAAAATGGAATTATTACAACCAATCCCTCAGAGATACAAACAATTATCAGGGAATACTATGAAAAATTATATGTCAACAAATTGGACAACCTGGAAGAAATGGACAAATTCCTGAACACCCACATTCTTCCAAAACTCAATCAGGAGGAAATAGAAAGCTTGAACAGACCCATAACCAGCGAAGAAATTGAATCGGTTATCAAAAATCTCCCAACAAATAAGAGTCTAGGACCAGATGGCTTCCCAGGGGAGTTCTACCAGACGTTTAAAGCAGAGATAATACCTATCCTTCTCAAGCTATTCCAAGAAATAGAAAGGGAAGGAAAACTTCCAGACTCATTCTATGAAGCCAGTATTACTTTGATTCCTAAACCAGACAGAGACCCAGTAAAAAAAGAGAACTACAGGCCAATATCCCTGATGAATATGGATGCAAAAATTCTCAATAAGATATTAGCAAATTGAATTCAACAGCATATAAAAAGAATTATTCACCATGATCAAGTGGGATTCATTCCCGGGATGCAGGGCTGGTTCAACATTCGCAAATCAATCAACGTGATACATCACATTAACAAAAAAAAAGAGAAGAACCATATGATCCTGTCAATCGATGCAGAAAAGGCCTTTGACAAAATCCAGCACCCTTTCTTAATAAACACCCTTGAGAAAGTCGGGATAGAAGGAACATACTTAAAGATCATAAAAGCCATTTATGAAAAGCCCACAGCTAACATCATCCTCAACGGGGAAAAACTGAGAGCTTTTTCCCTGAGATCAGGAACACGACAAGGATGCCCACTCTCACCGCTGCTGTTTAACATAGTACTGGAAGTTCTAGCATCAGAATCAGACAACAAAAGGAAATCAAAGGCATCAAAATTGGCAAAGATGAAGTCAAGCTTTCACTTTTTGCAGATGACATGATATTATACATGGAAAATCCGATAGACTCCACCAAAAGTCTGCTAGAACTGATACAGGAATTCAGCAAAGTTGCAGGATACAAAATCAATGTACAGAAATCAGTTGCATTCTTATACACTAACAATGAAGCAACAGAAAGACAAATAAAGAAACTGATCCCATTCATAATTGCACCAAGAAGCATAAAATACGTAGGAATAAAGCTAACCAAAGATGTAAAGGATCTGTATGCTGAAAACTATAGAAAGCTTATAAAGGTAATTGAAGAATATTTAAAGAAATGGAAAGACATTCCCTGCTCATGGATTGGAAAGATAAATATTGTCAAAATGTCAATACTACCCAAAGCTATCTACACATTCAATGCAATCCCAATCAAAATTGCACCAGCATTCTTCTCGAAACTAGAACAAGCAATCCTAAAATTCATATGGAACCACAAAAGGCCCCGAATAGCCAAAGGAATTTTGAAGAAGAAGACCAAAGCGAGAGGCATCACAATCCCAGACTTTAGCCTCTACTACAAAGCTGTCATCATCAAGACAGCATGGTATTGGCACAGAAACAGACACATAGACCAATGGAATAGAATAGAAACCCCAGAACTAGACCCTCAAACGTATGGCCAACTAATCTTTGACAAAGCAGGAAAGAACATCCAATGGAAAAAAGACAGCCTCTTTAACAAATGGTGCTGGGAGAACTGGACAGCAACATGCAGAAGGTTGAAACTAGACCACTTTCTCACACCATTCACAAAAATAAACTCCAAATGGATAAAGGACCTAAAAGTGAGACAGGAAACCATCAAAACCTTAGAGGAGAAAGCAGGAAAAGACCTCTCTGACCTCAGCCATAGCAATCTCTTACTCGACACATCCCCAAAGGCAAGGGAATTAAAAGCAAAAGTGAATTACTGGGACCTTATGAAGATAAAAAGCTTCTGCACAGCAAAGGAAACAACCAACAAAACTAAAAGGCAACCAACGGAATGGGAAAAGATATTCGCAAATGACATATCGGACAAAGGGCTAGTATCCAAAATCTATAAAGAGCTCACCAAACTCCACACCCGAAAAACAAATAACCCAGTGAAGAAATGGGCAGAAAACATGAATAGACACTTCTCTAAAGAAGACATCCGGATGGCCAACAGGCACATGAAAAGATGTTCAGCGTCGCTCCTCATCAGGGAAATACAAATCAAAACCACACTCAGGTATCACCTCACGCCAGTCAGAGTGGCCAAAATGAACAAATCAGGAGACTCTAGATGCTGGAGAGGATGTGGAGAAACGGGAACCCTCTTGCACAGTTGGTGGGAATGCAAATTGGTGCAGCCGCTCTGGAAAGCAGTGTGGAGGTTCCTCAGAAAATTAAAAATAGACCTACCCTATGACCCAGCAATAGCACTGCTAGGAATTTATCCAAGGGATACAGGAGTACTGATGCATAGGGGCACTTGTACCCCAATGTTCATAGCAGCACTCTCAACAATAGCCAAATTATGGAAAGAGCCTAAATGTCCATCAACTGATGAATGGATACAGAAATTGTGGTTTATATACACAATGGAATACTACGTGGCAATGAGAAAAAATGAAATATGGCCTTTTGTAGCAACGTGGATGGAACTGGAGAGTGTGATGCTAAGTGAAATAAGCCATACAGAGAAAGACAGATACCATATGGTTTCACTCTTATGTGGATCCTGAGAAAATTAACAGGAACCCATGGGGGAGGGGAAGGAAAAAAAAAAAAAAAACAGGTTAGAGTGGGAGAGAGCCAAAGCATAAGAGACTGTTAAAAACTGAGAACAAACTGAGGGTTGATGGGGGGTGGGAGGGAGGAGAGGGTGGGTGATGGGTATTGAGGAGGGCACCTTTTGGGATGAGCACTGGGTGTTGTATGGAAACCAATTTGTCAATACATTTCATATATAAAAAAAAATTAAAAAAAATATTTGTTCTATTGTGATGAAAATTCCAGGAATTTCACTGTTTTATAAAAATGAACATGAATTCCTGGTTGTGAACCAGAAAATTATAGGTAGTGAAATAAACACTCCAAATTTTGTGAAACAGGGGAAGGATTTAATCTTTATTTTGATATGTATAATTCCAAAATTGTCCAAATATTCAGAAGGTTCTCAGCATATACCTCAACAAAAAGTTATGCAATATCCCAATTTTCCAAATGTAAATATAGAAATTCTACTGAGAAAAAGCTACCTCAACAGCTTCAGAACAGTTAGCATCTTATAACCTTCATCATGTCAACATAAATACAACTTGAATTTCTTTTTCAGTCAATAACCTCTTTAGGAAAAGTCCCAAATCCCTTTCCATGTCTTACTTGTGTCAAGTCATATTCATCAAGTGAAGAAGCTCGTGAAAGGAAATGTTGTGATGAGCTGGAAGGGCAAAAATATCATCACACTTTGTCTCATGTCCCTGGGGTTACTCTGATACTACTGTGATCCTAGCTGCTCGGCCACAGGGTTGAGGATGGAGACAATGAATGTTAGCCTGCTGAACTTTAGACTTTATTCAGCAATGCAGGAAAAGCCAATTATATATGAGGTGTAGTAGGTGTCAGTGGAGATAAAGAGAATAGAAAACATTTGTAAAGAGTGATCACATAGAAATCAAAGAGAATTCTTTTTGCTAGTCCTGAACTATAACATATACAATACATATATTATACATACGTATGTGTGTGTGTGTGTGTGTATACACACACACACACACACACACACACACACATATATATATATATATATTTGGTTTATATATATGTATATATATATATATATATATATATATATATATTTGCTAATGCTATAATTTTGAGGCAAATCCCAAATAACATAATTCCAAATTTTGTGTTAATAAATCCTAGCTAATACTTATTTTTTTAAAAGAATTTAAAAATATTTTAAGTAATCTCTACACCCAATGTGGGGCTCAAACTGACAACCCCCAGTATCGATTTGTACACTCCACTGACGGAGTCAGCCAGGTGACCCCTACCTAACATTTAACTTCTCAAATAAAAAAAAAAATGTGTGTAGCACCCTGAGGCTTTATTCCAAACTACTGGTAAGCTAGCACCATAAGAATGAGAGATGTTTCAGTTTCAGAATCAAAGCTACAAGCTTCTGTCTTTATATAAACATACTTTGGGAAAATTTTCTACGACTTAACTCAAATATTCTCTTTGCTTTAATCAGCTTTGGAGATATGTCTTCTTGGAATTATATTTGTCTGATTTCATACTTTGTTTTATTTATTATATTTCAAATGAGAGGCCAGGGAGTTTGAATTTGACTATGCTCTTTAGCAATGACTGTGCTCTTTAGCTCTTTAGTCCATGTATGCCATCTATAAAATGAAATAAAGGTAAGATTTTTTTTTCCTAGCACACTGAGTAAAGGGAAGAAACTCAGTGGGAAAGATACTCTTTCTCAATAAAAATTGATTTTTTTTTCAGTGTACCAGTCAAAAGAAGTCTGCCTTAAGGCATGAGCACATGTTGTAAGTTGTACTGAGGTTCTCTGCTGGCTGCTTAGCCCATTCACTTTATTTAAATCCATAATGCAGTGTTAGACCACAAAATAATAATAATAATAATAATAATTATTATTATTATTATTATTATTTCTTTTATCTTTCAGTGGTTTACTTAGAAGAGAGATTACTGGAATCATTGACAGTAACAATAACAGTATAATCATAGATCCTATCTGATCCAAGAGGTTTACAAATCAATAGACTTTTGTGAATTGTCATATTTGACACATAGTACTTACTGATATTTTTTAAATAAATGACTAAATTAATCAATGAATAAAACCATAGATGTTACCAGAAATTTAAAATGCATATCTCTCCATTGGCATTTATATAGTTTATTTATATCAATTTTTTATGTAGGGATATCTACCTTATTAGGTTAAAATAATACATTTATATATGTTAACAAAATAAACTCATAGATCTCTGTTGTTGCAAGTATTTTTGAAATTTCTTTTAAGGGATAAATATAGAATAATACCATGTTTGTTCTGATGACTGATTTTTTTCTAGCCCTTCTTAATATATACTAATATTTTGTAGACTATCCTTATTTGGGTCATATGTCTTTATGTTTATATATATATATATATATATATATATATATATATCACTTAAACCCTATATTTTGTCCTATGAAAATCAGGAAAAGAAGGTGTTTCCTACCACCACCACCACCATGTTAGTTAATAATAACAGTCTAGATTGTAAACACTTTCATAGCTTTTTTTTACTCTGTTTATGGTTAGTATATATTTTAAATTTCTTCATGATGAATGTCTATATAACCAAATGTCAAATTCCTAAACTTTAATGTCAAGATCCAGCCTCAAATATATTATATAGATTTTAATTTTATTTACTGTGGTTGTCAATACAGTCTTATTACTCTATTTCATTTTTGATCTTTAATGAAGTACCTGTGAGTTATGATGTGGAAAAATGTCAGGATGAGAAAATGATGATCCCCATTTTTTCCCAGCCATGACATTTCAGTATTATGAGCTATATCTCATAAGGTCAGGACTGTGTGACCTATTTTGCCGTACTCATTACCCACTAATCCCAAAACAGAGGCCAAGGGAAAAGAAGGAGTGTATTTTAAAAGGATCTCTGGCCATGGTTTTGTGCACTGTGTTGCCTAGAAGGAGGGAGGGAATATTACCCACTGGTCTTTCTGGGTGAAAAAACTCAAGTTGTGTCATAAAAAATTAACTCATGCCCCTTCATAAAGAACTGGTGATTAGATTACCTTCTCACCACCTTGTTCCATTTTTGCCCTTGACAGAGAGGAAAAGTAAAACCATCTTTTTATGAAATCAACTTTTTGGCTTCGTGAATGGACTTTTGTGAAGGTAGGAGTTGAATAAATAAAATTCCAAAAGTATCATGAAAGATCTATCACTGTTTTTTTTTAATTTTTGGTTTTTTGTTTTGTTTTTGTTTTTTCTTTTTTTTCAGCTAGCTTATAGTGTCAAATGGGAAGCAACAGTAAAGCTGTTAACAAACCCAAAGCTGATAATAAGTTAACTATAATCCACAGAAGACTACTAGGTTAAGAGTCAGAATTTTGAGAATTCCAATCTGGATACATATATTTCCCCTGTAATGTTAGAAATAATTGAGTATTTTCTTCATTCCTGAGATTTATCATCTAAAAATGGGCATTATATCCACTTCTAAAAAACATCCATAATATCTGACTCTAAAAAAGAAAAACCAGGCCCTGAAACAAGCACATGTAGAATAAAATTGACCCAAACCAGAAGTCCTGACATTAACCACTATGAAGCAGAGTTGCCTAGCCAAGTCAGTTCCAGACTTGCTTAATTGTAGCAAACGTAGATACAGGAATATTAAAATAACCACTTTTTAAAAATAAGCCACTGAGCTTGGGGGTGATTTGTTATGCAGCATCATTGTGGCTGCAGGTGGCTAACACAAATATTAAGAGCAGAGAACTTGAGTTCAATTCTGTGTACCACAAGAAATTTATTTAACCTTTCCATGACTTACTTTTATAATCTTAAAATAGAGATAATTGCTTAGATATTCTTGCTAAAATGAGAAGTAATTTCATCCACAAGGAATGTGAATGGAGAAAGAGGTGTTGAAGTGAGGAAAATGGGAATGTGAATGTAATAGGAAATAATGAAAAAATTATGGGCAGTGTTGTTTGTCTTAGTGGTTTCAAAGGATTATTTAAGTTCAGGCATCAAATGAGCTGAGCTAAAAAGACACAAGATTGTGGTCCTAGAGTAGGTGCATTTCTCTGAGATTATGGAGGGGTTAAAGTTACTAGTAATGACAAAGTTTAGAAAATGACCATGCTGGTGAATGTCTAGTGTGATGGACAATAGTATAACAATGTTAATGGGGGTGTGCCATTTAATGAACTGAGAGATCAGAACACTGCCAAGATCAATAATTTGTGTACTGAAATAATCAAGAGTGACAGTTAACCAGGAGGTAACAATTTCTAAGAAATGACATAGTAACCCGAGGTCCTATGGGTCATGGTAATAGTAAGGAATACTGATAGTTAATATTTTGAAACCAAAGATGTTTGTTTTGATGGAGGAGGTACTGAAAATGGTCTTGACTGGGAAATAAGGGACACACAGGATAGCTATTGCACCTATAGAATTGGAGAAAACTGGTAGCACCTGCAGTGCAATTCTTTTTTTTATATATAATTTTTAATTTTACTTTTTAAAGATAGATAGAACATGTGCAGAGTAGAGGGACACAGGGAGAGAGAGAGAATCCCAAGCAGTCTCCGTGCTCAGTGAAGAGCCCAACACTGGGCTCAACCCCATGACCCTGGGATCATGACCTGAGTGGAAATCAAGAGTTGGATGCTCAACTGACTGAGCCACACAGCCACCCTGCAATGCAATTCTAATGCTAACTTGTAGCATAGATTTCACAGGTTAGGGACACAAGACTCCTACAATTTTCCCCCTTTTTTTCAGACACCAGCCATAAGTTTGGGGCTCCCCAGGTTACCAGCACTTCTGAAAAATGCTACAAATACAGGATTTCCTCTTACCACCTCAGGTTCAATAACTCCCTAGAACAACACATAGAACTCAGGAAAGCACTGGACTTTAACTGCAGTTTTATTATAAAAATACAAATCAGGAACAAGCTCCCCCCCCAAAAAAAAAGTGACACATGGGAGAAAGTTTTTGAGGTCCCAACTACAGAGCTTTTATGTCTTTTCCCATGGAATCAAGAGGCACATTGATGTATTCACCAACCAGGAAGCTCAGTTGAGCTCTGATCGCCAATGTCATTGGGATTTTTATTACATAGACATGATTGGTGGAATTATTGGCTATATAATGGAAATAAATCTCCCTCAGGAGATTGTAAGTCAGGTTGATATCATCTGGCTCAAGACCTCAACCCTCTAATCACATAGTTGGTCTTTCCTGCATGGTCAACCACTATCCTGAAACAATCTAGGAATCCATATGAGTTATTTGTTTAGAAAAAACTCAGATGTGGTCGCAGGAACCTACCATGAAAAAGAAAAGGCACTATCACTTGGAAAAATTCCAAGGGTTTAGAAGCTTAGTCTCAGGAATGTGGGATAAAGACTAGACAAATTTTGTATTATATAACACCACTTCAGAGGCTACAGGATAATCAGTGTCCTTAGGGGAGAGGCTGATTTCCTTTAGAGCAAGAATGTATAAAAGTGTAGGAAAGACATGATTTTGCTGGTGAATCCCTATCAGAAGGTACAGTGAAAAGATTTCAGAAACTCAGAAAAAGTGGGAAAGAAAGTGGGCTTTGAAGTCTTATCAGGATTTGCATGCAAGAGCTGAAGAATAATTTGGAAGAACTGATCTTGTGGTTATCAGTTTAAGTTGCTGTGAAGAGTGTAAGTATATTAATGCTGATAGTATTGAAGTGAAAAGGGATGTCAAGGCTGTAAATACTTGTGAGTAAGTGATAGTGTCTTTCCAGAAGCATGCAGAGTTCTGAGGGTCCCTTTAATCTCATGTCAGAGGAACAGTAGAGGCTAGGGGGGGTTGAAGATCAGACAGTGGATGTTGGTAAACCATTCACCTTAAGATATTGAGTGGCCCAGGAAAAACAAAAAGGTGCTCCAATAACTATTATTCTGATTCTCATACAATCAATTATTGATCAATTACTGAATTTCATATAAAGGAATCCTAAATTATGTACTCTTTTGTCTCTGCCCTTTACACAATAGCAAATTGTTAAAAGTTTTAACCAACTATTAGTGGCTTTATATAGTTGCTTATAGTTTATAAAATATTTTATTATATATTGTTTTCCTTGTCTCACATAAAATTAGAATGCTGTGCCCACCTATAGTAAAAGAATAATAAGTGTTTGGTCCCACAAAACATAGCTACTAAGTGACAAAACTGATTTAAATGCATACTTCCAAGTCTGAAATTCTACCTTCTTCCCATTAGATCTCAGTATCTCTCTATTTTGGGAAGGAGGGAGAACTAATTTTATATGGGTTTACATTCATAACCCATATATAATATCTTTAGTATACTAAACCAACCCAGGTATGTCTGAATGAGAAAGTGAAGTCTTGTTTAGATGAATTGTCTCTTCAAGACTTCCTGATTTTTACTTTTCTTTTGATTCACAAATATCCTCGATGGGTTTCTGCATCATTATGCCGCAGAGAACACTAGAGAGAGCTGAGACATCTCACTGAATGTGTCTATTCTGAAGTTAATAAAACTTGTCAGGAACAGTAATTCTTGTTTTCCATTAAGGATTCAGGTCTTAAAATCTACAGGATGTTGCCTTTAAAATTCATTTTATGAACACTTATAGTGTCCCCTCTGCACTCGGTTAACTGCTAGGGATGAATTGAAATAATTCAATGAAATATAAGTAAAGTCTTCAGTGTTACAAATTTATTTGAAAGGTGGATTTTTATTACTTCACTGGCATATTATGAATAATGGAGGAATTTTAAACAAATAAAAACAAGCTTTGATATTGGTGCATCTTTTAGCTCAGAGTTCCCTTACTTTGGAACACCAGATTTACCTGAGATGTATTTATCATGTTTTCTGTGGCCGATATTTATTTACTCAATTATGTAACCAACATATCGGAATCATTGATGTCACGGTGGATCCATACAGTACTGCATTTCTGATCTATAATGATCAGTACTGTTCCAACGCTGACTAAATGTCCTTTTTCATTCTCAAGGAGTAGCTTCTTTGCTTCTTGTTCTAATGTTTTCATCGTTGACTTTGTTTTGCTGATTCTCCTCATCTCAAAGAGGAAAGAAGAAAGAAAGAAACCACAGTAATAATTACCAACTGAGCAGGTCATTATCATTATAATAGAAATGAAATTGAAATGGTAAGAGCTGGGCATTATTCAAATTTTTACTCTGCTCTGTTAATGATCATATCATATTTGAAATCCTCATAGGCTTCTTTTGAACTGTAGATATGTCATAATACCTAAAGCATCTTATGATACAAAATCACACCATAATCCACTGATCAAGTCTTTTGGGCCATGTCTCTAGGTGTATCACAGCTATGATCCTTATGACCTCTCAAAATGTCTTTCGGAGGAGTTAATAGAGAACAGATGTTACCTAAGGCAGCAGCTGGTACAATTAGACAAATGGGAAAAAATGGCAAATGAAGAGGGCAGACACTCTTTAAATAAACGATCCAAACCCTTAAAAATCAATGAGAAGTTTTGAAAAGGTCAACAACAATAAATAAAGGTGTACATGCACATGTGTTTGCACATGTACATTCATTAAAAATACTTTCTGAAAACAACTTTCACTGAAACAAAATTCTCAAGTGTTCATTGGAAATAGTGTAGTCATTATAATCTTTCTACACTGCAAAATATAAAGTTCAGTTTTGTTCAGTTTTCAAGTTTGTCTTCATTTTCATTAGAGTCAAAATATTTTCCTGATGGCTGATGTATCCCTTACCTAATGAAGTAAAATTCAATGAAAAAAAAATATATCCTCTCTTTCTCAGTCTAGAACCTCATCTTTTGTCAGTAAAAAAACATGTGAATGTATAATGCAGTGACTGCTACTAGAATTGATAGAGAAATCAATCTCCCTGACAGGGAAGGGAAGTCTTATAAAGAAGAGATACCTGACCTGGATCCTGAAGAATAAATATATATAAATACATATATATATAGTCAAGTAGAATTTTATGACAGGGAACTCCAAATAATGCACAGAACCTTGAAGGTACATTGCATGTTGGAACGCAAGTAAAATGTCAGAAGTGGACAAAAGAACAGAGGTTCTCAAATTGTAGCGGATCAGAACTATCTTGAATTCTTGTTAAAAATGCAGACATCTGAGTCCTATCCTGGATGTTCCCAAGTAGTAAATCTGGCATGAAGTAGTAAATCTGGGAATCTTTCTTTACCTTACTAAGCACCTTCATTACTCTGATGAAGTCAGGGGGTAGACTGCATCTTGAGACATATTTCTTTAAATGAGTGGGTTTTGATATGTGGCCTCCATACCAGCATCACCATCACCATCACCTGGAAACTTGTTAGAAATGTTAATTTTCAGCTCTGCCCTAGACTGCTAGAAACTCTGGGGGTTGGGTCTAGCTATTTGTGTCTTAATAAGCTTTTTGGCTGATCGTGATGCATGATAAAGTTTGAGTATCATCGCTGTAAACTGTACAAGCACACTTGGTCTATGCTGGCTAGGACATCTCACCTATTGACCATATTCAGAAGAGGGCGACACTTAACATTCCATACTTAACAGTAACTTTATCTGTGAAAATCTTTAGATGATATAGAAGCAGAAATAAACTCCATGCAGTTCAAATTATTCTCTATTGCTGGCTTCACTTTAGTGATCTAATTACAGATTCATTCCTGACTTTATGGGATATGCATATGGACCAGCATCCAGTTTGAAGCAATAAGAAAATTGCTCCAAAAATTTGCTAAATTATAATTTTCTGCCTCAGAAGCTTATATGTTCTTTCCTCATTTTTGCAAACCAATTAGTCAGATTGGGGGATTGTAACATAGCTTGTTGCAATTGAACTTTACATGAAATCATTTGGCACAGGTTAGTTGATGGGTGCTCAGATGAAATTGTAGATTCTCATTTTGCACATAAATGAGAAATCCCTTAGGTGTGAATCAAGCAGTTGAGGTGACATTGAGGTTCATGTTTGAGATTATTCGTATGCTTCCAATGAGTGTGTAGGCTCATCTATTTCTAAAGAATCGTTATATTTGCTGTGGCGTGTGTAGGGTAAAATTATTCTTTGACCTTCCCTAAGCATGCAGAATAGATGCTAGCCCTATATGAAATGACATTTTGGGTAACATTAAAGTTCCTCTTTATATTTTTTGGTCCGAAAATATAACTCTTCATCCTGAACTTCAGATGCCAAAGTCAATGCATGAGAAGCATTATTTCATCTATCAAAAGGATGTGGAAGAACAAATGTTTCTGATTTTTGTCCTCTGCTACAATAAAGAAATATATAAGTTCTTTTGTTTTTCAATGGAAAGCATGACTAAAATCCTCAAATATGAGTGGAAATAATACTTTTTAAAAAAGAATAGACCTTGGTCTTTGTTCTTCTTCTTTCTCCCCCTATTTCTTCTCTCTGAATTCAACCCCTCATGGTCATGTACTAGTCCTTTCTGAGGAAGGAAAAGGCCATGTTTCACCTGCAGTTCTCAAAATGTACTTCTGAGCTGTTTTTTGACATAGCAAGGTCAATGATTTTTAGGGCAGAAATAGAATATGTTGCAGAACTATAGAAAACCAGGTTCTTCATTGTTTGTTGATTAGCAGCTCTATTTCAGACACTATGTTCAGAAATAGGTGGAGGTGAAATAATTTTAAAAAGCAAGTTTTCTGGAATCTGCAGCTCACAACCTTCTGGAAGACACAGAAATATGCCCAAGTAGCTAAAACAAACAACTGGGCCAGAGATGAGTAAAAGTATTTAAATTATAGCTCTGAGATATTAAATTTCAAACTACTTATTTCACAACCATTGGTGTCATAATATTTTAATCCTTTATATTTTACAATATAAATGCATGGTATATGTTGACTTTAACCAAAAGGAGTAAGTGATGGGGCATCTGGGTAGCTCAGTTGGTTAAGTGTCCGACTCTTGATTTCAGCTCAGGCGATGAGCTCGTGGTCATGAGATAGAGCCTGCCTCGGGCTCTGTGCTGAGCGTGAAACTTGCTTGGGATTCTCTCTCTCTCTCCTTCTCTCTCTCTCTCTCTTGGGATTCTCTCTCTCTCTCTTTCCTTCTTTTTCTCTCTCTCTCTGCCCCTCCCCTGCTCGCTCTCTCTCTCCCTTTCTCAAAATAGATAAACACTAAAAAAAAAATAAAAGTAATATCTGGTTTGCTTTGCATTTGTATAGGGTTGATATTACATTATTTCTCCTCCAAATAAACATAGACTGGCTTTATAACATGACTTAGAAATTATTATTGAAACTGCAGGAGTGAACTTTCAGAAGCAGGGTAATTCTCTTGAAGACAGAAGAGACTTGGAACCAAACAGATTTAAGTTAAAATCTTGAGTTGTGTAACTTCAGGCAGTTATTTTAACCTTTCTGAAACTCTGTTGCTTCCTCTGTGCATCTGTGTGAAGTGGTGATAAATACTACAATATATTGCTATGGAATAATTAAGTGAGATGACGTTTGTAAAGAGCCTGGCATTTGGTTGGTGCTCAATAAATTTTAGTTTTATTCGACATAGATTCTTTTTAATGCCTTCCCCTTTCATATGGAGCCATGTGCCAGCCATTAACTGCTTGCCGCTCCATTTCACACCATATCTCTTTGAGGTCTAAGGAGTCTATCTTAAAAAACAGAAATTATTACACCAGATATTGTTTCTTATTATTCAAACAGTACCTGAACATTGGTGTGCATCTCCCAGATACCGTGAATTGTCATTGGTCTCAAGGGACAGTTGGAGCGGGTGGTGAGAGGCAGGATTATAGACTGGAGAATTAAAGCGATAGACGGTCTGGATTGACTGACATTTAAGACAAGAATGGCTAGGACAGTAAATGGAAGAACAGGAGGGGGGTTAAAAAGGTGTAAGTCAAGCACCATTTATCTTTTGGTGTTGACATTAATTAGTTCTCTGAAGGTTTCTCCTTATACACAAAACTCCCTGTTTGCTATTTATATCTTCATCCTGTTTTGACTTTTTCCCTCATTACTAGTAAAAAAATAAAATTTTGTGTGTTTTTCTTTTCAGACATGGGAGTTGTGCTGAGAGAAATTGAGGATCTGCTCTATATTTCATAGAGAGTTTGGAAAACCACTTACCAGATATACATGCTTGCAGTTAGTGTCTGTTTATCAAAGCCGAGAACCAGAGTGAAAACGTACTTTGTTACTGGTTTTGATGACATCAGTAGTTCTTGCATATTTACTAAATAAGGAAACAATTCATTGCATTGGGCCAAACATTGCCCTAGGTGCTAGAGATGCAGACATGAATAAGACACAATGTAATTGTGAGAGGCTCAGGATCTCTTGATGGAAGACACCTGGTGCCCATTCCCAAAGAGCCAGATCACAGTGGAGCAAAATTGTCATGTAAGTGACAATACCCCTAGCACTTAAAGGAAAGTGAGTACAGATGCAGTGGGAGGGTTGGGTTAAGGAGGGATACAATTTCTATTTTTCTTTTTGGATCTATGATGTAACATCATAATAAAATTTTAGCAAATCATTTAATTTATTGGAAAGTAAGAATGGTAACACGGAAGCAGAATGATGTTTATCCCTTCTTCCCTCTGTATGTTGTACAGGTTTATAAAGTGTTAGCAACATCATCTTTGAAAGACTTGTATGAAGGGGCTCAATCGGTTGAGTCTGACTCTTGATTTTGGCTCAGGTCGTGATCTCACAATTTGTGAGTTTGAGTCCCACGCTGGCAGGGAGCCTGCTTGGGATTCTCTATCTCTCCCTCTCTCTCTGCCCCTCTCCCACTCCCACTCTCTCTCTCACAAAATAAATGGAAAAACATTTTAAAAAATTAAAAATATATTAGGGCACCTGGGTGACTCAGTCGGTTAAGCGAAGGACTTCAACTCAGGTCATGATCTCACAGCTTGTGGCTTCGAGCCCCAAGTTGGGCTCTGTGCTGATGACTCGGAGGCTAGAGCCTGCTTTGGATTCTGTGTCTCCTTCTCTGCCCCTCCCCCACTCATGCTCTGTCTCTGCCTCTCTCAAAAATAAAAAAAAAATTAAAAAATTCTTAATAAAAAATAAAAATATATAAAAGACTCGTATGATGATGTTTTGTGCATCACGTGCAAAAGAGAAGCCATCAGACAAGTGCTTCATAAAATATTATGATTGATGAAACCATTTTAGTATTTCTGACAAGAAAACAGTAATCCAACATAATGTTTTCATGCTTGTTTATGTTTTCTCCATTTATTTGTTTGTTTTACCTAAAATATGCTTGGGGGAGTTTCTGAGAAGAGAACATAGCTTGCAAAAATGAGCACTTATTACAGTTGAACATCTCTTTTGACATTAGTAGTTGGGGTGGCCAATTTTGAGCAGAAATAAATGCTTCTTTTTAACTTAAAATCCAAGCCATCTTTCAGCAATCTTTCTGGTAAGTAATACCAGTTTTATCTCTCCCTCAGAGATGTCTATATTGAATATCTATGTTTTAAGAGATGAGGCAACCATAAAAATTCACTTTTGGGTTCACTCTCAGGTTAAAATTATTTCATCTGACAAAACCTACACACACTTCATAGAATGAAGAAATTCTAGGGGTAAAAAAAGAAGAGAAGTAATCCGACAGCACCGGACTTCAAGCAGCACAGCACCTTTTAGAGGTAATCTTACTACTCTTTGAAACAAACCTCTCAGGTAAACTGTTGTTGGTGCTATTATTTTGATTGCTGGATCATGAGGGAAACCGGGTTTCAGAGAGATTAGGTGGTAATTCTGAACACACTACAAGTAGATGGTAAAGCCAAAAATGAGTTTCTAAATGTAAAGCCTGTTTCTGTTCTCCTTTCACTCAACAAGGGATTGCCTTGTTTTCTGCTCAGAATTGTATGTAGTGTTCCAATCTTTGGATTTAAATGAGAACATATTTGTTTTAATAATACCACTCTAATCAATGACAATCATAACAACAAATATGTGGTGTTTATTTGTTGTTTGTTTTACCTTTAGCCTAGATTCCCAGCATGGCAGTGAACACTCCCAGGTTCTACACTACCTGCACCCTGATTATCCAGATAGTAAGGGAATAGTGATCCCTTGAGAGACTTGAGAGACCATGATCTGAGAGCATCCACGGAGAGTATGCAAACAATACTTGTTGGCTAACTCCACCAGCACAGTTACTGTCTATTGTCTGCCAGATACTTAGTCACTTCTACAGTTTCACTCTTGATCTGCTTTTGGAGACGGGGGTAGAAGATGTCTACTCTACTAGGGCATATCTGAGATAGAGTCACATTCCAGTGACTGCATCAGCCTTCCAGTGTCCACGAGGCAACAGGTTTGGCCAAGAAAACCTGTGGCTGGAGTAAATTGCAGATTAAGGCTAGACCAAAAGGTAGAAGGTGTTCAGGGTCTCCGGACATCATTAAGTGATTGCTCTAATTATGTGAATGAACTAAATGGCTTCTCCACTTGAATCATTTTCACAGGGTATTCTGTTACTGCAGCCGAAGGCATGTTTTAAAATTAATTTCCTACTTCCTTTATTTGTAAGATCCGCAGACTGTAGAAGCCACACAATAATTTTCCCTTCATAGGGACCCCTGGTTGCATATTTACTCGTCCTTATTCACCCCTGTCCTGCTGCTTTCCTGGATGGCTTGCCCTTTTTTATATTTTTTTGAACTTTTTCCTTTGCCTTTCCTTAAAATACTTATTATATTTGTAATACATTCTTTTTAAAAAAATTTAAGTTTTTTTAATTTATTTTTGAGAGAGAGAAAGAGAAAGAGAGAAAGCACAAGCAGGGGAGGGGCAGAGCTAGAGAGAGACACAGAATCCAAAGCAGGCTCCAGGCTCTGAGCTGTCAGCACAGAGCCCCATGCAGGGCTCAAACCCACAAGCCGGGAGATCAAGACCTGAGCTGAAGTCCGACGCCCCACCGACTGAGCCACCCAAGAGCCCCTCTAATAAATATTCTTAACCTTTTTGCTTTGTAAAAAGAATGTTTACCACATTTCTTCATCTTAATTGAAACTGTTTCCCCAGTTAAGGTAGGTTTTATTCTCCACACCTGCTATGGACTGAATGTTTGTGTCTCCCCTTCCACCAATTCTATATATGTTGAAGCTCTAATCTCCAGTACAATGGTATTTGAAGGTGGGCTTTTGGGGAGGTAATTAGGTTTAGATGAAGCCATGAGAGTAGAGTCCCCAAGATAAGATTAGCGTCCTTATAAGAAGAGGAAGAGATCAGAGCCCTCCCTTTCCTGTGAGGATATAGCAAGAAGGCAGCTGTCTGTAAACCAGGTTTCTCCCCAGACACCAAATCTGATTGGCACTCTCATCTTGAACTGTAAGAAATAAGCACTCTCATCTTGGACTTGCCAGCCTCCAGAACTGTAAGAAATAAATGTCTATTGTTTAAGACACCTAATCTGTGGTAATTGGTTACAGCAGCCTGCACTCACTGTATAGCGACAGCACTGTTATGGTTTTATCATTCTTCCAAATTCCAACAGACAGGGAGGGATTCCTCTAGCTCCCCCTGCCTAATTTCCTTACATTGCCTGCTAATTCTCTTAAAAGTCTGTCTTTTTTTATTGAAACCGTCTCTATATACTCGTCATGCACCCCTCACCACCACCACCACACAGGAAAATAAGACACATTTAACTCCATCCCATGTAGACGTCCCACAGTCATCTAAAATGTCTGTGTAGGGGCACCTGGGTGGCGCAGTCGGTTAAGCGTCCGACTTCAGCCAGGTCACGATCTCGCGGTCCGTGAGTTCGAGCCCCGCGTCAGGCTCTGGGCTGATGGCTCAGAGCCTGGAGCCTGTTTCCGATTCTGTGTCTCCCTCTCTCTCTGCCCCTCCCCCGTTCATGCTCTGTCTCTCTCTGTCCCAAAAATAAATAAACGTTGAAAAAAAATTTTTTTAAATGTTTGTGTAGAGGCAAGGGTGCCAAGCATTCAATGCTCGTATCTATCAGTCATTGGTTGTGGTTGCCCCCAAAGAGGCCTGGGTTTGGGCGGGTCTGTTCTCTCCAGCCCAGGCAGTCCTAGAAGAGGCCAGGTCACTGAGAGTGTTTAACGAGCAACACGACCAGCAGCTAAGGGAATAATCCTTTATTCCTGGAGGGATATTGGGGAAATAAAAGGCAGCATCAATTATCTTCTCCCATTACATTGTTCAGATACTTACATTTCATATAAGTCCGAGGAGTAGCAACTTCCAGGAATAAAGGATCCTGTACAGGAATAAACATGAAAACCTATTATAATTAGTGTATATGTTTATTTACTGAAAGCATTGCCTCAGTTATAAAAGATCGAACGTGAGTTTTCCGTATCATAGTGTCTTAGGATATTATTGATCCTTTTGCCCTGAGCTTCATAATATAAATATTTTTATATCTTTTTTTTCCTGAAGTTTCTTCTTTAGGAGATGAGTTTTTATAATTTAATTAAGAGTCATTTTTTATTTATTTTTTTAATGTTTGTTTTTGAGAGAGAAAGAGAGAGAGCATGAACAGGGGAGGGACACAGAGAGAGAGGGAAACACAGAATCTGAAACAGAGCTGTCAGCACAGAGCCCAACACGGGGCTCAAACTCTGAATGGCGAGGTCATGACCTGAGCCGAAGTCAGACGCTTAACCGACTGAGCCACCCAGGCACTCCTAGAGTCATTTTTAAAATGAAAATAAAATGCATAGTAATAATTGCTCCCACTTTTGAAGAGTTTAATGATGTGCCAAGAACTATTCTAACTTAATTCTCTTATCATATTCATAATACAAATGAGAAAATGAAGCTCAGAGAAAGGGTTATTTGCCAAAAGCTATACAATTATGGGTTTGACCTCAACGCTCTGGCACCAGTGGGTACACACTTTCAAATAGGAAATTATGCTGACTAATCCCTTCTGCGTAACTCCAAGAAAGGCAAAGCAATTTGTCTCAATGTCCTGGTTGGTTACTGTATCTGGAAACTGAAAGTGAAGTTACATAATTCCCCCCCTTTCGACTTCTGCCTTATACATAGTGTTCCAGAGAAACATTGAAGGGGGTATTGCAAATTTGCTCCCACACTGCTTATTTATTTTATTTCCTGGCTCTAAAAAACATGAAGTGATTTCAATTCATATGTAAAAATGAAAATGAGCATATTCACCTTAAAAGACTAAAACAGAGCTACCTGGCTAACTCAGTTGGAAGAGCATTGGACTCTTGATCTCTGAGCCTGAGTTCGATCCCCAAGTTGAGGGTAGAGTTTACTTTTAAAAAATAAAAAGGAAAACCAAATACAACAAGAATAGACAAAGACAAGAACAGAACAAAAATTTCTTTCTCCTTTTTCTCTTCCTCTTCCTCCTCCTTTTTCTTCTTTTTAAATATTTGTTGAATCTCTCCTGCTTGGGGAGAAGTACAGTTACTCTAAAATGGCAACGAAAATTAAATCCATCAGATGTTGTAAACCAATTGTTTCCTACACACTCGGAACTCAAAGCTACACAGTTATCCAACTAATTGTGAATATTTTTCCTTATTAATTTTGCTCTAGTTTTTAAAACAGTCATGAAAGTATGAAATAGGGACAAATGTGGGAAAACAGAAGGTGTTGGGTGAATATAGGGTAAAACGAAGTTATAGGCAGGGATCCAGTGCCATCATGAGAACTCAAGGCTTTCAGGAACTTTTGAAGGGGGACCAATAGCTTATAGATGCTGCTTAGTTAATTACATACTGTATTTCATTTGCTGTGAAGTACTACTATTGAATGTAAAATTATCTGTACACTTACAAATGAAAATATCTTGTCTATTGCAGATTAAAATATTTTAGCCCCAAAGGATGGTCTCATAACTTCTATGTGTTGAATCCCAAGGGATTTCTGGGACTCTTATCCTCCTTTATCTCTAAAAATCAGGAAAACTTAAAAATGAAGAAATACGGGAAGAAAAATAAAATTATTAAAATCTAAAATTAAAATTATCCTTAATACCACCATCTAAGGACAACCCCAGTGAACATTTATGTGTATCTTTCCATTATCATCTATGCTTATTTTGTACAATCTACGAATATTAGGCTATGTCATTTTGAGGGCCCAGTGAAAAATGAAAACCCGGGACCCCTCCTTAAGAGTTGCAGGATGACAACAGCACTAAACCAAGTGCAAAGCCCTCCTAAGCATGAAACCCCATGTGACTTGGCCAGGTCACACACCCATGAAGCTGGCCCGAGCTTCTTTACTGAATGAGTGAATGTTGAATAACTGGAGCTATCGGAGAAGCCAAAGATATCTTAAAAATATGGAGGAAAACTCAGTGACATGAGTTTTGAAAATATTGCAGGTACTCTCCATCTCCACATATCAAGAATACAACAGACAGTGAAATAAACACATAAGGAATTAAGAATCCATATTTACATATGGTTAAGAGAGAGAAAACGAGGCTGAAACTAATAAGGAACGAATTGCTATCCCAGAAATAGGGAAGAACAGATTGGAGAAATAAAATGTTACTTAAGTGACAGCCTGAAGAGTAGGTCAGAGGCAATCACTACAGGATACAGCAGGAAATGTTTACTCTGCTTTACTAAAATAAGTTCTTAAAGAAGACTTGAAACATAGGCATATCTAGGTAAATTGGTCACTGAATACTTGCTAACACTTTCCTAAGACAT
The DNA here is from genome assembly GCF_018350175.1 of Felis catus. Lineage (NCBI taxonomy): Eukaryota > Metazoa > Chordata > Mammalia > Carnivora > Felidae > Felis > Felis catus. Next base: position 157,911,010 of record NC_058371.1, on the reverse strand, counting down.
ACCCTTTACTGCTTGTCATTTTCCACTTGCAGTTGTCTCATTAATGCAGAAGTATTGATACATTTTGGACTCCTTTTGCAAATTGGAAAAAAATGGGCTGATTGGAGATTAGTGTTACTGCAGCTTTGATCCCGCCCTTGAGACACTAGGGATTTATATCTCCCAACATTGCTGTCATCTACCTTGTAAGTAATCAGCAAACCTTGAACCATAAATACAGAAATATATTTGCAAGTCATAGAAACAAAATTGTAGGCATATTTATTCCTTGCATATTCTGACAACAGTATAAATCACTACTAGAGATTACCATATGAATTTCGGGCTAATTGATAAATAGGCAAGTTCTGATTATTTGCAATAATGGAAGGAGGCAACGATGTGAAGATTTCAGAGGAGCAGGTGAAATAAGCAATACTTTTTGCAGGTTTAGCATCACGATTTACTTGGTTAAATTTATTGTAAACTAACTTGGTATGGTATTATTAATATTGCCCTTAATATTATTGGCATAATATTGATGAATATTAGTGTAACTAACATGGTATAATATCATTAATATCAGCACTTAATATTAATCATTACATAGTTTATGTAAAATATTAACAATTATTAGAGAACATAATGTAATCTTCACAATACGTACTTTAGCATGCATACCACCCTCTGATAAACTTAATCCTTACCCACATTTTTTTCTGAGTTTCTCTCTAGACTATGAACTCATTAAGCCATGAGGATTGTTATTTATCTTTCCTCAAAGTTTTCCAATGCATTTGAACATAGTTAGGTCTCAATAAGTATTTGTTAAATGAATGAATGAATGAATGAATGAATAAGTAAATTTATTTTTTATTTTATTTAATGTTTATTTTTGAGATAGGGAGAGACAGAGTAGGAGCAGGGGAGGGGCAGAGAGGGAGACAGAATCTGAAGCAGGCTCCAGGCTTTGAGCTGTCAGCACAGAGCCCCGACATGGAGCTCGGACCCATGAGCCATGAGATCATGACCTGACCTGAAGTCAGATGCTTAACTGACTGTGCCACCAAGGTGCTCCTGAATAAGTAAATTTTAAGGAATATACGATATCACTGAAAGAATACTTATGCAAATAAAAATTAGAGAAACACAGGTGATACATAATCAAATGCTGTAGCATATTAAGATGAAATGGATTATGCTGTGTCATGAAAGGAAGTCAGATTTGTGTGGGTATGATTTCTGGAAGAGAAAGGGTATGAATGGAGACTTGGTCTGGGCTGAAACTGAACGGTGTATCTATGGACAAAAGCAAGCATGAAGAAACATGGGCTGAATAAAGGATAGAGGTAAGAAGGATGAGGTTTTTGCAAGTTATAACAAGTCTGAAGCACAGAGTTTTGGTGGTTTTTTTTTAATTTATTACAAAACATTTTCTTTCTCTCATTTTACTAACACAGAAGTAAAAAGTTGAGGGCATCTGGGTGGCTCAGTCAGTTAAGCATCAGACTCTTGATTTCAGCTGAGGTCATGATTTCACAGTTCATAAGACTGAGCCCTGTGTCGGGCTGTGTGCTGACAGTGCAGAGCCTGCTTAGGATCCTCTCTTTCCCTCTCTCTCTGCCCCTTCCCCACTGGCTTGCATCCTCTCTCTCAAAACCAAATAAATAAACATTTTTTAAAAAGTAAAAAACTTGAATTAAACATGCTCCTCAGCCCAGGGTGTACAGTATTTGTTCTTCCCTTAATCTCAGTCTGCACTCCATTCCCTCCCCCTTTATAGTCATCCACACCACTAATACATTTGATACATCCTTAGGCATGTATCATCCATAGGCAAGTTGACATGTATGAAGACATTCATCTTGGCATTATTCATGGCATCACTGAGTTGGAGGTGACCTACTATCATCAGAGTCAAATTAGGCCAGGATTGGAGTATTTACTCTTGTCAACTGATTATCTTTCTATCTCATGTCTATCATATATCATCTATCTCACTTATAATTTACAAATTATACAACTTCTGTTTGCTTTAAAAACTTTCTCTTCCTTTAACTATTGCCTTTAACATGTGTGTTCATAATGTAGTTCTAAATAGTTTGTTATTGCTTTATGTGCTCTTCCTTAATCTTGTTTTCTAAAGTATATATTTTATTGTTAACACAGTTTTAGGATTGTAGAAAAATAAGCAGAAGGTACAGAGACTGCCCATATGATTTCTCTCTCCCTCTCTCTTTCTCCCTCTCTCTCTCTCCCCCCCCCCCTCAGGCTTCAGTCTCCCCTATTATTAATATCATGCATTGGCATGGTACATTTGTTACAATTGATGAGCTAATATTGAGACATTATTATTAACTGAAGTCATAGCTTAGTTACTGTTTATTCTTTGCATTGTACAGTGCTATGAAGTTAGCCAGTAGCATAATGTCTTTTATCCACTGTTAAGGAACCATACAAAATTGTTTCACTGGTCAAAATTCCTCTCTGCTGCACCTACTCATTCCTACCCTCATTCCTGTCCCCAAAACTTGGTAACAATTGATCTTTTTAGTGTCTTCATTGCTTTCTTTTCCACAATGTCATATAGTTAAAATTATACAGTCTGCAATCCTTTCAGGCTGGTTTCTTTCACCTAGAAATATGCATTTAAGCTTCCTCCATGTCTTTTTGTGGCTTGATACCTTATCTCTTTTTATCACTGAAAAATATTCTGTTACATGGATGCAGTGCAATATTTTATCCATTCATCTATTAAAGGACAGCTTGGCTGCTTCCAAGTTTTGTAAATTATGAATAAAGCTACCATAAACATTTTCACGTGCAGGTTTTTGTGTAAATATAGGTCTTCAACTCATTTGGCTAAATCCAGCATAGCTCCTGGATTGTATAAGACTATGCTTCACTTTTTAAGAACTCACTCGCCTGTCTTCCAAAGTGGCTGTACCATTCTACGTTGCCACTAGCAATGAGGGAGAATTCCTGTGTCTCCGCTTCTTTGTCAAAATTTGGTGTTGCCAGTGTTTGAGATTTTAGCCGTTCTTTTAGCTGTGTCCTGGTAGCTCATTGGTTTCTGAATTTGCGATCGCCTGATGACATACAATGTGGAGCATCTTTTCATATGTTTATTTGCCATCTGTGTATCTTCTTTGGTGAGGTGTCCTGATCTTTTGATTTCTCTTTAATTGTGTTTTATGATTTTTGAACTTTGAATGCAAGTCCTTTTCGGGTATCTGTTTTGCACACATTTTCTTCCAGTCTGTGGCTTGTCTTTTCATTCTCTTAACAGTGTCTTTCACAGAGCAGTGTTTCATTCTAATGAAGTCCAACTGATCCTTTTTTCTTATATGGATTGTGCTTTTTGTATTGTACCTAAAAAGTCATCAGCAGAATCATGGTAACCTAGATTTTCTCCTGTTGTCTCCCAGAAGATTTAGCTTTGTGTTTCACAGTTAGGTATAATTTTAGTTTTGGGAGCTTTTGGTTTTAGTTAATTTCTAAATATGAGAACATTTTAATCTTTTTTTTTTTACCATTCATATCTAATTTCAATGAATTATGGTAAAAGGACATAGTCTGATGCCTCCCTGTATTCCACTTGTTTTTAAAAATTAGTTTTTATTCTGCATTCATTGGTTTTACAATTTTTCTCTCTTTCTCCCTTGCTCTTTTTCTGCCTCTCCACACATCATCAATACTATAATAGTCCATATTTATACCATTCCATGTAATATATATAATAGTATATGGTATATGCTCATATACTAAAAGTATTATAATATCATATTGCTCTGTGCTTATTAAATAAATCATAGAAATCTTCTATCCATTTGTTTAGCTCCTGTTTGGATCTAATAGCTGCTGAGAATGATGTTGTAAATACAAACAAGGTGGGAAAGTCATGAATTTCATGTGATGGAAGCAGGTGTAGACAAACAAGAGAGGGTAGAAGAGGGAGAGGCCTTTGTACACTCAGAGCCAGGCTTTGCTGTGAAACTACAATCTTGTTCGAAACTAAGAAAAGTGAGACAATTCTAAATTTAAAGTCAGACCTGCTCCTTGAAAGCACACAGCTGGGGACAGTGTATAAATTGAGACCTACCTACTATAGTTCTAAATATTGAAAGATTATAAATCAAGATAATAAGCAATTAAATCAATGCATTCTGTGTATTTTCTTTGCAAAACTATTTCATAAAAGCCTTGAAGGCCATACTTAATGTGTGATTAAAGAAGAATTTGCTAAGTGGTATCCAGAGTATTTTTAATACAATGTTTTCCTTCCTCTAGCTCTGCTTTACATGTTTGTAGATTTATCTGTTCATTAGTGGATATTACCTGATTATAATCTGTATTATAGTGGTGCTATTGTAACCTTTCCTTGGAAAAGCTAAAGGTTTGCAAAACTGCTGTTTTAGAATATGAGTCATTGTTGTTTGTACACTCACGGAAAAGCTGAAAAATGCTTTTCTGTTTCCTCCTGAGCCTTACACTTCATATGCACGGTTCTTGGAATGATACTGAATAGACATTTAGTGTTAGTGTAGAATGACAATAATGAGTCTGGCTGTGACAATTTAGCTTAATCAAATATATCAGTCCATGAGACAGCTAGATTTTGTGGGGAGGGATCTTATTCAAATACACAAACCTCTCTTTGCTGTCAACAGTTATATTAACAATGCAAATTCATGGCAATGTCTCCCTTTTGACATTTTTCTTCTAGGTCACATAATCACCATAATCAGACCACATAGTGGTAATGACAGTGCTTGGCCTTTGCATTAGCCTTTTAGCTAAAAACCCTTAGGAGATATCGATTAATTAATCCTTTTCCATCTTTCTTGTTTGACAGCATTATCCCTACCAAGAAGTGGCTTTGACAGAAAGCATAGATATAAGGTATTTGAGTATAAAACAAATAGGGAAATACTTTCCTCCCTGTTCAGAATTCACCTTCCCACCTTTCTTTCTCACTATTGTAGTGCAGAACATAGGGTTAAGCAAAAAAAGAAGTCAATCGGCCAGAAATCTCTTTGATTTGATAACATTGAGGAGGAGATTCAGTTCTGGTGGTTGAGGCACTTCTGGCCAGGATCAGCCCTAGAGCATCTTAAATCACACCCATTGTTACCACCCCTATAGTTTCCTGAGAGGTATCACCCACAAAGTGTCCTCCACACAAGTGCATACTGCCGGGGATTCTGACAAGCAAATTCCTATGTAATTTTATCTTCTGATGGATTGAGCTGAACCAATCGAGGACTGTTAGGACTTGTTTTGTCCCTCAGAATGATGTTCTTGGTTAGAGTCAAACTAAAGCAGCCTCTCTGAATTATGCCTCTGTATCCTCTATTTGTTTACTGGTTGTTTGATTGCTTGATCTGTTTTGTTTTGTTCATTTGCTCTAAAGGTATCCTGACATGTAGAGGTTGCTCTCACTCAAGCATAAGAAGTTCTCAGTTCATCCTTTCATAATTGCTTCATGAAATTCTGGTAGGGAAAATACCTATCCAAAGTAAGTGAATTATGGACAAGGGGATCCCCAAAAGTGAAAAGGAAACCAAATGTGAAAAATAATGTTTCATGTATTGGTCTATTTCTGATTCAAAAGTGATCTCTTTAATAGCCCTCAAGTATGGATTGTCATAATAAAAAACACAACAGAACTCACAGTAATAACATAATAACAGCAAGAAAACAAAAACAAAAAACAAAAAACAAAAACAAAAACCTAAGACCAAACAACCTAATGTCAGAAGCCAAGAAAAAATTAGCTAGAATTATAAGATAGATAAATTGAATTTAAGAATTTCTTGTATCTAGCACATGGCATAAATTTGTTAAAATAGATGGTTATAATAAAAATAGCAAAATAATCATCTATATCCCACCTACTCCTGGAAATATTAGAATTTGTACCACATAGAAAATTTGAAAAAAAATGTATTGATTTATATATATTAGATATTGCTCAGTGACACTGTCAGAGTGTAATGCCCAAAGTCCATATTTAGCTAATTTTTGTGCATCTATTCAGAGATCTCAAATTGCAGAAGACAATTGGAAAGGCACAGAAGGATAGGATGTTAATAACATAGTCACTATGAGGGAAATACCTCTCTACAAAGCCTTGCAAGAGAAAGAAGAGTGATATATAAAAAGAACTGGGAGATGTTTATCTCAAAGACTCAAGATTTGCATTTAATATATTACCATAAATTATAAGGTTAATTTACTGAATCATAGGCGGAACATATTTGCCTAATTATAGCATGAGCAAATGTAAATCTGCCAACACAGAATCTATGGATGACACAAGTGTGGAAATGCACATACAATATTCACACACACACACTCACAATAGACTTGGATATTCAGAGTGAGAACAACTTTAATATTTTGAAATTTTTGACAAATTTTTATAAACATGATTAGAATATAAAATATGCTAATATGCTTTCTAAAACATCTCAGGAAATAAAAACTATGCAGATATAATATACACAGCAACAAGGAGAAAAGAAAATCAGATAATGTACTAAAAAGGAAAAATGAAGACATTTTGCATTATGATCATATAAATGAGTAAAGCTTCCCTATTAAAGGCAAAGTTTCATACATTAAAACAAAAAAAAAACTAACATAAAGAAAAACAAGGCTGCAAGGGTCATGGTTCTAGATTTCAAGTTATACAAATCTGTAGTCATCAAAACGGTATGGTACTGGCACAAAAATAGACACATAGATCAGTAGACCAGAACAGAAAATCAAGAAACAAATCCGTGAGTATACGGTCAGTTTATCTTCAACACAAGAAGCAAGAATATGTAATGAGAAAAGACAGTGTCTTCAACAAATGGTTTTGGGACAACTGGACAGTGACATGTAAAAGAATGTAACTGGACCACTTTCTCACACCATACACAAAAATTAATTAAAAATGGATTAAAGACCTAAGTGTGAGACAGGAAACCATCAAAATCCGAGAAGAGAGCACAGGCAGTAATTTCTTTGACAATGGCTATAGCAACAGTTTTCTAGCCATGTCTCCTGAGGCAAGGGAAATAAAAGCAAAATTAAAAACCTTCTGCACAGTGAAGGAAATCAACAAAACGAAAAGACAACCACTGAATGGGAGAAGATATTTGCAAATAACATATCTGATAAAGGGTTAGTATCCAAAATATATAGAGAACTTACATATCTCAACACCCGAAAATCAATCCATTTAAAAAATGTGTGGAAGACACGAGTAGACATTTTTCCAAAGAAGACATACAAATGGCCAACAGAAACACGAAAAGATGCTTATAACATCACTCATCATCAGGGAAATGCAAATCAAAACTAAAATGCGATGGCACTTCACACCTGTCAGAATGGCTAAAATAAAACACACACACACACACACACACACACACACACACACAAGAAACAAGTGTTGGTGAGGATGTGGAGAAAAGGGAACCCTCATACACTGTGGGCTGGAATGCAAACTGATGCAGCCTCTGTGGAAAACAGTATGGAGGTGCCTCAAAAACTTAAAAATAGAACTACCTTACAATCCAGTAATTTCACTGATGGGTATTTACCCAAAGAATACAAAAACACTAATTTGAAAGGATATACACACCCCTATGTTTATAGCACCATTATTTGCAATAGCCAAATTGTAGAAACAGCCCAAGTGTTTATCGATAGATGAATGGATAAAGAAGTGGTGTGTATATATATATATATATACACACACACACACACACACACACACACACTATATATATATATATATATACACACACACACACAATGAAATGTCATTTGGCCATAAAAAAGAATGAATTCTTGCCATTTGCTACTACATGGATAGATCTATATTACAATGCTAAGCGAAGTAAATCAATCAGAGAAAGACATACCAGATTATTTCACTCATGCATGGAATTTAAAAACAAAACAAATGAACAAACGTAAAAAAGAGAAAGAGAGATAAATCAAGAAACATACTCTTAATTATAGAGAACAAACAGATGGTCACAAGAGGGGGGGATGGGGGATGGGTGAAATAGGTGATGGGCATTAAAGAGTACAGTTACCATGAAGAGCACTGAGAAATCCAAATAATACAAGTTGTTCATAGCCAGAGAATATTTGGAAGCAATAATTAAAAACTTGAATGTGAGGAGCACCTGGGTGGCTCAGTTGGTTAAGCCTCCAACTCTGTTCAGGTCATGATGTCACGGTTTGTGAGTTCAAGGTCCGGGTGGGGCTCTGTGCAGACAGCTTGGAGCCTGGAGCCTGCTTCAGATTCTGTCTCTCTCTCTCACTGCCCTTCCACCGATCGCACTCTGTCTTCTCTGTCTCTGTCTCTGTCTCTCTCTCTCAAAACTAAACATTAAAGAAAAAAAAAACTTTGGGGTGCCTGGGTGGCCCAGTCGGTTAAGTGTCTGACTTCTGCTCAGGTCATGATCTCTCAGTTCATAGGTTCGAGCCCCACTTCGGGCTCTGTGCTGACAGCTCAGAACCTAGAGCCTGCTTTGGATTTTCTGTCTCTCTCTTTCCCTGCCCCTCCCAGCTTGCCTTTTCTCTCTCTGTCAAAAATAAATAAAAAGGGTTTAAAAAAAACCCTTGAATGTGCAATTGAGAGTAGAAACTATACTAGGATTCCAGAAAACCAAGGAAATGTTAAAATAGGCATTTTAGGGAAGGTAGGACTTTCTTTGAATGGCAAAAGTACATGTTTATAAACCTCTGCTGAGCCCCAGTAGAACACTGGCCATGGAACAATGTCCATCATTTCTGTATCTCAATTCATATTTTCCTGAAAGAGAATCTTATTTACAGCTCATCCTGTGGATAGTTCTTTTGTGGGTAAATTTTAACCCATGTGTCCAATCAGCTAGGGAATTTGGGAACTTGAGCAGATCCTAATAAACTGGAGTGTGGACAACGCAGCTAATTCATCATCTTTTGTATATGAGAGTGATACGATAAAACAAAATGACCCAACAGTGGAAAGAACAAGAAAAGAACAGTATCCTGAACAAACAGACACATGAATGCAGTATGTGCATTCAAAGAAGACAAAACAAACAAAAAAGGGTAAAAAAGAATTTAAGACAAAAATACTAGTATTGAACTCATTTTTTTGTAAATTTCATGACTAACTTTCTAGCAACACTAGCACATGCAAAAATAAGAGTGATGATCATTTTAAATCCCATCACACAGAATACCTAGTAATAATACTTGGGAACTATCAGTACAGACATCTATGCCTGCAGTAAATATGCATAGGCATATTTAAAAAGAGGACAAATTGGTTAAACAGTCTACAGAAATACTTTTATATTAATACCGCAACTCCCATATAACATATGCTAACTGTGATTTGGGTAAAAATATTTTTTTTTCCCAGAAAACACACACTACCAGAATGTTTTAAAAGACTGTCAAAGAACTAACTTCCCGAATATGCTTTTCCTCATTTAGCTCATATAATTGTTGTAGGAACACATTCATATTTTACCTAAAAGACATTATTCCACTATGGAGCACTCACATTACACTAATGATTGAAATTAGTTTATTAGAGATAATTTTATAACTACTATATTTTAGTAGCATGTATTTGTTTTTTTATAATATTTGAACAATGACTTACATACATGTGCCTTTTAGATGTCTTGTAGCAAAATAAGAAATTTCAAAACCTTATCCTTAGAGATATTGTGCTGAATTGAAATTCTCAAAGAGACACTCTTCCATATGTCTTCTGTCTTCATCTGTGAAAATATGTCATATGGGCAGTTTTCTTCACTTCAGAATCAAGAATGATATATTTCAGTTTGTTACTTTTAGAAGAAACACATTTAAAATAGTAAAAGGAAACTTTTTTAAACAGAGATCTCAGGATTCCGTGGTGATTAGTCTCTAACTGAATTTAAAAGATTTTGTACTTACATTTTTATTGTTTAGCTGGAAAAACCGTAGCAGCTTGGCAGGTAGCAATTGGAAATCAATTCCCCAGATAATTTCTATTCCTTTGTATGAGAGTCATGTTACATAATTTGAAATATGATACAAAGTTGCAGTTTTAGAAAAGCTACTAGTGAATTACATTGTATTGATATACCTGAAAATCTGATATTAGCAATGCTAGCTTTGCATCAATGAGGTTAACTTTGCACCTACTACAGCAAAATTGGTTTCGGAATATAAAGCACTTTAAAATGGTTCCAAAGGGCAGTTATATTGTCTATTAAAAATTTTAGTCTAAAAAAAGTTTTGGTCCAATTCCAAGGTTGCATTATGCTTATCAGGGTGTATAATAAACATGAAATGGTTAACATTAATACTAATTAGTGCATAGTAATTCATACTAAATTTACAACAATATGGTGAATAACAAATAGGGAAAAAATTCTTCAACATTTGTAAAATGAAAATATTTTAAATGAAATAGATCCCCAAACTCTTTCTTCCAATGGATTATCTACTGCATTCTGAATATCACAGAGAAATGGTTTTTCAGTGTTATTATATTTAATTTATGTATCAAATATTAAGGGAAAAGAGTTCTCTGTAAGAAAGATATCTTCTATGTGTTTAATAAATACAATTATGTTTTTAATCAAATAAAAGGGCATATTAATAATTTTATTGATAGATTAATTTGATTAAAATACAAAATCAAGATTTTACATATATATATATATATTTATTCACAAAAAGAGATTCCTGGAAAACTGGTTCAGGTGGAAAACAAGGTTATAGAATGAAGTATTTCTAACTATGCTTCAGATTCATTTTTCATATAATATATTGTATATATTATACAGCTTATTATATATGTATGTACACACACACACGTATAGTCAAATATAATTATAACCATCACCCTGAATTGGAGCCTGGAGACTGGTGCTTATTGAGGACATGACCAGTAGGATATCAAACCTCTCTTCAGTTTCAGGTTGGGCATTATATTATCAGATATAGTTTGAATAGTGTGTGCTTTCCACTATGACTTTTAATAGCATTGGTTGGTGAGAACCATTTGATTATAAATACATGGCTTCAAAACTCTGCTCATAGACATTTCATTTGAGGAGCCCAAACCATCAACACTGTAATTTCTACTCAGGAAATGGGCACAGAAACATAACAAGAAAGCTTATTGTGTTCTAATGGAGCTCAGTGGGAAAAAAGAGATTAAAGAGGACAATGATTTTGAGTAAAATTTGAGAATGGTTTTTATAACTGGGCCCTTAAACCAAGAGGCATCTTTTTAGTTCAAACTTTATCTTTTAAATATGTTTTCCAAAGAAGGAAAGAGCAAAAAGAATTTTGATTTTCTTTTTCAATACTGTGACCAAAACCTAACCGGGAGCCTTCAAGCTGTTTGCTTTTCTCCTATGTTATTTATTTAAATCCCTAGGATTTATTTTTCTGTATTGCAAGTACATTCGCCTCAGCTCCTTGCATTCCATCATTGTCAAGCTGATACACTTTTTCCTTTGTAGTCAAAACAAAAAAAAAATCTTATAAATATTTGTCGATTCTGATGACTAATTTTTAACTCAACCAGCTTCAAGAAATGCATCATTTTTTCAAGGATTAGTAGAAACTCTTTGCATTAGTAATATGGAACCTCAAACATAAACAGAATATTTCATTTGGTCTCCCAATTCTCCATTACAGTCATGCTGTGTACAAGGCACTGTATGATATGCAAAGTGGTGTCAGTTCTAAAGAGCAGCCTTGAAGTCATATATCCTAGGGGATATGTAAATTAACATAAAACGAAAACGTCTTATGTTGAGGGCTATGGATTAACTCTTTACTGTGCTACCTGGACTTTGACTTCCTATCATTGATTGAAATCCTACAAATACAACTGATAGCAATTTCAAAGCTGGAACTGATCAGTGGAAATGTTTGAAATATAGAGAAATGTCTTCAGAGAGACTTGAAAGAATGACAAATATTTATTTTCCAAACAACCTCAAAATAGAGGAAAAATATTTTCAAATTGACATAGCTCCCTATCTAAATTTATGGATGGGCACACTTTTTAAAAGTGAAGCTGACAATCTGCATAGGTCTAGAAGGTCAAAATAGCTTGAAGACCGTGTTGCTGACTCAGAACTGTTCAGGAGCACAAGAAATTTCCTATGAGCAGGTACTAACTTGTGGGAAAGTCTAGCTGTGTGGTTAGTAGTTCAACATTTAAAGACATCAATGTACTTTTTATTCAGCTTTTACTCTGGTTGGTGTAAGTTAACACAATGCCCAGCTATATAGTCAGTACATGAAGGTAGTTTGTTTATTGGTTGTTAGGTATGGCTTTTAGCATTTATTGTACATTTACTGTGCTCAGAGTGCTTTTTAGGTGGGAATGGGATAGAATCGCCCAACAGAGTATTCATTTTGAGGAGCTCAATATCTAATGAATACACATTCTGTGTATACCTTAAAGAACCTCAGGGAATTCACCAAGAAGAAAAAAGTCTAAAAAAGTGTATGTACTACAAACATACCAAACTTGTTAGGAAAGGAAGAAATGTGAGGGAGTGACCCAGAAACTTCATATTGCTTAATGATTGTGATAAATATGTACATTTGATTGAGAAGATATAACATAAACTGTTATAGTTGATTTTACTATCTAATTCACTGATTAAGCATCAGGTTGCAGCGTGTTAAGAAAGTCTCAAAAAACTACATTGATGTGAATAAATTGATGTAGATCCTCATACAGCATAATGCTTTCAGGTTGAAGTTCTAGAATGTGATTTCATCTGAAATAAAGCCTGGAAGCAAAAAAAAAAAATCATTTGATTATGGAAGTATTAGGGATGATGCCTTAATATTGAAAAAATAAAGAACACACAGAAGATCCTTGAAGTTACTTTCTCTTTTTCCCTAGTGAGTAACCAACCACTGTTTTAGTTACAACGTTAGACCAATTTTCACAGCGGACCCTGAACATAGCACTTTCCCTTGTGCTTGTGCCACTTAACCCATACTTCAGTAATGTGTAAAAACCAGTTAACACATGATAGAATGGGAATTAAGTTTAGAGTCAGTTACCTTTCCTCAGTAATCTGTCACCTTGTTCCCCCTTTGTGTCTGTGAATCATCTTTCTCCAGTAAGTGCTTAACTGCTGGAGGACTTTCATGATTAGTCCAGCCTTCATTGAACCCTAACTGTAAACTATAGGGCATACTATTTAGCTTTAAATCATATTATGTGTCATTATTCACTACTGTTTCATGATGTATTTAACTCAACAGTGAATTGTTGTGTGTCTTATAGATATAAAATGGTATTCTTGGTATTAGATATATTAGATCTTTTTCAAACTAGATTATTGGGGCACATGGGTGGCTCAGTCAGTTAAATGTCTGACTCTTGGTTTCAACTCAGGTCATGATTTTATGGTTTCTGGGATTGAGCCCCTGTGCTAACAGCCCAATGCCTGCTTGGAATTCACTTTCTCCCTCTCTTTGCCCCTCCCCCACTCGCACGCTTGCACGTGCTCTCTTTCTCTCTAAAATAAATAAACATTTAAGAAAACTAGATTAATCTTTCCCTTACTTCTTTGAAGAATCATGTCTTTCCAATCTTTTGCCATTCTTAAGATGGATTAAGCAGATACATGCTAACTGAATGTTTGTTTTTTGATTAGTGCCATTTGCAATTGACCCTCAATTGCATTAGCTGTGTTAAGTAGGTGAGGTCAGTCCTAACCTGGGGGAGCAATCCACTGTCTTTTTATAATTATTGTTCTTTTTGCTAGCAGATGCATGGGTTGTTTATGAATTTCAGAGCACACAGATCATGTATCCTGTTAGGTCTGCCTCACAAAGGAATGGAGAGCTTCCTGAAATCCCTATTGAGTCCCTGGTGCCACCCAACAGAAATCACCTCTTTCACTCTTGCCGCCTGAACTTTCTGTATCTATGCTTCTGCTCTATCTCATACGACCTCTTGAAATAGGAAAGATAATTAAGGGCTTAGGTGTCAAATATCTTTCAGGAAAGTGGAAACTAAAAAACGAATCTCTGAATTACTTTTCTTTTTCAGATCTGCTTGACTACCTACTATCTTCAGAAAGGGATCATTTTTGCTCATGAGACAGTGTCATTTTCCAAGGACCACCTAAAAAATAATGAAGATGAGTAGCCAGAGCAAACTGATACTCATTGGAAATATTAGAGTGCGGACTCAAATATTCACAGCAACACTATCCATATTATCCACAGTCAGGAACTACTCAAATGTCTGTCAACAATAAATCAGATACATTGTAGGAATTCACCCAATGCAATATAATAAAGCACAACACGCACGATGCGCATGTAATTGAACAGTGTTCCAGCAGAAGAAGCCAGCCACAAAGCATTACATATTGTATGATGCACTCACAAAAAGAATACTGGTTTATCCTAAGGTTGTAGCCACTGGAACGGAACATGGAGGATGTCTGGAGTACTTGTTACCTTGTTTCTTGATCTGGGTTTCAATTACATGGACATTTAAAATCTCAGCTTGTGAAAGTCTATTGAGTCTATTAGGATGTGTATATTTTTTCTGTATCCGCATTGTTATTTAAAAAGAAGTTAAAACTAAAGAGAGGAACTAATTATATCAACAAAGAAGATGAAAGTTCAACCAAGTGCCCTTTCTCCCATTTCAAGCGGATGATTTTCTCAGGAAAAAAAAAATGTAAGTGAAATCTGTGTTTCCTTTTACAGATTTAATTTACTAATCAAGTGATACCAGTTTATCAATTGCTTACTCCACATCAAAGAAAGGAGTAGCACACAGTTCCTGCTTTTATGAGGACAACGTTACCACACAGATTTAATGTTATATGCTATTCTTAACCTTGATAATTATCCAGAGATGATGCTGAGTAATGAACAGAATTTATGCAGATGTCCAGTGTTCAGCTGGACCTTGAAGGATGGGTAGGAATTTAATTAAAAGTTTTCGTTTATCTTTTTAAATTTTTTCTTTATGTTTATTTATTTTTTGAGAGACATAGAGAGAGCACAAGTTGGGGAGGGGCAGAGAGAGAAGGAGACACAGAATCTGAAGCAGGATCCAGACTCCGAGCTGTCAGCACAGAGCCTGATGCAGGGTTTGAACCCACAAACTGTGAGATCATGACCTGAACTGAAGTCGGATGCTCAACCGACTGAGCCACCCAGGTGCCCCTAGTTTGTCTTTTTAAATGTTTATTTAATTTGAGAGAGAGAGAGAGAGAGAAAGCAGGGGAGAGGCAGAGAGAGAAGGAGGGAGAGAGAATCCCAAGCAGGCTACACACTGTTAGTGCAGAGCCCGATGCAGGACTTGAACTCATGAGCCATGAGATCATGACCTGAGCCGAAATCAAGAGTCAGAGCTTAACAGACTGAGTCACCCAGGTCTCCCTAAAATTTTTAATTTAATTGAAAATTTTAATTACTATTTTTAAATTGGAATTTAAAAATTACCTCAATTTTATGAGATAATTGTAGATTTACATGTAGTTGTAAAAATAATAGAGGCTCTGACACTTTGCCCAATTTTCATAATGGTAAAATTTTGTAAAATCACAGAATAATATTATAGGATATCAACACTGATACATTCCAGTGATTTTATTCACAATTTCCAGTTTAACTTGGTTGTAAGGGTATGTATGTATATGTGTAAAGTTCTATGCAATTTTGTCACTTATATAGGCTCATGTATTCACCACCACAGTCAAGATACTGAACAGCTCAAATATCACAAGTCCTTTATTTTACTTTTTTATAACCATACCCAACTCCTCTCCTTCCCTCCTTCCCCCCCACCCTCATCTGTTCTCTAATCCCTGGTAACCACTAATCTGTCTTCCATTTCTAAAATTTTGTCACATCTAAAATATTATATAAATGGAATTGTATTCTATGTAACTTTTTGACTTTTTTTCACTCAGAATATCATCCTGGTGATTCATCTAAGTTGTTGGATGTATCAGTAGTTTGTTCCTTTTCATTCCTGAGTAGTTTTCCCTGGTATATATGAGCCATAGTTGGTTTAACCAGTCATCTGTTGGATATCTGGGCAGATTGCAGTTTTTGGCTACTACAAGTCAAGTTGCTATAAACATTTGTGTGCAAAGATCTGGCTCAAGGAGAGCAAATGTGGTAGGTATAGATGGAAATAAAATTAGGTAGTTAAGGATATTGTTTAAAAAATAATAATAATAAAGACAGACTTAAGGGCACCTGGATGGCTCAGGCAGTTAAGTGTCCAACTCTTGGCTTCAGCTCATGTCACAACCTCAAGGTTCATGAGTTTGAGCCCTGCATGAGGCTCTACCCTGGCAACACGGAGTCTGCTTGGGATTCTCTTTCTCTCTCTGACCCTCCCTCCCACCCCTGCCCTCTCAAAATAAATAAATAAACATTTAAAAGAGAGAGACAGATTTATGGGCTCCTGGCTGTCTCAGTCAGTAGAGCACATGACTCTTGATCTCCGGGTCTTAGTTCAAGCTCCACATTGAGGGTACAGCTTACTTAAAAAAACAGATTAAAACACAGGTGTAAGTATTTAAACCTTGTATTTACCATAGCAAATAGAGGACCACTGTTAGTTCCTTCTCAAGTGAGAATCCTGCTGTGATAACTGTTGGCATTACCCATGTGAGTAGATGCATCGTTCTCAGCCATGACTGAACATTAGGTTCATGTGGGGAGTTTTAAGAACTCCAGTGCCTGGGTGGCACCACAGACCAGTTAAGTCAGAATCCCAGTGGATCTCAAGTATCCATAGTTTTCAAAATTTCCCAGGCTAAGCCAAGGTGTGGCACCACTGGACTTAATGCAGGTAATCTGATCGTGAGGTGGCTCCTGCAGCCCGAGGGTAAAATGGAAAGGGATTTAGGCATGAGAGATGGGACAAACTGTACAGTTTGACAGGAGAAATGTCAGTGTTCAATGATAAAGAAGATATAGGGAAGAAAACAAAGAATGGATAAGAGATTCCCAATGTTCCTGACTAAATGGTGGATATGTGGAATATTTATGGGGAAATGTTTGGGAGGTCTTCAGTACTCATGATTTATTTGATTTGATGGTAATGCATTCAAGAAGAGATTTTTTTTTAAAGGCAGATGGAAATTTTCATACTCAAAATTATCCATTTCCCCCATAGAAATCCAAGTTCCATTTTTACATTAAAAACAAACTTTTATTCATCTTAGACACCGATGTTTCATTAAACGCTTCTGTTTGCAGTGTCCTGAGGTGATAATATTGCTTGTCTTCTGTGATGAACAAGTTTCAAACCTGGATACTCACTGCCATAAACTGAAATGAAAACACATCTTCATAATATATGAAATTAGTTATAGCTGTGCTATGGGTCTGGCAATCAGGTAGTCAAAACTTGGCAGTAGGAAAGAAGAGCCAAGTGGCTTTCATAATGTATTTTTAAATGAAAGTCGTAAAGAAAACTCCATTTCATTAAGTGCTTGAAGAGAGCTTCTTGGAAATGTGTTCAGTTACAGAAGCCCGGTTCCCAAGTGAGTCCTGTCACTCCACAGTAGGTGAGTTTATTTTCCACAGTGGCTGAGCTTGGTGCTGTTGAGTTGTTTTCCTTGTCACCTTAGGCAAGCTTAATGGCTAATGGGATCGCTAATAGGATATACAGTCAGTTATGGAGTTCTAAACTAGCTTGGATTAGCTATGACTAAAATCAATTATCACAGTCCACTGGTCCACAGAAATCAGGGGGTCCTCTCATTTATGTTCCTAGTGAACAGCTGTACTCCGTCCCCAAGAGGAGAAAAATATTACCAGCAAAATTGATGCTAATTAGCACCCACGTTGGCAGTCAGAATAGAGACACTGAGAAGAAAATTTGCAAAATGAGGCTGGTTAGGGGCACTAAAAATTTGTGTCACTAAAATTAGCCAAGTATAATAAATGACTTTCCAGGGATTTTCTGAAAACCCATATTCTTCACTTAATCAACACATTAAAGAGCTATTTTGAGTGATGTGATATAGGTTGTCCATTATGTTATTTATTCAATTATTTTTACTTCAAAATATCCAATATCAGCAAATTTTTATGCAATCACCAAATGTTACTGGCTTGCTGTATATGTCTGCTGTGACAATTTCTTTAGTAAATTAGCATTGGCAAGCATCAGTCTGTCAACAAAAAATTGGTCTTTTGCTCAGCAAAGTAGATAACAATTCTGTTGTTTGTCCCTTGATAGTCTACCTTTAGACATTCATTTATTTAGCTTAACACTTTGAGATAAAAAGAATTCAGTAGGAACAATATACCTTTTCAATTATTTACAACTCCACATGAATGAAAGATCATTACCTGAGTGTACATTGAAGAGAAAAAGGTTGGAAGAATATAAGAATCATAAAAGAGGCTCAAAAAACACAAAACATTTGCAAAAGTACATTTCCATGCTTACTGCATAGTATAGATGCCAGTTGAGTTTAATTAGTACTTTTACATTATTTCCTATGGCATCATTTTCCAAGATGAAATATTACTTGTAGTGAAAAGATTGTGTTTTATTCCAACTGAATCGATATGAAGGTGGACAGTTTCATTGAAAACTGATTTTATTTTGGAAAAGTCATACAATTTAGCTTCTGCAATTTATAACTGACATGCTAGGAAGGACTGACGTCTAAATTCAATCAAATATCTGTGTTATCATTTTTCTTTGAAGGTGGAATTGGCAGTGGAGTAATAGTGGATTAGGCAGCTGGTGTGACAGCCAGCATTTCATGGAATCATTGATTGTGGTGATGTCCTTTATTGACATGCCTATGCTTTCCTATTAAACAGTGGTGTAAAGGGTAAGATGCTGGCAGGGATTAAGAAGTGGTTTAAACTGGCTGATTAAACTTTCCTGATAACTCTACTAGCACATATTCAATCACAATTTTTATACACAATAGGTTTACTCTTAATCTGGCCAACAGGCTTTTAAAAAATTCTCTTCCTTCTCCATGAATGAGTTCTGTGCCCTTCATAAACATTCTTCACACCCCTGCAGAAAATAAGACACAATGTAAGACCAAAAAAAATCTACTTCTGATAATATCACATCCATTAGAGAAGACCATGATAATAGTTTTATAATTGTAGAAGACTTCAGAGTTTATAAGCTAGTTTTATAAACATCTTGGGAAGTAATAAAAATAGATATCTAGAAACTAAATTTGGGTATCTAGCAAAGTATGGGCCTGGAATCAGAACACTGGCTTTTCTGACTGATAATGGTGACCAAAGGCTAGTGCCTGTTTTATATTTGACTTTCATAAGTGCTTGTAGATATACAATTGTGTTTAACATAGGCACATTTATACCAAAACCAAATAAAGACACCACTGAAAAAGAAAACTAGAGGCCAATATCCCTGATGAAGATAGATGCAAAAATTGTAAATAAAATACTAGCAAATAGAATTCAACAGTACTTTAAAAAAATCACTTAGCAAGATCAAGTGGGATTTATTTCTGGGCTACAAGAGTGGTTTAATATTAACAAATCAATCAATGTAATACATCATATCAATAAGAGAAAGGATAAAAACCATATGATCATTTTCAAAAGACACAGAAAAAGCATTTGACAAAGTACAATATCCATTCGTGATAGAAAACCTCAACAAAGTAGGTTTAGAGGGAACATACCTCAACATAATAAAGACCATCTAAGAAAAATCCATAGCTAACATCATCCTTAATGGGAAAAAACTCAGAGCTTTTCCCCTAAGGTCAGGAACAAGACAAAGATATCCACTCTCACCACTTTAGTCAACTGGAATAGTACTAGAAGTCCTAGCCATATTAATCTAACAATAGAAAGAAATAAAAGGCATCCAAATCATTGAGGAAGAAGTAAAACTTTCACCATTTGCTGATAACATGATAGTATGAAAAAAAAAAAAAAAAGAGGGGAGCCTGGGTGGCTCAGTCGGTTAAACATCTGACTCTTGATTTCAGCTCAGGTCTTGATCTCATGGTTTGTGAATTCGAGCCCCACGTCAGGCTCTGCGATGACAGTGCGAAGCCAGCTTGGGGTTCTCTCTCTTTGTCCCTCCCCTGATCTCTCTCACTCTCTCTCTCTAATAAGTAGATAAATAAACTTAAATAAAAAAGAAAACCTGAAAGACACTACCCACAAACTTCTAGAACTGATAAACAAATTCAGTAAAGTCACAGGATACAAAATCAATGTACAGAAATCTGTTGCATTTCTATACACCAATAATGAAACTGCAGAAAGAGAAGTTAAAAAAAAACAATCCCATTTACAACTACACCCCGAAAAATAAGATACCTAGGAATAAACTTAACCAAAGAGAAGAAAGACCTGTACTGAAAACTATAAAAACACTGATGAGGGAAATTAAAGATGACACAAAGAAATGGAAAGATATTTCATGCTCATAGACTGAGAACAAATATTACTCAAATGTCTATACTGCCCAAAGCATTCTGCACATTTAATGCAATCACTATCAAAATACAACCAACATTTTTTTCCAGAACTAAAACAATCCTAAAAGTTGTACAGAATGACAAAAACCAAAGCAAACTTGAAAAAAAAAAGCAAAGCTGGAGGCATCAAAATATTGACTTCAAGTTATATTTAAAGCTATAGTAATCAAAATAATATGGTACTGGCACAAAAATAAACACAGAGATCAATGGAACAGAATACAAAATCCAGAAATAAATCTGCAATTATATGGCCAATTACTCTCTGACAAAAGAGGTAAGAAAATACAATAGGAAAAAGACAGTCTCTTAAACAAATGGAGTTGGGAAAACTGGACAGCAGCATGCAAAAGAATGAAACTGGACCATTTTCTTACACCATCACAAATATAAATTCAAAATGGATTAAAGACCTACATGTGAGATCTGAAACCATAAAAATCTTAGAAGAGAATGCAGGCAGTAACTTTTTAACATCAACCATAACAACGTCTTTCTAGATATATCTCCTGAGGTAAGGGAAATAAAGGCAAAAATAAACTATGGGGACTACATCAAAATAAAAAGTTTCTGCCCAAAGAAGGAAACAATAAATGAAGCTAAAAGTCAATCTACTGAATGGGAGAAGATATTTGCAAATTACATGTCCAGTAAAGGGTCAGTATCCAAAATCTATAAAGAACTTAGAAAACTCAACACCCAAACCAAAAAATTAGATTAAAAAATGGGCAGAAAACATGAACAGACATTTCTCCACAGAAAACATATAGATGACCAACGGACACATGAAAAGATGTTCATCATCACTCATGATTGGGGAAATTAAAATCAAAACTATAGTGAGATATCACTTCAAACCTGTCTGAATACTAAAATAAAATACAGAAGAAACAATAGGTATTGGCAAGGATGTGGACAAAAAGGAATCCTCGTGCATGGTTGGTGAGAATGCAAACTTGTGCAGCAACAGTGGTAAACAGTATGGAGATTCCTCCCCAGCCCCCAAGTGACTGTGTCTCTGTCTGTCTGTCTGGCTGTGTGTCTGTGGAAGGTTTCATGTTCTTTCTTTTCTCTTAACCTCACCTCAGTTCTAAACCTGATTGCATTAACAAGAAGAGTAATAAAGTTTCCTTCAGTTTGCGTGTTGAAAAGTTATATATATATATATATATATATATATATATATATATATGGTATATGATATGGTATGGTATGGTATGATAGATAGATAGATAGATAAAAAAGTTAAAAAAGAACTACCTTATGACCTAGTAATCGCACAATCACACTACTTGGTATTTACCCAAATAATATAAGAACACTAATTCAAAGAGATACCTGCACCCCTATGTTATGGTTATAGCAACATTATTACAATAGCCAAATTATGGAAACAGCCTTTGTCCATCAATAGATGAATAGATAAAGAAAAAGAAGTGATATTTATCTACTATATAATAGTAGATATATAGACACGCAAACTGAAGGGAAACTTTATTTAGTCTTCTTGTTAATGCAATCAAGTTT